>NW_009953902.1:163439-175859 GCF_000747805.2 Chaetura pelagica
TGCCGCCTCTGCCCGCTCCTCCTCCGTGTGCTTCTTGAAGGAGAAAACCCTCTTGAGGCTGGGTCTCCTCTTGGGGGCTCTGCCCAGCGGTGGGGACATGCTCGAGTCCCCTCCAGGCTTTTTAGCTCCTTCTTGTTTGGAGCTGTGAGGAGCTTTGGCATCTTTCTCCTTCGCTTTCTGCCCCGTGTTCTCCTTCTGCTCCTCAGAACTCTTCTTGAAGATGAAATTTAAGAAACTTTTGAACCAGGTGCGTTGGGAAGAGTTTTTGGAGCTTTTCCTCTTGGGCTTCAGCTCCTCTTTAGGGACCTCCCCAGGAGCTTTGTTCTCATCACCCAGACCCTCATCCAGGCCTGCTGCTTTGGGTCCTTCCTCCTGGTCCTTCTTGGTGCTGAGTTTGGCACATGAGCTCTTGCAGGAGTCACTTTTCGACCGCTGTGGCCCATCTGCCTTCCTGCCCTGCCTCCTGGCTCGCTCCTGACACTTCTTCTTGGCCACCATGGAGCTCTCACAGCAGCTCAGCGAGCGCCTGACATAGATTTCCAGCACCTTTTTGGCCTCTTGCCTGTCCAGAGAGAGGATCTTGCCTGATGCCTCCATCCCCACATCCCACTGGAGCTTCTCCACAGGCAGAGCCCTCACGTTACTGCAGGGAGAAACAACATTGTCTACTTGAGCTTTGCTTCCCACTGCATTATCAGGTTGGGCATGATGGAAATCAGCCCCGTTTTAGCACCCAAGGGTGGTTTGGGTGTCTGTTCATGTGCTCAGTAAATGAGCAACCCCATTTCTAGTTGTTATCTGAGTGCTCTTTACCCGGGCTGCACACGCGGGGTTTTACGAAGGGCAATAGACACCAGTGATAAAGGAAGTGAAACTGCAGGGAGGAGGAAGAGGAGCTGGACACTTCTCCAGGGGAGGGCCTGGCTATCATCCAGAGGATGATATCATCCTGCTACCATGGTCCTGTGGTAACGTGGTCCCATGTTAGGATGAAAAACTAAACGCTGGGAGCACTGTGCCCGTCCCCCATCAATCACATAACCTGGATTATTTAGTATCTCCCCTTAAAATATTGGCTGTCAAGAAGAACCCAAAACCCATTTCTCAGCAAGGCTGGGTGCTTCCAGTCCTTGGAGAAGCCGAGGGCAAGGTGGCCTCTTGGAAATATCTTCAGTCACTGTCAGTATTGGCTGAGCACCTTGCAATGAGGAAGCCTCTCTGTGAGCTCTTGCCAGCCTGGGGCTGCAAGAAGATGCTGCTATGGAAAAACCACATCTGTCACATCTGTTCCTCATGCTGACTTGACTTCAGGAACCTATTTCTCCCTTTAGAGAACCAGACCTGGACCAGACCTTCCCCACCACTGAGCAGCAGAGGGGAAGCCAAGGCCAAAATCCAGCACGTTGGGCTGTGCACTGGAACAGGTTGCCCAGGGAAGCCCCATCCCTGGAGGTATTCAAGGGCAGGTTGGATGGGGCTTGGAGCAACCTGGTCTGGTGAGAGGTGTCCCTGCCCATGCAGAAGGGTTGGATCTAGGTGGTCTTTAAGGTCCCTTCCAACCCAAACCCAAACCATTCCATGATCCCATGACACAACCCACCCTGGAGCAGGGCACCAACCTCTGCTCAGGCTCTCCAAGCATCATCCCAACACACCAGCAACACCCACCCACCTCACCTTGGCCATTCTGTGGATCAAGAAGGCAAGTTTCCTTCAGCCACACCAACACCAGAACCACACAACACCAAATCATCCAACTGGATTTCATCCCACCCAAACCACCTCCCCCCATCCCACCCTGACTGATCCCACCACATCAACCTCACAATCCTTTATTCATTCCTTTGCTATTTACCTTTCCATGTCTGCCCTGCTGGACATAAGACAAGTTCCTCGGCCACGGGCACTAAGGGTTGTCGGGCTCTCCTGGAAGTTCCCATTTTTATACCCTGGGCTGAGTTAAGACCTATTTTTAGCAGCCACTCAGGTAGGAGAGCAGCCAACACTTCCTCCTGCCATCCCCGCTATCTCCTCCCTCGGGGCGGAAAAACGTGCGTGCGTGAGTTTCGCCGGAGGAGAAAACAACTTCCTTATGACAAATGACCAAGCAGCATAAGAAAAAACACACATGTCACCTGGGATAAGAGCTGCCCTTTGACACCCCCAGCCCAGCTGCTTGGCATTGGCTCTAGGTTTGTTCCCTTGGGTTTGCATCGTGGCTCCGGTTTGTTGTTCCGGCGCGTTGTCGCTTTCGGGTGCGATGCTGAACATGGGCTGCTCTGGGTGGCTTTTTAAGGAGAAGTCCTAACTTCCTCAGATCAACGAGGGCCCACAGGCACCCCCTTCCACCCCCGCAGGTCCTGCCCACCATCCTCATCGCTACTTTGCCATCTGATGGTGGCAGTTCGCACTGCACCTGGCGGGGATGGGGACGGAGCTGGTGCCAGATGAATTTGCCATCTCTGGAAAACCCCTCGGCGAGGTTCCCAGTGCTGCAGTTTCTCTGGTTTTCAGGGTGAAATGCTGCCCGGGTCCCTCCTGGATACAAAGGGTTATTTTCCCTATAATGCTCAATCCCTATAATGTTCAACTTGCAATTGTTGAATTGCAAGGGGATCGTTTCCTTTCGGTTTCTATCAAACTTTCTGTGCCATAATTTCCTAGAACTGGGAGAGACCCAACCCATTTCCCTCTGCTTTTCCAGAGCCTACGTTGGTGAATCAGAGTCCAGCATTGATTAGGAAGCACCTGGCTTTGTTTTTCAGCATCCTCAGCTGCTTCTGATAAATAATTAAACCATCCATCAGGAGCTCGTGACCACAGCCTTCCGTGAGCAGGTTGATTCCAGGGGGTGAGCAGAAGTTTCACAGTCAGTTTTGCTGTTGTTGTTTTGTTGGGTTTTTTTCTGTGCAGGAGACATTAAAAAAATAAGGCACATCTGCTCTGGCCATGGGGCACAATTTGGCCACGTCCAGTTTGGAGATCTGGCTACTGGAGATCATCCAAGGCTGAGTCCATTGGTGCTCATGGAGGACTTCTCATGATTTAGTGGTTTGGATTAATGGTTGGACTCGATGATCTTACAGGCCTTTTCCAAATAGAAGGATTCTGTGATTCTGTTGACTTGTGGCTTCTTGCTGGCTTTTCCTCTTTGTAGCAACCATTTCTGGACACAGCCTGAAGATGGGGTACCTAAAGTGACTCCAGGAAAAATCTTGACTTGAATTGTGATTCTGGACCCTGACCTTATTCCAGGTCCCTTCTGTGATTTGGGACATGCTCAAGACTAATGGGAGAACCAGAACAGGGGTGATGAGGGCAACCACTGCTCCTGGTACCAGCTCTAGTTGGGACAGACAGCACAGCCAACGTGTGGCCTTGCTGGAAACCTGCCAGCTTGGCTGTGTGGGACCCTGACCCAAGAGGGTGGGGGCACCAGCCCCCAAGGCTGATCTTAATTTGGGGTATCAATACAAGGGCACGTAGTGTTAGAACAAGAAGTGATGGCTTTAAGCTGGAAGAGGGGAGATTGAGGTTGGAGATGAGGAGGGAATTCTTTGGTGTGAGGGTGGTGAGAGCCTGGCCCAGGTTGCCCAGGGAAGCTGTGGCTGCCCCATCCCTGGCAGTGTTGAAGGGCAGGTTGGATGGGGCTTGGAGCAGCCTGGGCTGGTGGGAGGTGTCCCTGCCCATGCAGGGGGGTTAGAATCAGATGATCTTTCAGGTCCCTTCCAATCCAAACCAGTCTGGGATTCCATGTGATTCTGTGATCCTTTTCCTCCAGCCCCAGGACTGATTTTCAGCTGCTTCCCTCAGCAGGTGATTGTTGGGCCTCAAATCCCACCAGCCCGGGGGCTGCTGAGGCACGGGCTACTGGCCTCCAGGATGCCCAGCACCCTTCAAACACTGGGGAAGCCTCGTCTGGGACACCTGCCACCACCCCTGGACTTCAGTCGTGACAAAAGTCCCTGGTTCCTGTCCCTCCACCCACCCCAAACACCCGGCGCAGGTGGCGGCTCCTCGGCTGTTTACCCAAAGGGCCGGGTCCTTGTTCCAGGAAAACAGCAGCTTGAGATCCCTCCTGCCTCTGCTTAGGGCAGGGAAAAAAGCCCCATCACTCTCGGAAGGACACGAGGGTTTCCTGAGAGGGTGGAAAGAGCTGGTCATTCCAACCCATCCTTAAGTCCCCCTTGATTTTTTTTCATCCCCCGGGAGCGGCGGCACGAGCTGGTCCCAGGAGGGCTGGGTGGTTTGGGCAGCTTCCCAGGCAGGAGAGGAAATCCCCGGCCCAGTCCAACAGGATCCTGAGTCATGGAAGGAAAAACCAGGTGAAGAGAGGGCACCTGGCACGGTCCCTTTGAGTACCAAGGTCACCAACAGCCACCTGCTCCCACAAACCCAACCAGCCAGCGTTGGGGTGGGATGCTCAGGAGCCATCAGGGCTTTTTCCACAAGAAGAAAGTGGGAGGATGGCTTGTTGGGAAAAATGCACCCATGGGTGTGTATCCCAAGAAAGAGGCAGGGCCAGGATGGGGCAGACTCCAGGGAATGAGATCTGCTTTCCCACCCAAGCTGTTCCTCAGGGCTGGGCAGGATTTATGCTGACTCTGTTGGATTTCACCCCAAGATAAGGTCTGGCTTTAGTCTTCTCTTGGAGAATAAACACCCTTTGTGGAGGAAAGGATGAGTTCTGGGTGCTTCACTGCACCTGCCTGGTAAGGTCCATCTCCAGGGTACATCTTGGCTGGGTGCTGAAGAACCTCCAGCCCCTCTCCTAGCAGAGCTTTTGGCCTCCCTTCCTACCTAGGACCTCCCAAAGGCTGTGACATTATGCTTCCCTACCCCACTGGAGCTTCTCCTTCCCTTCTCCTCCATCACTTGACTTGTCAAGCACTTGGTTTTTGCCAACCAGCTGATTCTTCTGGCAGTGAAACTTCTCAGCCAGCCCTTCCAGCAATGTTGTGCTGCTGACATTTTGCCAACCACCATGTGTCCCACCACCATCTCTTGCTGGCTTCAACCCCCCAGCATCTCCAGGCTCTCCAGTGAATAGACATACAGTAGTTCTGGAGAAGCAACACCAGTTACAGTGACAGGGACTGTAGCTGCAGGTTGGGAGCAACCAGTTTTGGTGGCAACCTCAGGCACCAACCCTTGCCAAAGCTGTTCACAAGACTGAGCCCCCAGACCCACTCACAGCATTTCTGCCCCAAGAGTGGTGGTGGTGGTGATGCAGGTCTGAGATGGCAGCTTGGACAAGGGTTCAGAGCACAGATATGAGGCAATAGGATAATTTTGGTAGTGGTGCAAAGCCAAGGTTGGAAGAAACTCAACTTTTCCTATCAACCATGAAACATGACATTGCTCCATGACCTGCATCTGTGCCTGTCCATGTAGCTACAGACCCTCATGGTTTTGCATCATGTTCACCCATTGCTGAACACCTCAGGCTGTTGTGCTCTGCTCTGGAGGCTGCTGAGCTTGGGGAGAAGATCCAGGTGCCCACAGGAGCTGGTTTGAAACAAGGAAGGTTTGGATTTCCCAGTTTCAGACCTTCAGCCAGCAAGGAGTGGGATTTCCAACCATGCACAGGCCCAGGATTTTATTTCCTCAGTGAGAAATCTAAGTGAATATGTTTGGATTTAAAAACCACACACACAGACATTGTTCCTCCCTGGAATCTTCCAGGAATTCCTGCTTGGGACTCGAAGCAAATGAAGCAGGTGTCTGACAAGGAGTGTGGTCATGGTCACCACTGGCTGGGCTTCTTTTCACCTTCTTTAGGCATCTACTGACAAAAAGCATCACATGGAGTGAGAAGAGTTAATAGGAGACCTGGGTTAGGGCATCTGAGCAGCCTGGAGCTCCAGCCAGGCCTGATCCAGGCAGGTATTCCAGAACACTCCCACCCTTCATCCCAGGAGCAAGGCCTTGGGAGACACAGAGACCACAGTGTCCCTCACACCTGCAGTCTGGGTCTGTCCTCCCACCAGGGGAGTGACTCAAGTCCAGAAGAAAAGCCCTTGGGGAGATACTGGACCCAGCTTGGGTGCTCCAGTCCTCTGTACTAGAAGGTTTGAACCTTAAAGAACAAGAACCTTCTGGAGCAAGAACTTCCCATTCCCTCCCAGAGGGCAGAAGTGAGCAGAAGACCAGTCCCCAAGTTCACCTGCATTTCCAGGGCTGGGGGGACAGTTTCTGGGTGTGTTTTACTAACAAAGCCCCAGAGGTGTCACAGCTTTGATCCAGGGCAGGTTTGGAGATCCAGGACCAGCTCAGTGGCCTCCTATCCAGGAGATGGAGGAGACACCAGCACTTCCCAGCAGAGCACGGGTCTGTCTGCCAAGCACCACAAATGCCACCTTCAACATTCCCTACGGTGAAACTTCCAGTGGGTCATCTTTGAAATCCTCATGCTCCTCGTTCTCCAGCTGCTCCAGTTGGCTGGATTTCTCCTGGATGGACTTCCCAGGAGTCTTCAAAAACCTGCAATTCATTTTTTTTAGTGGCTTTAAGTGCATGTCCAGTCCTGTCCTCAACCCAAGCTGGAGCCCTCATCCTTGTCAGCTGAGCTCTGGAGCTCACCAGAGGGCATCAACCATCCCTGGGCTTTGCTGAGGACCCCAGCTCTTCTTTTGCACCCAGGGTGACAAAGCTCAGGACATTTGAAGCCCAAACTAGTTCCCAGGAAGCAGCCAGCATTGAAAACAGGAGGCTCCTGCGTTAACTCCACCCCTTCTCCTGTCTGGAGATGAACTTCAGAGCTGGTGTCCCACAGGAGGGACCTATCCAGCCTGGGTGGGCTCAGGGACATTTCCACCATCAGCAGATGCTCCCCACACAGGAGAGCAGCTGGATGCTGGCCCTGGGACAAGCTACTGGCCCAGAGCCCTGAAAAGGGCATTGGAGGACCTGGAGCCCAGATGTCCCAGCTTGCACGACACAAACCCACCAGGGTTCTGGATCTGGATGAAGCAGCTGCCAAGATCTGGAGCCCACCCCACCTTCCCCTGTCCCATCTGCACAGTCCCAGGCAGCTCCTCTCTCTGATCTGCTTCACCTGGATGTGTTGAAGGGTCATGTGGATGTGGTGTTGGTGGATGTGGTGTTGGTGGATGTGGTTTACAGGAGAACTTTGTAGGGACTAGGGGTGATGGTTGGACTCAGTGATCCCAAGGAGCTTTTCTAACCTGAATGGTTCTAGGATTCTATGATCTCACCTGAACAACAGCTTCTGCCCTGGCTCCTTTTTGATAATGTTGAGTTTGTAGTAATGTCTGAGAGCCCGGGACATCTTCTCATAGGTCATGTTCATCCTGTTCTGGAAGGAGAAAAGGAAAAACTGGATGGAGAGGGGTGAAGAAATTCAAGCACCAAGTTTGGGTGTGTCTGCAGCAGGACCACGCGTGGGACACTGGAGGTGGTTCTCCATGGAATGACTGATTTGTTCTCAGCTGCATTTACCTTGTGGTTCCCCCAGAGCTGGGCAAGTCCACTGGGGTTGACGACCCTGAAGACTTTGGCTTCCTTGTCTTCCCACTTGATGTAGGACTCGTAGCGGCTGTCGGAGAGGAGCTGGTACACGTAGTCCCACAGCAACCTGCAGTCTGGGCAGGGGAGGAGAAACAGGATCAGGGAATGCCAGGTTGCAAAGGACCTCAAGAATCATCTGGTCCAACCTTTATGGTAATTATATCTTTTCAGTGAGGTGGCTCAGCAGCCTGTCAAGCTGAGTCTTAAAAGTGTCCAGTGTGGGGGAATCCACCTCTTGTTGTGGGAGAAGAGAAGGCTCCAGGGAGACCTTAGAGCAGCTTCCAGTGCCTGAAGGGGCTCCAGGAAAGCTGGGGAGGGACTTGGGACAAGGGCAGGGAGGGGTGGGATGAAGGGGATGGATGAAAACTGGAAGAGGGAGGCTGAGGTTGGAGATGAGGAGGGAATTCTTTGCTGTGAGGGTGATGAGAGCCTGGCCCAGGTTGCCCAGGGAAGCTGTGGCTGCCCCATCCCTGGCAGTGTTGAAGGGCAGGTTGGATGGGGCTTGGAGCAGCCTGGGCTGGTGGGAGGTGTCCCTGCCCACAGGGGGTTGGCACTGGATGATCTTGAAGGTCCCTTCCAACCCAAACCATTCCATGATGCTGTGATTATTCCAAATAGTCACAGAGCTCCCAGCCCTGCTCCAGGAGGGTTGGTCAGCATCAGTGTTGCATGAGGTGGTGATGATAATTAATATAAGATGAGCCCAGAGCTCATGCACAGCATTTTAACTGCCAGATCTCAAAACTCCAGGAGGAACTTCAGTTTTTCAGGTGGGGAAACTGAGGCAGGGAAGCACACACTGATGTGTGGAACACAGAGGGGGGGACAGATGGGTCGAAGCAGAAGTTTCCCCAAGGAACCAGGCTATAAATTCATATTTACCTGCAATTTTTCCAGCCACTGGAGCTGACAGGGCTGTAGGGAACGAGCAGATGGCCCCTGGCTGGCAGCTGTCCTCTGAGCTGTGGTGGGAGAGGTTCAGTGGCCCCACGTGGCTGTGGGACACAGGTTGTCCTGCACAACCCAGGCAGGAGGAACCAGCACCTGGGGCAGCCTGGAAACCACAGCCTGTCCCTGCAAAGCAAAAACAACCTCTTTGGTGCATGATGGCAGGTCCCAGGAGATCTTCCAAAGTCCTGATACAAGGGGGAGGGACAGCCCAGGGTGGTCACCAGCCCAGCCAGAGGAGGCAGATGCTGGGGAACCAGGATTTCCCTGAGGTGGGAGCAGCAGAAGGTCCAGGGGGGTCAGAGGAGATGACAGGTAGAGTGAGGGTCAGATACAGAGGAGAAGCTGGAACAGGAGAGTGCCCCAAAGCACAGACACTCCTTTGTACACCCTTGGGGGCACATTCATCACCCCACAGCTGAGCCAGCAGAGGAGCTCAGGAAAGCCCTCCCAGATCCACCTCAGTGCCAAGCCAACCACAAGTACCAACCCTTCCTCAACCCAACTCCTACCCAGACCCCCAGGAGCACTAATAAACCTCAATGGCCCTGATGAGCTTCACTTGGAGTCTCTTCTCACCCCACCCTTGGCCCAGGAGGTCTATTTAAGCTCAGCCCTGGCTCCTCAGCCCTCACCAGCTGTGCTGCAGGACTAGTCTTCAGCCAGGGCTGTGCCTCTGCCTGGCTGTTGACCCCCCCAAACCAGCCCTTAACGTGCAGATACACTCTCTAGTGCAGCCATAGCCTTGCCTATAGATCCACCTAGACCCACCATGGATCCACCTTCTGATCCTTAGTCCTGATTCTGACCCGACCTGCTGCATCACCACAAGCTTCCTTGATGACCTGGACTTTGCTGGACCTGGCTGCCACCTCCAGGACTGTCCTGCTTGCCTTGCTCAGGTACTGTGGGGTGGGTTCAGGTGGCTGAGCTTCAAGCCCTAGACAGCTGAGGGCAGGCTCTGCTTGAAGGACAGCTGCCCTGTTCTACCATACCTTCCTCAGTGGTCCTTGCTTCCCTGAAGGGTGAGCTGAGCAAAGGGCTGCACACCAGGGCTCTTCTCTGAGTCTTAATGTAATGGAGTATTTCGTATAACACATCACCTGTGGGGAAGGAAAGTCTGCTCAGATGGTTTTGGGTGTGGTAGAGGCCCTGGCAGCTGATGCTGGTGCTCAGATTTCCCTGCTCCAGAGGTTACCCCCCATCCCAAAGTGTTTGCAGTCCAGATGGACTAAAGAAGGGGTTGTCCTTGTCTCCAGCACCCAACTGGGCAGAGCTGAAGCTGCTGGGACCCCTGCAGCCCCTGGCAGCAGAGCACAGCTTGTGCTGCACTTGGAGGGTCCTCAAGAAAGACCCTCAGCCTGGGTCTGACCTGAGCTGGGAGCTCTGTGCCTGAAGTCCTCCTTGGTGAGGATGCAAAGGGCTTTGCCATTCATCTGGAACCTGCTGCCGTCGGTTTCCCGCAGGGAATACTCTGCCTCTGCCCACCTCAGCCAGTGCATCACGTCATCCTTGCTCCACAGGGAGGGCTGGATTCCTGAAACCAGGGGCAGCCTCTGAAACAACTCAGTCTCTACCCTCACCCCTGCTGAGGGACAGGGTGGGGACACTGCTCTTCTCCATCACCAAACTCTGTGTTAACACCCCAAAGAGATGATGAACCCTGATCCACCTTGTCCATCTCATCTAGCCAGCAGGGAATGGGCAAGGAATCAACTTTACCCTCCATGTCCCACCCTGTGGGAGCTCCTTTTTTTTTTTGAAGCAGTGTTGATTTGCTCAACATCTACTCACTCAGCCTGCCTGGAAGCTTGAAGATCTCCCCCTTGCTGATGGGTGGGTGTCTGGCCTGGGCCAGGGGTGGTACCGAAGCTGCAGCCACGGGGCTGGAGGAGCTGCCTGCCCCTTTACCCTGGGGAGAAGAGATCAAACACATCAGGGGGAAGAAATTCCCAGCCCTGGTCCTGCTTTTCCTTCGGAGGTGCCTCCACCACAGTGAACCCTCAGATCCTACTTGATGTGCTCTTCTGCAGGTTCTCCACCCTGGCTCTGGGTCCTGCACCAGCCCCAGGAGGAATCTCTGGTTGCCCAAGGAAGTGTTTGCAGTCAGAGCTTCCCCTCTCTTTTTCTCCAGTTCCTCTCCTTAGCAGAGCTTCCTGCCCTCAGCCTCATTTTCCAGCCCCACTGACCCATTTCTGCAGGAGAAGATGGAGCCAAGACCAGCAGAGCCTGAAGGATCCTCTGGTCCTTGTTGGGTGTCCAAGGTTTGATGTTTCAGTTCTTCAGAGCTGTGAAAACACAGCTGGTAGCAGTGCTTAGATTTTTGCCCTAAAAAAATGCTGCATGAAGAGATTTCCCAACTGCTTCCCCAGTGATCATTCAGGAAATGGTCATCCCAGGGTTTGGGGAGGTGGCTGCTCCTCCTGCCATTAAGCCCTTCAAAACTTACTCCTTGCTCTTGGGTGCTCATCACAGAACCCCCAAACCTCACCAAAGGGGTGAGATGGTCCAGACTGGGAGCAGCAGCCCCAGCACCTCTGGGCTGGGAGGGAGGGGGGGGTTGGTGTCCCCCAACTCTGCTTCCAGGTTTTCACCCAGACAAGAGTCAGAAGGGACCTCAGCTCCAACTTCCAGCCCCATTTCCATCTTGAAACATTCCCAGTAGCCAAGCAGAGAATTTTTCCTCTTCCAAAAAAAAACCACCTCTATTAAGGTGAATCCCAGGAATTTCTCAGGTCCATTCTCTGGAAAATTAACACTTTGACCTCCAAGTAGGATTTTCCCAAAGAGCTGCCAACTCTGGGTGCTTCAGTTCACCCTCAGGCAGATCTTTGGGGGGTGATCAGAGCAGCCAGAGCTCCTGGATTGTGGATGGGGGGGGGTGTTGAGGAGCTGAAAAACCCCCCAAATAAAACAACAGGGGTGAAGAAAATCACCCAGAGCAGCCACTGGGCTGGACACAGAAAGTTAGTGTTCCCAAAACTGGGAGTTATGGGAGACAGGAGCAAAGTGCTTCGTGTTTCCCGAGGAAAAATGCTTCCCTGGGGGAATGAAAGCAGGAGAAACACAGGGTTGGATGAAGGGTGAGGGGTTTTCTCCACCAGGAGGAGCGTTAACTCGGTGGGAGCGCTGGAATCGCTGCCTCGGGGTTTTAGCAAAGCACCAGAGAGATCCCAGTATAAACCCCAGTATAAACCCCAGTATAAACCCCAGTATAAACCCCAGTATAAACCCCAGTATAAACCCCAGTATAAACCCCAGTATAAACCCCAGTATAAACCCCAGTATAAACCCCAGTATAAATCCCAGTATAAACTTCAGACGGGCTCGGCAGCCCGAGTGCTTCGTGTTTCCCGAGGAAAAATGCTTCCCTGGGGGAATGAAAGCAGGAGAAACACAGGGTTGGATGAAGGGTGAGGGGTTTTCTCCACCAGGAGGAGCGTTAACTCGGTGGGAGCGCTGGAATCGCTGCCTCGGGGTTTTAGCAAAGCACCAGAGAGATCCCAGTATAAACCCCAGTATAAATCCCAGTATAAACTTCAGACGGGCTCGGCAGCCGGGCCAGCTGCCTTTGGGATTGATCCGAAGCCATAAACTCCGGGGAAAAAAAGAAAAGTGAAAGAAATTCACAGCGGATTTTTACCTAGAACTCCTCTCAAAGGTGGTTTTCTCCCCCCCGTGTGACTTGTACGGGATTTACTACAAAAACAGACCAAAGCTTCGGGATTTTTCTTGCTCCGAAACGTTTCTAGGGGCATCAAAGACGCGTCCTGAGTTTTTATGACTTTGCACCCATTTTATGGTGGGGGTTGTGGGGTTTTTTTCCTCCTCGCTCTGCTGCTCTCACGTCTCTGGGACTGAGTTTCCTTGATTCCAGAGGGGAAAAAAATGTCCTTGGAAAGGGTTGGGGTGGGAAAAGGGGGGGGAAGGGAGTGGGAAAGG
>NW_009953902.1:177951-185134 GCF_000747805.2 Chaetura pelagica
TTCCGTGGGCCTTTCGGGAGCTTCCTCAGGGGCCTTGTTGTGTGCAGGAAGGGAAGGAACCGTCTGTGGGGTGGGGGTGCCTCCCCCTGCCCTGTGTTTACTTGGAGAGGAGGCTCTGGGGGCCTTTCCTGCGCTGTGTGTTTGGCAGGGGGCTGGGGCTGTTCTCCCTGGGGTTAATTGTACATCCCTAGGGCTTGGACACGTTACCCTGTTCCCCTGGAGTGTGTGGGAGCCCTCGAGGGGCCTGGACTGTGCCCAGTGCCCTTTGGTGAGGCTGCCTGGTGTGACCATCCCCCCCGCAGAGCAGGAAGCATCTTCCTCCTCCTCCTCCTCGCAGGGTTGGTCACGCTGCCCGCCTGTGCCTGTGCTGGAGCTGGTTTGTTATTATTCTGAACCATGTTCTTAGGCTTGAGTCTGCCTTCCCTTTCCTCCCTCCTTCCTGGCCCTCCTGAAAGGGAGGAGGAGTTTCTTAGGTGCAGTAGGTGAGACCTCAGCCTGCCTCGTAGACACAGTTTCGTGTCATGACTTTCCCTGTCTTTGCTCCTGTGCTGAGTGCTCAGTGACCTTGGGCTTTCCAGGACAGGGGTAACAATACGGTCTTGGGTATAAACCGAGGAGGCTGGGAACACACCTCTTAAAGAGAGTGTTTTAAATTACTTTGCCAGGGTTGCTGCAAGGCAGAAAATTCACCTGTGCTCCCTCTGCCTTCCTTATCCTCACCACAAAGTCCCAATCCTTCCTGCTGGCATCAGCAGCAATCACAAACTGCTATGGAAAGGAGGTTGTGTCAGGAATCAGCAGAAAGGCTCAGCTCTCCCTGTTGACCTGTGTCCTTGTTTACCCCAGTGCTTGGACTGTGGGACTGTCAGTCACCTGGATTTCAGGGTTATAAATACTCTGGGTTCATAGGAGCCTTTTCAGTGACATAAGCATCAAAACAAGGAATTATTTGGCTCAAAACCTGTGGGTTGGTCTGTAGGCAAAGCTGCTTGTAAGAGGTGTTAATTATTATTCTTCAGACTAGATTTACACATGCCTTTATTACAGGGGAACAAGATATTTAGGGAAAC
Source organism: Chaetura pelagica (assembly GCF_000747805.2). Lineage (NCBI taxonomy): Eukaryota > Metazoa > Chordata > Aves > Apodiformes > Apodidae > Chaetura > Chaetura pelagica. The sequence continues at coordinate 179,022 of NW_009953902.1, forward strand.
AGTCATGTTTTACTAAAACAAATAGACTGATACTGTTTACAACCTCTGAGTACTTATGTCACTTTAAAAAAATGCTCATTTGCAAAGCAGCCTGAACAACAATTGCTTATAGTGGCACAATTGTCTTTATTCTTTAAGAGAACATCCAGGTTAAAGGGTCTGATTTTAGAGTTGAAGCAGTTTGTGCAGCCTAATTCTAACCTGTGCAGAAAACTGTATCCAAACTTATTCCAGCTTATCCTAAAGCAGGAAAGAGGGTGAAGTTAAGTTGTGCTTTCATGGAAATAAGGTGTGTGCTGAGTTAACTGGACTGGTGTTTGTTTCAGGATTTATTTATAGCGCATTAAATGCAGTTTGATCTCCTGCAGGACTGTCTTTTGTAGTGGAAGGGGATGAGTTTTCTCTTTGATTTGAGCTTCAAAGGAGGAATCTTTCTGGTAGGGGTTCATCACATTGTTCAGTTCTGGAGCTTTCTGATTTGTAGTTATTTTGTATGAAGTTGAGTGGACTTCAGTGAGCCCAGCCAAGCTTCAGGTGTCCACCTGGAAGAAGTTGTAGTGAAAAGGAGCAAAGTGGTGATTTAGATACTTCTCAACAGTGGTGAGAAGTTACAGCAAAGATATTGGAGCTGTTTGATGTAAATTGCATGTACCTACAGGCAGGGAAAGGGGTTGGGTATTTTGGGGTTGGGTTGTTGTTTTTTTTTCTGGAAATGTTTTGTGGCAGTTCTTGGAGTGGAAGGCAAGGCAGTAATTCCAGAGACTCAGAAATAGGAAGCCTCATCACTGGTCATAATTGTGCTAACAGGAATGTATTGTCCAAGATCCACTTGGATGTGGCCAGTATAAAATGACTCAGTGTTCCATTTTCTGTGCTCCAGAGGCAGCTTTGCCTGAGCTAAACACAGCAGAAAGCTTTTATTTCCTTCCCCCAAAGTATTTTGAACCATCAGAACTGAGAAATGTTCTTTTTTTTTTTTTTTAACCTTTTATTTACTAGGTGATCATAAATCTGATCTTACCTCAGGTCTCTTTGAGGTGCCTTCATATCTTGGCATGTTCATTCTTGCCTTCTCTGAATCCAAGAGGCTTCATAACCACCCACTTTCAGTTTTCTGTTCAGGATATTGTTACATTTTTAGTGTGATGATTCGGGCTGATTTTACAGGTCATGAGGACTAAGAGTCACCCCTGGCTTTATTAGTTGATGGTCTCAGCACAGAGTTTGGGGCATGTTAGGATATGTTTGTCCCTCAACCTCATCTTGAACTCATTCCATGTTCCTGTGACAGGCAGCCAAGTGTTTAGCTCATGGTGTAGCAGCGTAGTTAAAGGAAGCAGAGTGTAATCTTGTTCAAAAGCAATGCTGCTAACTCCACTTGAAATGGCAGAAAACCCATAAGGAAAAAACTTGGAGTGTAGAGCAGAGTTATGTAACACTTCATTCTTTGTCATGAATTTGCAGTAAGACTTCAGTACTGTATAGCAGTTAAAACCACCTTTGTCTCCTTTTGCCAAAAGCTGGGATCGTAGAATCATGGAATAGTTTGGGTTGGAAGGGACCTTCAAGATCATCCAGATCCAACCCCCTGCATGGGCAGGGACACCTCCCACCAGCCCAGGCTACTCCAAGCCCCATCCAACCTGCCCTTCAACACTGCCAGGGATGAGGCAGCCACAGCTTCCCTGGGCAACCTGGGCCAGGGTCTCACCCCCCTCACAGCAAAGAATTTCTTCCTCATCTCCAACCTCAGTCTCCCACTTTTCATCCACTTCACCTTATCCTTTCACTCCAAGCTCTTAATAAAGGAACACTGGCCAAGCAGCAGGAGGTAATGGCACTGTTTTAATAATTGCATCCCAACGTTGCAGTCCTGTTATGAAAGTCACTGCATGATGACAGACCAGCTCAGCAGCCAGAGAACTAGCAGAAAGAGATTTGCAGAGCTACCTGAAACAACACCTACCTTTGCAGTCTCTTAGTTACATGTTCTTGCCAAGGTGTCAGAAACTCTTCCTCCTACTAGAAGTAAAATATAAATGCAAATGAGCCTCCCTAAAACTTTTGCTTGGGAATGAATTCTGGAGCTGTTGCTGCTTAGAGATCCCAGAGGAGTGTAGGGACAATAAGCTCTTTCTTTGCAGGAAAAATGCTGAATTGGTGCCTGCTTCTAAAGGCCACTTCAGCTGTCTAAAGGGTCTCCTGATTTTTAAATGAATTGCTTGATAGAAAGTAAATTTAGCTAGAGGATCAGTTCATTACTGGCTAATTTACCCATATCCGGGCAGGAAGTGTAGGAAATACCTTTCTGTTTGGAAATGTGAAGGGATGAGGAGCCACCACCATTTTGTATTCTATTTGATTCATAAACAGCATAATCAGAGCTAAGGATGAGTTCAGAAATTGCCAGTTTGGCAAAATGGATGTGTTCTCTAGAAGCAAAGTGGTTGCAGGATCTGTTGTTTGGGGGGGGCTTGGCCAGACTGCTGTTGAAAGCTCCTCTGATTTCAGATTTCTGATCCTGACATCCCTGCTGATTCCATCAGGACAGTTGGCTAGAGCTCATGGACCATCATTTGCCAAGGTCAGGGCAATTTTAGATCCCTGGCTTTTGGATTGCCTTTCCAGGTGAAGTGTTCTCTGCTGAACAGCCTCCCAGATTCCCAAATTTCTTCCGTCCCATAGCCCAGACTGATCCCATCTGCATTCTGAAGAGCTGAATCACCTTCCAGTGCTTCTTCCTTCCCAGTGTCTGTGGAGGGAAGCTAGGTTTTGTAGTCCAGGCAGGGAAAAGGGGGAGTGCAGCAATATTCCCTGTGCAGCTCCAGCTAAGATAGAGCCCTGGATGTGTCTGTGTGTGGTGGGAGGAGAGGCCAAGGAGCAATGGTTTTGAGGGTCAAAGGGTATCCAGCTTTTCAGAGAAAGGGGTTTATAATAGGTTGGCAACATGGCCTGTGGTCTCAGGTCTAGAAGTAGTGGGGAGATTTCTTATTATCAGGATGCCTGTTGCCATGGAGCTGGTGCCTGGGATTCCTTTGCAGACTGGAAACCCAGCCTGGGTTGTGATGTGACAGAAGCACCCCAGGCAGAGCAGAGAGAGCCTCCACATGGGTGTGTTTTAGGAGTCTGGTGCAGGGAAATAATGACACATGTAAGCCAGTAAGTAGCTGAAGTCTTGGGACTTCTCATTTCATCAACTTTTGTGGTCATTTCTCTTCCTGTCTTCTGTTCCAGTTCTGATTTTCAGCCATGTTGTGTCCTCTGAGCACAGATCATCTGCTAGCCTGGGTATTTTTTTGCTCCACTTGTCAGAGCACAAAAGAGGGATGTTTGGAGGGCAGCTTCTTGGTGAGCTCAGGCGTGAGACTGAGAAGTAGAATCATGGCTGTTGGTGTTAGAAGAGGCTTTGACCATGGGATGTAGTCCCTGAAGTTCAACATTCAGTAATTCTGTCTTCAGTGACTGGGATGTCTTTTTTTCTCTGGCTTTTTTCCTCAAGATAATGTTGCATGTGTTTTGTGCAGCTAATAAAAATGATGTTAACCCAGTGATTGCTCCTGAGCGTGGGAATGGTCAGTCATGGCATTGGATTTGCTGCTGTGACCACACAAATATAGCAATACTCTTGTGAACTCTAGACTGGAACACATTGTAGTCAGAGTTACAGGAGTACTAGGTAGCAATTTACTCTGAGAATAAAGAACTGTCTGGGATCCAATACTGAACTAGCCAAAAGAAGCAAAAAATAAAATAAGGGGTGAAGAAAATCTAGTAAAGATAGAGAAGTGGGAGCAGAACTCTGTGAGTCTGGTCTGGTTTGGCAATTTGTGGACAAATAATATGGATTAAAGATCATGAGTCATACTTGAGTGGCAGAAATGGGTATTACAAAAAGAGGGATGTGAATGCAACCACCAACTAGGTCTCATAAAGTAATAATTTATGGAAGAGGGTGGGTTGAGGTTGGACATGAGGAGGAAATTCTTTGGTGTGAGGGTGGTGAGAGCCTGGCCCAGGTTGCCCAGGGAAGCTGTGGCTGCCCCATCCCTGGGGGTGTTGAAGGGCAGGTTGGATGGGGCTTGGAGCAGCCTGGGCTGGTGGGAGGTGTCCCTGCCCATGCAGGGGGATGAAACTAGATGATGTTGAAGGTCCCTTCCAACCCAAACCATCCCATGATTCTATAATACTGTGTCCCTGATGTGTGTGTTTGAGTGTATTAACCTGTGAGCCCATATGATGCTGTAGGATGTCCTGGTAAGTCTTTATTAAAAATATGCCCCAACTTGGTGGTTTTCTCAGTTTAAGAATCTTTGAGATTATTTTTCTCCAAGTGGTATCTGGTTTCTAACTGGAATGACTGCAGTTCTTGTTTGGGGTGTTCTGATAACATGGAGGAGCTGGAGTGAAAGGTCCACAAGGGAGGTGAGTAGGGAAAAGTCAGGGAGGAACTGCAGCTTCTCCAGCAGCAGAGGTTTTCAGTAGGATGGGATATTAGCTGGGTGGATTTTCGAAGTCTCCCAGTTCATGGGCGGTTAATATCAGCTGCCAGTTCAACACAACTGGAGCAAATAATGGAGGAAAGCAGCCTATGGAAGCTGTAACCATGTGGTAGCTAGCTAATTGCTTCTTCCTCTGGGTGAGCAGATTAAAAATCAGAGCATTGCATAATCTCCAGCCATGGAAGAGGTTCCATCTGCCTGGAATGTTATCTGCTGTAGCAGCTGGGAGTTATGAATGAGTTCCCTAATCCATTGACAGAAATGTTCTGCAGGCACTTGCAAGCCACCTCGTGGCCTAGAAGAGAGACTTAGGTTGGACATGAGAAGAAAATTCTTTGGTGTGAGGGTGGTGAGACCCTGGAACAGGCTGCCTAGAGAAGTTGTGGAAGCTCCATCCCTGGCAGTGTTGAAGGGCAGGCTGGATGGGGCTTGGAGCAACCTGGGCTGGTGGGAGGTGTCCCTGCCCGTGCAGGGGGTTGAACCTAGATGATGTTGAATGTCCCTTCCAACCCAAACCAGCCTGATTCAGGTGTAGGGGTGAGGCTGTGCTGGGTGCTGGTCAGTGGTATTAAAAGGTTGTTGTGACTCTGCATGACTACTTCCAGCCTGCTGTGTTCCTCTGTGTGATGTGTCTCCCTCAGACCTCAACAAAGGTGTTTGCTAGTGAGGAAATACATTTACATGCAGTTTTCTGGCAGGCTTGAGGAGCAGTGATAAACAGCTGGTTTGGCTTTGAATGTGCTGTGCAAGATACTGAAGTGAAACCAGTCTAATTCTGTCTGCTACCTGGTGTTGGCTGAGCACCAGGGAAGCTGGATTTCTGTTTACTGGTAATTATAAAGCTTAGTGCATTAGGACTGTGCTATATTTAAATGGTACCTTGTCTGTCAGTCGTCCCTATTACAAAATGTTCTTTGCCAGGATCATGGGGTTGAGCCCCTCCTTTTAAAAGCAGGTTTTGAAACTCACCATTGTTTTCAGACAATTAGTTAATATGCCAGGGCTGTGGCCTCTTTATCTGTCTTGGTGTTGGTATGTCATTCCAAGACCATTTTAGAGGTGTTGTGAACAACTGTGGGAAATGCCATTTCACCTCTCGTGGAGTTACTGCATTTCTGAAAGATGAAATGGTTGTTAATGCAGAAAACAGACTCATCTCCAGTCTCTCACCCTGTGCACTGCAGACACTTTGTGCTGTCTTGAATTGGGAGAGTGTCACAGCTGAATTAAAAATAACAGTTCAAAACAATTCCCGTGAACTCGGGTTGACAGTTGTGAGACTTCAAGGCTTTGCTTATCCCCAGGGGAGCTGGAGCCCTGGCAGTGAGCAACCCAGCACCCCCGTGGGTGTCCTGCAGGCAGGACTGGTGCTGAGGGACTTCTGCCCAAGTGACTTTTGGTCTGGGTTTGTCACCAAGAGGTTCACTTGGTGATGGTGATTTCTTATAATCACAGAATGGTGAAGGTTGGAAGGGCCTTCAAGATCATCAGGTTCCAACCTCCCTGCTGTGAGCAGAGACACCTCCCACCAGACCAGGCTGCACAAGCTCCATCCAACCTACCCTTAAGCACCTCCAGGGAAGGGGCAGCCCCAGCGCCGCCTGGGGACACGGT
>NW_009953902.1:185170-225173 GCF_000747805.2 Chaetura pelagica
GCTGGAGCAGCTCTGCTCTGGAGCCAGGCTGGGAGAGTTAGGGTGTTCAGCCTGGAGAAGAGAAGGCTCCAGGGAGACCTGAGAGCAGCTTCCAGTGCCTGAAGGGGCTCCAGGAAAGCTGGGGAGGGACTTGGGACAAGGGCAGGAAGGGATGGGATGAGGGGGATGGATGAAAAGTGGGAGAGGGAGCTGGAGGTTGGAGATGAGAAGGGAATTGTTTGATGTGAGGGTGGTGAGAGCCTGGCCCAGGTTGCCTAGGGAAGCTGTGGCTGCCCCATCCCTGGCAGTGTTGAAGGGCAGGTTGGATGGGGCTTGGAGCAACCTGGGCTGGTGGGAGGTGTCTCTGCCCATGCAGGGGGTTGGATCTAGATGATCTTGAGGTCCCTTCCAACCCAAACCATCCTGTGATTCCATGATTTTTGGACATGTCTGGTCTAACCAAGTGCTATCCTGACAAGTGCAAACAAACTCATTTCATGCTGTCCATATCAAGACCTCTAAAATGTCACAGTTTTGATCACGTCTGATTGGGATTGAGTTGAAATCCTAGGGTTAGAGGGAGCTTCTTTGTACATTAATAGACCCTTTAATTAGTAGGCTCTACACTAAGTCCCATCTTCTTGTTAAGGAGTTATTAAAATAATGCATAAGCTCGGTGACTGGAAGATGCTAATTTATTTGTGAACCTCTTGTGTTACTCAGAAGAGGAGTTGAATATTCCTCTCAAGGACAGACTTTGAAGTCTGTTTCCTTGAAATAGATGAATTTTTACAAACCCTAGCTTGTCTTTTTCCTGTTGTCTTTGAGATAAACACTCACAAAGCCAGCTGCAATTTTAGCTAGCATATTGATGGGTTGCTTACTTGTCAAATTAAAAATGAGCTGGGGTGGACTTTTCTGGAATGTCTTTCCACTTTAGAGCTTTCCACTTTTAAAAGTGACCTTATTCAGTGCACAAATGGGCACCTTTCCTCTGCATCAGCAGATGTGTGTTGAAATAGGCTTGCTCTCTGCTTTTTCACATGGGCACCTTTCCTCTGCACCAGCACCTCATTCTGTGTGTTGAAATAGGCTTGCTCTCTGCTTTTTTAATTTTGTCTTTTTCTTAGTGGTATTTTCCCTTTATTTTTTTATTAAACTGCCACAAAACACAGAGTTCCTGGCTAATTTTGCTGAAACACGACACTAGCCAAATATTTTTGTGCAAGAATTATTAGTCACATAAGGAAGAATGTAATGGAATATTCTTAGAAAGTGTTATAACTATGCTTGACATGTAAAATATTTATCCAGACATGTAAACAAAGCAGGAGGTGCCAATGTTCTATCATAAACTTTAGTTATTTTGAACTCTTGAGCAAGATGTTTTTCAGTTCTTGAAAATAAGGTGTCAAGTTCCCTGCTGACATAAATTGACAGAGTTCTAATAGTTGGCTTTACCTAACTGAAATGTTAGCCCCTGCTCTTGCTTCCCTAAAAATAAATCAAGATGAGCCTTCCTGAAGAGCTGCAATTGTGCTAAATAAAACTCTTCTGTTTGTTTTGGGTTTGGAATACTTTAGGTGCAGATTTTACTATGTGGCTCTAGAAGGCAGATCTCATGTTTGGTTTGGATTTTGTTATTGTCTGTGTCTTAACATGAATTAAAGGGGATTCAAAGGGCTCAGTTGTTTTGCAGACAGGTCTTCACTTGGTGCCTCTGCTCTCATGGAGTGTCTCAGCCTCTCAGGACAGCTGGAGCTTCAGGGCTTTATCTGAGGTGGCTTCCAGCAACTCGTGCTGCTGTGGTGGTGAGATATGGCCATGCCTGGTAGGGTTCCCAGGTGGGTGCCTGGCAGGGGTCCCAGCCCAGCCTGTCTTATTACCAAAGCTAGAAAGATTTCCTGTGCTGGGTTATGACACTTGAGTTTTGCCAAGCCTGAGCCTGCTCTGCCACACTGGACACAAACTGCTGCTGGAGCAGAGATCAGTGACCGAGGGCCCCGTGCTGGGGGTGGAGGAGCTGGCTTGTCATGCTGTGCCCTCCCCATCCCTGTCCCCCTGGTCCAGCCCTTCTCCAGAGGCAGAGGTGGGTGGAGGGTAGATCCGAGCTCACTCAGATCCATCACTAAGCACAGAGCTCCTCCTGACTGAGCTACAGACGAACCAAGACTGCAATATTTACTGTCAAATTTAACTGCATTTCATTAATCAGTTTGCAGCTTCCCTGATTGTTTTTTTGTGGTTTCTTCCCCCCCCCCCGTTTATCCTCTTATTCTGAAATCTCTTTGGTGAACAGCTACTCTAACTGCATTCAACTTTCAAACCTCTGCCTTCTATTGTTAGTTTTCAAGCTGCTCCCCTGCAATTGGTTAAAAATGAATGGCAGTTGTAGCAGATGAGCTGGGAATGATTTAGCAGTTACTTGTTGGGAACCCTTCCAGAGAAGGAAGGTGGAGTTTAAGCTGCTCACAGCCTTTCTAAAATAAAAGTCAAGGCAAGTAAGGTGCTTTTTGCTGTGGGTGAAACATCAGGTCACTTTTTGTGGGAAACTAAAAGCTCAGTAAGTGAGGACAGGAATTTTGGTTTAGTCTGAATATGCTCCCAGCCAATGTTCTGTTGTGAAATAATCCACTCGTATTAAAACTGTTGTGTTTCAGTGACACTGATTCTTAACACACTAATTCTCATCTCTGGTGGATCCACACTGGCTGATTGCTGTGTCAAGAGCAGAGAGGGAAGTTTATCCTTCCTGGTGCTGCAGGCTGGGTGTTGGGACCCTGCATTGCAGGTGATGGTGGCAGCAGCTCCAATGCTGGGCTTCAGAGCCTGGCTGCTTTACTGGCCCTCCTGGGGCCTTTGTGGTGAAGGAGACAGGAGGGGTTGTGGTGTGTTCAGCCCCTCAGTTGTGAGCTGAAGTGTTAATTTGCACCCTGCTGGCTCCTCCCTGCTGATTTTTGGGGTGAGTGCTTAGAAAGTGCAACAAGCTGCCTTGCTCCTGAGCATCCCATGCTCTGTGTGAGTGGTCACAGTGCTGGATGATGGCAACCTGCCTCCCCCTGGGGGGCACAGGGTGGTCAGAGGCTCTTTCTGTACATCCCCAGCCTCCTTAACGGGCTACAAGTGCTTTATTGCACCCAGATCTGGACAGACTAGATAATAGACACTGAAGAATGAAAAGCTTGCCCTCAAATATAATAACCAGTCCTGGCAGGACGTTGTATCTACATACAGAAAAAACAGGAGTGAGGTCATGAATTAGTGACAAGTTGTTTTTATTATGATGGATTGATTGGCTTGGTTTTAATCAGGTGCTACGTAATGATCAAACTTCACAACTAGTCAGCACACACTTTATCACTGGTGTGAGTCAGGAGGAAGAGTTTTCTACTTCTTCAGGTTCTGTTTGCATTCAAAGTGATCTATTCTTGATGAGATGTGATATATTTAATCCCGTTGTTCTGCGGAGTTGTGTTTGGAGCAGCCTCTGAATCATTCAGGTGTATCTTGGGGGAAAAGCTTGAAGCACAGAATAGAGGGATTTAATATTTGAGCTGACAGAGGGTAAAATTTCCAGGTGACATCAATGTGTAGTGGCTCTGCCAGGCTGTCCTCAGGCACCCAGCACTGAGAGAAGCTCCTGCTTTTTACTGGGGCTCTTTAGCAATGCATTTTATGGGCATTGACATATCAAAATAACTCATTTTATTCTCACTTCCTATAAATTTGAGCCGAAGTCCAAGGTCTTCTGGACTGGGGAATGTGGGTGCACATGGTTATGTACATACTCAGAAATTCTGGGAGTTAAATCCTTTCTGCCTGCTTCAGAGATGAGTGGCAGGAGGGTTTTGAACCAGACAGCATCAAGGATTTAATAAAACTGCACCTTTTCCTCCACACAATTCCTGCCCAAACAGGCTGAACCAGGACTCTGGGAGAGAGATATTTTATTTGGGGGGGGGAGGAGGGAGAACTTTTGCTGAAAATACGAGTCTTAAAATGAAGCTGTTTGTTACCAGATTTTTAAATGCCAACTTTTCATGAATCAGCTGAGGGGAGGCAGGACTTTTAAACTGAAATACTTCAGTGAATCAGACATCTGGGGTTTGGGGGAGTGACCATTGCTGCACAAACAGTTGAAACTGTCAAGCTTTGCTGGGACTTGGTGCTTCCCTCTATGAGAGAAGGATTTCAGGATATTGGTGCTGGTAGCACTGGGAACGTATGAGCCGCCAGTAAGTAAGGAGCTGTGGTGTTTGAGAAGGGGTTCTTGTTGGAGGGTTTGCTCCAGAGTTCCAGTAGGAAAAGGGGGTGATTGTTTCTGTTCAGAAGTTGGGATTGCTGCAGGCACGTTGGATTTGGGGTCAGAGCCTTCCCAGAAATACTCTTGTGTTCTTACTTTTTTGTGTAGCTTATCATGGAGCAGCTTGACTTCCTGTAGTGCAGGAACTGGTGTGGGTTTGAAAGTTAGATTAACTGCCTAAGAAGGAAAATAGATTTTAAAATGCTAACAGGTAAAGGCAGGTCTTGCTTTTATGCTTTGTTAAAACTTGTTGGTATGTTTTCTGAAAGCTTTTTAAGTAGTTTTGTAGAAACCTGTGGAACAGAGAGAGCAAACCCCTGGTGCTGCTGTTCCCTGTTGAAAATTTATACATGAATATTTGTAGCTTCATCTGACACAGGTGATAACAAACTGTAACTCAGTGTCACCTGGCTTAAAGCTTTTATTTTGCTCAGTATTCTGTGTTGCAGCAGGGGAACATTTGTTTTTCCTGTCTCTAGAGAGGATGATCCTGCTTATATTTGCAACAGCTCATCTTTCACCAGGGCTTTTTCCCCTCACCCTGGTCAGGTCTGCATGCTCCATCCTTCTGCCTGGAGAGGAGGTATATATTCTATATTGGTGTGGCCAACTTTACTGAAATTGCTGGCTGAATTTAATCAGGGAGCATGAGCAAAGCTGCCATTACTGTAGTCTTAAGCTCTTTACAAGGAATAAATCTAAGAACTGTAGTTTTTCAGCTGACTCCTTTAAACCCACTAGTGTGAATAGTGGAACCAGCCTTTATAGGTTACTTGGTTGTGCTCTTTAATACTAGTACCTTGAACCTCACAGGGAGGGTGGTAGCTTTGGCATTGCATTAACCTGTTGACTTCATCAGAAGGTTTATTCCCTTCTGAGGCAGCCAGTAGTAGGACAATAGTGGATAAACTTAATCTATTACAGTTGATGAGGCTGCCATGATAAAACTTTCCTATTTTCATAGAAACATAGAATCCCAGACTGGTTTGAGTTGGAAGGGACCTTAAAGATTATTTAGAGCCAAAACCCTGCATGGGCAGGGACACCTCCCACCAGCCCAGGCTGCTCCAAGCCCCATCCAACCTGCCCTTCAACACTGCCAGGGATGGGGCAGCCACAGCTTCCCTGGGCAACCTGGGCCAGGCTCTCACCACCCTCACAGGTTAATACATCTCACCAAGTTTCTTGCATGTTAGTCTGGGTGATTGACTGTAGGTTGGCAAAAAGAAGTAATGCTGTCAGTGTGAGGCACTGAGGTGGGTTGGTGCCACCTGCACCAGCTTTTGGGGTGTAAACCAAGTGCTGGCATTTATGGAAGAACCTGGACAACCCTGAATCTTAAACCTAGGTGTGGGTGTGCAGTGTTAAACCATTTTTCAGACTGGAAGTTTTGAATTGCATTTGGAGAAACAGTGGATTTTTGTTAAGACTCCAGCAAACCAGAAGGTCTGTTAGCTTTGCTAACAGTGAAGCTCTATGCACAGAATAGGAGCAAACAATTGAGCATTTCATCAGCCTCCTTGCTGTCTCTTGCCAGAATTTGCAGGCTGTCCTGCATTGCATCAGTCCTGCTGGACATGATTTTCCATTTATATTTCAAGGCCAGATGGAAAATGGATCCACTGAAGATTGATAGAATCATTTCATAACAAGGGAGAAGCTTTTTGTAACATGCCTGTGCTGGTTCAACCTATAAATCAACCTTTTATTGTCTGGTTAACTTGGTGTCTGTAGCAGAAAATCAAAACAGGATCAGTAGCAGGTATGAGAGAAGCATGTTAGAGGCCCCAGGTGGATTTTGTATCTGATGCAATTCAGGTGAATGCACTTCTATGTTGTTCTTCTGTGGCACAGGAATGTTTGCAGGTGCCAGCAAGGGGCCAACCTCATACCTCATGTTGTCTTGAGCACTGCATCCAGTTCTGAAGCCCCCAACACAAGGGATCATAGACTGGTTTGGATTGGAAGGGACCTTCAAGATCATCTAGATCCAACCCCCTGCATGGGCAGGGACACCTCCCACCAGCCCAGGCTGCTCCAAGCCCCATCCAACCTGCCCTTCAACACTGCCAGGGATGGGGCAGCCACAGCTTCCCTGGGCAACCTGGGCCAGGCTCTCACCACCCTCACACCAAAGAATTCCCTCCTCATGTCTTGGCTAAATCTCCCTCTTCCACTTTTCATCCATCCCCCTCATCCCATCCCTCCCAGCCCTTGTCCCAAGTCCCTCCCCAGCTTTCCTGGAGCCCCTTCAGGCACTGGAAGCTGCTCTCAGGTCTCCCTGGAGCCTTCTCTTCTCCAGGCTGAACACCCCAACTCTCCCAGCCTGGCTCCAGAGCAGAGCTGCTCCAGCCCTCCCATCATCTCCATGGTCTCCTCTGGACTCTCTCCTGGAGCTCTGTGTCCTCCTTATGTTGGGAACTCCAGGAGCTGAGTGTGACTGGCATGTGTGACATGACAGAGGTCACTAACCCAGCCTAGTGCAGGGCTGCTACAGCTGCACCACATCTCCTCCAGCAGACATATCCACATGTTGTGTACAGCCCAGCAAAGCCTTAGCCAGAAGATCTCCCCTGGTTTGGGTATCTCTGTGCTGCCCTCCCTTTTGTGCTTTAGACATAGACCTTGTTCTGGTTCCCTAATCCTTACGTACAGGAAATGCTTCTCATGATTTATCTTAAGCCCAGGAGATTTCCCTTTTTCTCTCCAGAGGAGGAATTCAGTCATTGCTAATTTATTTTTTCTACTTTTATGTTTAGAGAGACTTTTTGGCATGTTCCATGGATGTCCTTTAAGATACCAAAGCAAGGCTGAACTTTTGTGAAAGGCATACAATGATATTAGAAATAAATCTTGTTCTAAAGGAGCAGACAGTAGAATTAGGTCAGGCACACCCTGCCTAGGGTTTCCTGCTGGCTCATATTTCTGAGAATAATTGTACATGGGAATGTTTCTGTAGATTTAAGGGAGTGTTGTCACCTTCCAAATGAGTTGGTTGGAGCTTTTATTTCAGTCCTGGTGGTTACGCTGTGGTGTAGAAAGGGGGGAAGATTATAAACCATCTGAGTCACTCCTCAGTGTGCTCCTCATTCTTTGTCACTCACAACCCCAGTGGTGAAGTCAAGTTACTCACTGGTATTTTTACTCTCTTCTCACTCCCTCCTTGTCATGGAAGATGACACTGAAGCTGTGCATGACGTGTCAGATGTTGCAGCAAACTCTTCAGTGCGTTTCAACAGTTCATCTTTTAATTCTTTTTCTTGGAGGTTTCTGAGAAGTTCTGCCAACTTGACATTCTTTCATCATGTCTCTTAAAAAAAGAAAAATTGTCTCTTAAAAAAGAAAAAATCCCAAGGGGAAGGATAAGGAAGAAGGATAGTACAATAAAAAGTTAGAAACTGTAGTGATGCTTTCCTTTTGCATAATGAAATGGCCTGCATCTAAATGGCTTTTCTCTGCTGGACATGTTGTATTTGAGTTTCTTGGTACTGTTTCTGTTGGTCTGTACAAGTTAAGCCATTCAGCTCCTTCCAGGAGCTGGGTGAGAATTGTGTACCGTGGAAAGTGGGTTTGGATGTGCCTCAGATTCGTTAGGGTGGGGAAGGATAATGTGCTGAAGCCTTTTTGCATTCCAGGCCACTTCTTTCTTAAGAACCAGGTAGAACAATGTTCAGCCTCTTAATCTCTGCCAAAGGTTTGCAGCACAAATTGATTGTGTTGAAGATGTGTTGTTAAATAAACCATTTCAGGTTTGTGTTTTTAAATAAACATCACTTTCATATTTTTCATGTCAACAAAAGCATTGGCTCTAAACAAGTTCAAATAAAGGTGACTTCACTAGGACCATCAGCTGTGGCCTTGAGAACTGAGATGGTTCTTCAGTTGCACAGCTCATTTGTAACACTGTCATGTTCTGGAGGGAGGAAGGACCTCCAAGCAAGGCAAAGCCAAAGGCCAGAGTCAGATGTGAATTGTGATTATTATATGTTGGGATTTTTTTTTTACTTTGATACTTGTTTCTTTTCCAAAAAAGCTCTTTAGTGCTGAATGTGGCACTGGCCTTTTGATATTCATGAGCTCCCAAAATCCAGCTGTCCACCAGCTGTCAGTCTTCAGCTCCTCTGCAGGCTGATCCCTACCTGATCCTTCAGGCTCTGAGCATACAAACAAGTTACTGAGACGTGAGCTAAGTCATCAGGGAGCTCATTTACTACTCGTGATCAATTCCATGGTACCAGCTAGTTTATGCTCACCAGAGGGTAGAAACATGAATGGAAAGAGACCTCAGAAGCTGGTAACCTACTAGTATTTGTTCTGCTAAGCCCAGGGTAATTGCTGGTACGTGGCCTGGAACCTCGAGTAGCAAACGTGCTGAAAGTCACTGTAACACCTAGTTAGTGGGCCTGGTCCTGAAGATCATGCTTTTTTTTTGGTGTCTCTCTTTTCTCTCATAAAAGACTCCCCTGCAGTACTTCCCAGGGCTGTTAGGGCCAATGAGCAGTTAATAGCTGTAAAAAGCTTTGAAGATGAATCGTGCTAATTATTATTTATAGGTATTCATTCTCACCACGGGTAGTTCACCTTGATCCTTAGGCATGTAAAGAAACCAAGACATTTGTAAGCTGCTCGGGCTTGAGTGTGGCCTTCTGAAGTCTTTATGTGCTAGTTTCCCTACTGGGATGTGTGTGAGATTGCAATATATTTGTCATAGTAAATTACCACTTTGAGTATTGGTTGCACCAGCCAGATGTGCTAAAGGAATCCTTGCTCATTTCATAGAATCCTAGAGTGCCAGGTTGGAAGGGACCTCAAGGATCATCTGGTCCAGCCTTTCTAGGTGCTACTCTAGTTGATATGAGGTGGCTCAGCACCCTGTCCAGCTGAGACTTCACACTGTCCAATGTGGGGGAATCCACCACTTACTTCCCTTGGGAAACTACTCCAATGTTGGACTCTCCTCACGGGGAAAAGTTTACCTCTTGTGTCCCAACTAGAATCTTCCCAGGATCAATTTGTGCCCATGACCCCTTGTCTTTTCCATGTGACTCCTTGTAAAATAGGGAGTCTCCATCTTCTTGGGAGCCACCCTTTAAGTACTGGAACATGGTCATAAGGTCTCCCCTGAGCCACCTTTCCTCCAGGGTGAACAAACCCAGTTTTCTCAGCCTCTCCTTACTTGGCAGGTCCTCCAGTACTCTGATCATCCTTCTCTGGACCCTCTCCAGCCTGTCCACATCCTTTGTGTACAGCAGGGACCAGAACTTTGGATAATGGCAGGGAGTGATGGGATGAGGGGGAATGGATTAAAACTGGAAGAGGGAGATTGAGGTGAGACATGAGGAGGGAATTCTTTGGTGTGAGGGTGGTGAGAGCCTGGGCCAGGTTGCCCAGGGAAGCTGTGGCTGCCCCATCCCTGGCAGTGTTGAAGGGCAGGGTGGATGGGGCTTGGAGCAGCCTGGGCTGGTGGGAGGTGTCCCTGCCCATGCAGGGGGTTGGATCTAGATGATCTTTAAGGTCTTCTAGCCTTCACCATCCTGTGATTCTATGGTTTGGTGAGAGGGGAGGTGGACACTGATGCACCATGGGCTGCTGAGTTTGCTGGAACTTAGGTGACCCTGGTAGGCTCCTTGTCTTGCTGTTCCTACCAGCAGCCAAAGCCTTTAAAGAACAACAAACCAAACCCAGAAATTTTCCTTCTGATTAATATCACATGATGTGAAAGCAACAGATTTTTCTAAAAATACACAGATAGAATAATGCTGGCAACTTAGTCTTGGTTTTACAGAACAAGAGGAAGGAATTGTTATTCCTTTTTTAAATTTCTAATTAAGAATGGAATGCTGACTCTGACTGCCAGTAACTATGGGTTTGAAACCCACCACTGAAGTGCTCATTAAGGGCCTTCATCCTCAGCAGGTCCTGGCCAGAGAACTTGCCAAGTCTTATTTGGCATTTTGCTGTTTGATTAATGCTGTATTTTGCCTGGTTTGTATCTAGCTGTGTCAGTCTTCTGCTGTGCTCCACAAACAGCACCCGCAGGCCTTGGAGTCTTCACCCAGCCAAGAAAAAGACACAGAACAATTGTTCTGCAGGGGAGAAATGGGAAAAATTCATTAATGAGGAAATTGATGTTTTATGTTTGGGAGAGTGAAATGAAAACACTTAAAGGCAAGAGGAGAGAACTGGTTCTTGTCCAAGGCAATAGCAGCACAAAATATGTGCCAGAGAGAGAATGAGACAGCAAAAGAAATCAGTGAGAAGGTACCAGGGAGTGGAGGGATGTGAGTCAGGAACAGGGAAGAAGAATTTCACTGAGGAGAAAGAGCAGAAATGGAAGATGTGACTCTGCACGTGCTGAGAGAACGTTTAAGGTTGGGGTGGCCTTGGATTAACCCTGGTTTCTGTTGGGCTGAGCCCAGGTGGTGTGAGGCTGCTGAAGTCTGAGCTGTTCTGTGTGGTACAGTAATTTTTATAGGACTGTGTCAGCTTAAATCCTGGGATGAACACAGTGTGACAGGTGGGATACATCAAGGAGGGAGACAAAGTTTAAAAAGCACAATGACTGGGAAGAATGAACCTCCTGGTCAGACCTCAGAGGGGTTGGGAGGCAATGCCTGGGCTGCTAGTGGGGAAAATGTTCCATTTATACCCCTATTACTGGTTTTCCAGTGCTGGGAATGATTTTAGACTTATTTTTAAAAAGCAAAGGTTTGTAGATGCAACAGACCCCTGGTTACTGTGAGACCATTTTTTCCCCTCTACCTAAGTAAGGGTAGGGACATAACCAGCATCCTAAGCCTCTCTGAATCCCAGTGAAGTATCCAAATAAATACCTCTTGAGCCTGAGGGAGTTTTCTTTGCAGTACCAGATACAGGAATTTGAGCTTTGTGGCTTGGGAGTTTCTTCTAAAACTAAAAACCTGGTGTTTGCTGTCCCAGGTCTTCTCTGAGGAAGCGCATCCATCTCCTCAAGCCACGGAGGCCCAGCATGAATATTAACTGTGCTGGGGGGACAGACTGGTCAAGAAATCCAGAGTCAAGATGTTCTGTGGAAAACATAACTGTAGCAGTCCATGAGTCAGAAGGAAGTCGTGTGCTAGAAGGTCACAGCCCTGCTGTAGTTCCCAGGACAGAGGGTAAGGTTAATGTCTTTATAGTAGTCTTTAAGGGATTGATTTCTGGTTTTTTTTGAGGTGTTAAATGTTGGAAAAATTCCAGCATCCCATGGCAGTTTGCACTAAAGAGTGCAGTGTATCCTGCCTTTGCCAGGCTGGTGTGAAGGACAAAGGTCCCTATCAGAGTTTAGGGTCTTGCTGTCTGGGTAAGATCGTCACATGGATATGCCCTGGCCAGCCAACTTGCAGCTCTTTCTGAGCTTGTCCCCTGAACAGATGATCTGAAAGCACCTGAAGACCTTCCTCAGGAGCTGTGTGCCCACCATGGACCAGGCATCAAGCCCTGCTGGTTTAAACCACCCCTGGCACGTTGTGTGCTTCTGCTCCATCTTTCCTGCAAGAGCAGCTGTCAGTGCCTGGCATTTGTGTCTGTATTTCTGGCCAGACCTAGTTCCCATGCCCCTGCTCGTTACCCACTGAATCCCTCGTTCTTTAACACCAGGGAGAATTTTCAATCCAAAATCCAACTGCTGACTCGATTTGAAAATGCATTCTAGTTTTATGTCATCAAATATTACCTGACAGTGACTTTTATTGACATCCTTGGTTACTGGATGCCTGATTCCTCATTACAGTGGGAAGTGTTGCTATGAAATGACATTTTTCAGGCAATTTTCTCTTACCCTTGCAATGTTTGTTTCTCTCTCTCATGTTTAGACTCTGAATGCCGACGCTCTGCTTGCCTGCTGAGTCCCCAGATCGGCAGTGTGTTGTCTGCTCCTGAAGATACACACAACTGTCACTTCCCAGAGGGAAGTAAGAGACAGGCAGAGTATTTTAACAGCCAGGAACGCCACGGGTGCTGCACCTCGTCCTCCAGCATCAGTTCCCAAACTCCAGAGAAAGTGACCCTTGTGGTAGATGGGACTCGCTTTGCAGTGAACCCACAGATTTTCACTGCTCACCCTGACACGATGCTGGGGAGGTGGGTGATTGCCACCATGTTCAAGATGCCTCAAAGGGGATCAAGTGTTTGATAAAAATATCAAGTGTTTGCTAAAACAGAACAAACCCCTCATGTTTTCTTCACCATGAGGGTAGCTCATGGTTGCCCAGGGAAGCTGTGGCTGCCCCTTCCCTGGGGGTGCTCAAGGGTAGGTTGGATGAGGCTTGTGCAGCCTGGTATGGTGGGAGGTGTCCCTGCTCACAGCAGGGAGGTTGGAATCTGATGATCTTTCAGTTCCCTTCCAACCTTCCCCATCTTATGATCCTTTGTGTGCACAAGCAAGGCAAGGCTGACCTCATTCAGAACTCAGCTGTGAGTGAGGCTTTGCAGACCAGAAAGGATGTGGAGAGAGGTGGCAGTTCTCTAGATAATATTCTCCCTTCCTCCAAACAATGTGCACTTCCAGCTACACATGCTCTGCTTTTTGCCTTCTCTCCAAGTCTTTGCCTTGTAAGTTGTACATCTGGCCACAGCTGATAAATAACCTTCCAGAATGGGGAAAATGATAATGCTTCATCCCCCTCCCCTTATCTCATGGCACTGTCCCATAAGAGAAGCAACTTGGCTCCCTGTAAACATGGCTTCAAGGTTGGAGGGGGTAGGTTGGATGAGGCTTGTGCAGCCTGGTATGGTGGGAGGTGTCCCTGCTCACAGCAGGGAGGTTGGAATCTGATGATCTTTCAGTTCCCTTCCAACCTTCCCCATCTTATGATCCTTTGTGTGCACAAGCAAGGCAAGGCTGACCTCATTCAGAACTCAGCTGTGAGTGAGGCTTTGCAGACCAGAAAGGATGTGGAGAGAGGTGGCAGTTCTCTAGATAATATTCTCCCTTCCTCCAAACAATGTGCACTTCCAGCTACACATGCTCTGCTTTTTGCCTTCTCTCCAAGTCTTTGCCTTGTAAGTTGTACATCTGGCCACAGCTGATAAATAACCTTCCAGAATGGGGAAAATGATAATGCTTCATCCCCCTCCCCTTATCTCATGGCACTGTCCCATAAGAGAAGCAACTTGGCTCCCTGTAAACATGGCTTCAAGGTTGGAGGGCCTGTTGCTGCAACAAGCAGCACCCATTTGCTGTCTTGCCAGCACTTCCACCCCTCTCTGCTGAAGGGAGCCAGGTCCTGGTGGGTCACTCTCCCTGGCACAGATCCTTGTGTAAAACAAGGGATCAGAAGGCACCAGGCAGTTGTCTTGCACAGCCTCAGAGAAAGAGCTTTACTGTATTTTTTGGGGGGTATTTTCTGACTGGAGGCTGAATGGGCTGTTCCTCTGAGTTGTAGCTTGTCCCATCCAGTCCAGATTTCAGCTATAGAAGGACTTGGCTGAGCCAGCCCTTGTGCTTATTCCCTGTGGAAGAGATTTGAGTATCAATTTCAACTCTGTGTATGTGTCACTGCTGGTTTTGTTTAACCTCAGGGCACCTACTGGTCTGTAGAATTCAGGCATTGAAGTCTACTTGTGCCCTTACATATTTATTTAATTTTTTTTTAATCTATTCAGAATGTTTGGACCAGGAAGAGAATATAATTTCACCAGGCCAAATGAGAAGGGAGAATATGAAATTGCTGAAGGCATCAGCTCAGCTGTGTTCCGGACTGTGCTGGTAAGGAGGTGTTTGCAGACTGGGGAAAAAACCCAACAAGCCAATTTGTTTGTCACATGTGCAAAACTGAGCCATCTCCCAGGCAGCTGCACAGCCCCTGGGACATATTTCATTGCTGGTTTGCATTGTGATTTAAAAAACAACAACAACAAAACAACATCATTTATAGGTTTATATGCATATTATATAAAAAAATAGACTTTGGCATGAAATCATCTTGTCAGGTATTTACTCCTGTTGCCTTTTTACCTTTCTTGTCATGTCACTACAGTTCCTGACCTCGTGGTTGCATATAAATGCATATTCCATCTGGGATGTTAGGAAGCCCTGTGGGAAAAGTTCTAACTGGAGCTCCCAGATGATCAAACCCAAGAGGATCTGCAAAGAGACAGACTCTCAGACAAGCAGGGCTGGGTTTACTGTTCACAGAGCTCTGTTTAGCCTCTGTAACTCTCAAAAATTGCTTACAAAACAACTAATTTAAAAGGATCAGAGTTTGAGCTATTCTTAAGTTTCTTTTCTTCCCAAACCTATCCTTTTATTTGCAGGATTATTACAAAACTGGAGTCATAAACTGCCCTGATGGGATTTCCATCCCAGACCTTCGAGACACCTGTGATTACCTCTGCATAAACTTTGATTTCAACACCATCAAATGTCAAGATTTAAGTAAGTATGGAGGGAAATCAGCTCCAGGGACACCACCTGCATGGTGTTGAGCACTCTGATCTGGATTTCAGTGCATTTTTTAAGTATGTGCTTTATTTAAGCATGAAGGTATTGACTCCACCAGGGCTCCTGTTTGTGTTGCTTGTAAACAGTTGCCTTTTTTAGCTGCATTAAAAGTAAAGTGATTGAATCCTGCAGATGCAGACACGTGGCTCAAAAAAGCAAACTGAAATGGCAAAAAATTCTGGTCTCCTCTTGTAACAGAGGCTGAAAAAAGCTTGCTCTTACAGCCAAACTAAATGAAGGCTAAAAGCAGGGTTATAGCTCCCATCTGAAATGTACCACAGGATAGTGAATAATTTAAGCAGCAGGATGGTGGGAAGAGCAGGAATTGAAGACACCAAAGTTGGAAAGTGAAGAGATTTCTAGCCATGAAAGGATTTGATCTGGGAGCAGTTTTTTGAGTGGGTGTGCTGGCAAAAATGTATTTTTAACATAAGCAAATCTGGGAAGGGCCCCACACTGAAATACGGGGCATGTGGCATCACAGCCCAGGCCTTGGGTCTAATTTCCCACCCTGTCCTGTGATGGGTGAGCAGAAAGAGGCAGAAAATGTGATTTCAAGAACAGAAGCTGTTGCTGGAAGTGCAAGTTAAGTGTAATATGGGTTTATTACTGTTGTGCTGGATTGATTGGACCTTGGTGTGTTTTAATGGTAATGGATTTTCCTTACCTGACAAGGGCTGGGAGGGATGGGATGAGGGGGAATGGATTGAAACTGGAAGAGGGAGATGTAGATGAGACATGAGGAGGAATCACTTTAGTGTGAGGGTGGTGAGAGCCTGGCCCAGGTTGCCCAGGGAAGCTGTGGCTGCCCCATCCCTGGCAGTGTTGAAGGGCAGGTTGGATGGGGCTTGGAGCAGCCTGGGCTGGTGGGAGGTGTCCCTGCCCATGCAGGGGGTTGGAACTGGATGATCTTTAAGGTCTCTTCCAACCCAAACCAGTCTGGGATTCTACAGTGTAATTTGCATTCCATTTGAAATGTGTCTGATTTAGCCAGTTCTGGAGCTGGAGCCTCGTGGTGCATCTGAACATATGTTAAGGAATTTGTCTGCAGAAGAATGTGGGTTGAGCTCTGGAGTGTGTCTGAAATGTGTACATCTGAGAGATTTTTCCATGCTGTGTAAAAAAAGCTCATCCTGTGCTTTGTGTCTCCTCAGGTGCTCTGTTACATGAGCTCTCCAACGATGGTGCTCACAAGCAGTTTGACAGCTACCTGGAGGAGCTCATCCTGCCTATCATGGTGGACAGTGCCAGGAAGGGGGAGAGGGAATGTCACATTGTGGTGCTGACAGATGAGGACACCGTGGACTGGGATGAAGATCACCCACCTCCCATGGGAGAGGAATACTCCCAAAGTAAGGGCTCTGCAGGGGGGGCTCCTGGCGCTGTGTTCAGCACACCCAGACACCTGGCCCTGAGGAAATGACCTGTTTTCCAAACAGCATTCCTCCAGGAGAAGATGCTGGCACATGGAATCCTTTTTTTGTTCCTTCTGCACTGGCTGCTGCTAGAGGCAGGATACCTGTGCTAGTCAGAGCTTTGCTGGTAGTGACAGCACCCACCTCATCTTTGCCTTTTGTTTGTCCCATCAGCCTTTTCCTGGCTCCTCACTGAGCAAATATTCTGCTCTGCACACCCAGAACCTCCCATCCCCTCCAGCCTGTAATGTCCAAGCTGGGGAGGGACTTTTTACTAGGGCAGGGAGAGGACAGAGGGTGATGGGTTAAAACTGGAAGAGGGAAGATTGAGGTTGGAATGAGGAGGGAATTCTTTGCTATGAGGGTGGGGAGACCCTGGCCCAGGTTGCCCGGGGAAGCTGTGGCTGCCCCATCCCTGGCAGTGTTGAAGGGCAGGTTGGATGGGGCTTGGAGCAGCCTGGGCTGGTGGGAGGTGTCCCTGCAGGGACACCTCCCAGCAGCCCAGGTTGCTCCAAGCCCCATCCCTGGCAGTGTTGAAGGGCAGGTTGGATGGGGCTTGGAGCAGCCTGGGCTGGTGGGAGGTGTCCCTGCAGGGACACCTCCCAGCAGCCCAGGTTGCTCCAAGCCCCATCCCTGGCAGTGTTGAAGGGCAGGTTGGATGGGGCTTGGAGCAGCCTGGGCTGGTGGGAGGTGTCCCTGCAGGGACACCTCCCAGCAGCCCAGGTTGCTCCAAGCCCCATCCCTGGCAGTGTTGAAGGGCAGGTTGGATGGGGCTTGGAGCAGCCTGGGCTGGTGGGAGGTGTCCCTGCAGGGACACCTCCCAGCAGCCCAGGTTGCTCCAAGCCCCATCCCTGGCAGTGTTGAAGGGCAGGTTGGATGGGGCTTGGAGCAGCCTGGGCTGGTGGGAGGTGTCCCTGCAGGGACACCTCCCAGCAGCCCAGGTTGCTCCAAGCCCCATCCCTGGCAGTGTTGAAGGGCAGGTTGGATGGGGCTTGGAGCAGCCTGGGCTGGTGGGAGGTGTCCCTGCAGGGACACCTCCCAGCAGCCCAGGTTGCTCCAAGCCCCATCCCTGGCAGTGTTGAAGGGCAGGTTGGATGGGGCTTGGAGCAGCCTGGGCTGGTGGGAGGTGTCCCTGCAGGGACACCTCCCAGCAGCCCAGGTTGCTCCAAGCCCCATCCCTGGCAGTGTTGAAGGGCAGGTTGGATGGGGCTTGGAGCAGCCTGGGCTGGTGGGAGGTGTCCCTGCAGGGACACCTCCCAGCAGCCCAGGTTGCTCCAAGCCCCATCCCTGGCAGTGTTGAAGGGCAGGTTGGATGGGGCTTGGAGCAGCCTGGGCTGGTGGGAGGTGTCCCTGCAGGGACACCTCCCAGCAGCCCAGGTTGCTCCAAGCCCCATCCCTGGCAGTGTTGAAGGGCAGGTTGGATGGGGCTTGGAGCAGCCTGGGCTGGTGGGAGGTGTCCCTGCAGGGACACCTCCCAGCAGCCCAGGTTGCTCCAAGCCCCATCCCTGGCAGTGTTGAAGGGCAGGTTGGATGGGGCTTGGAGCAGCCTGGGCTGGTGGGAGGTGTCCCTGCAGGGACACCTCCCAGCAGCCCAGGTTGCTCCAAGCCCCATCCCTGGCAGTGTTGAAGGGCAGGTTGGATGGGGCTTGGAGCAGCCTGGGCTGGTGGGAGGTGTCCCTGCAGGGACACCTCCCAGCAGCCCAGGTTGCTCCAAGCCCCATCCCTGGCAGTGTTGAAGGGCAGGTTGGATGGGGCTTGGAGCAGCCTGGGCTGGTGGGAGGTGTCCCTGCAGGGACACCTCCCAGCAGCCCAGGTTGCTCCAAGCCCCATCCCTGGCAGTGTTGAAGGGCAGGTTGGATGGGGCTTGGAGCAGCCTGGGCTGGTGGGAGGTGTCCCTGCAGGGACACCTCCCAGCAGCCCAGGTTGCTCCAAGCCCCATCCCTGGCAGTGTTGAAGGGCAGGTTGGATGGGGCTTGGAGCAGCCTGGGCTGGTGGGAGGTGTCCCTGCAGGGACACCTCCCAGCAGCCCAGGTTGCTCCAAGCCCCATCCCTGGCAGTGTTGAAGGGCAGGTTGGATGGGGCTTGGAGCAGCCTGGGCTGGTGGGAGGTGTCCCTGCAGGGACAGGGAGTGGGACTGGATGATCTGGAAAGTCCCTTCCAGCTCAAACCATCCCATGATTCCTTCACAACCCTCACTTCAAGGAAATGCAGCTCATCCCAGTGATGAGAACAGCCCTCTGAAGTGGTGCTTGGAAACCAGACCTGCTTTTTGACACCCGCACAGCTGAGCATGTAGCAGGGAGAAGATCCCTCCTTGTACTTTCTAATCACCCTTTTTATTTCTCAAGTCCTTTACAGTTCCAAGCTGTACAGATTCTTCAAGTACATTGAGAACCGGGACGTGGCAAAAGCCGTTTTGAAGGAACGGGGCCTGAAAAACATCCGCATTGGCATTGAGGGTAAAGTATCCTGGTTTTCCTCTGGATTCTAGACATTTGCTCTGTGCTTTACTAGGCATTTACTTCCTTGAAACTGGGAGAAGCTGGGAATCCTCCTTTATCTCTAATCATGTTACACTAAAATTGGCCAGGAGGCTTAAAAATTCAGGGAAAAATGAGAGTTATGTATCACGGACCAGCAAATCTTGTGTCTTGAGAACCAAGTAAACAGGAAATGGGAGTCAGGTTTCCACCTGCTGATCCAAGCATTCCCTTAGGAAGCTTAGAGAACATTGTGGTCTGTCCTGGGAGCCTCTTGTTTCTCAGTAGCTGTGTGTGCTCACCAAATGGCTGACCCTGGTCATGTGGCTGCACATGGGGCTGCAGTGTCTCCTCAGGGGGGAAAGCAAGGGAATAATGTGGAATGTGAGCATTTCATAGACTTGTGGAGTGGTTTGGGCTGGGAGGGACCTTCAAGACCATCTAGATCCAACCCCCCGCATGGGCAGGGACACCTCCCAGCAGCCCAGGTTGCTCCAAGCCCCATCCAACCTGCCCTTCAACACTGCCAGGGATGGGGCAGCCACAGCTTCCCTGGGCAACCTGGGCCAGGCTCTCACCACCCTCACACCAAAGAATTCCCTCCTCATCTCCAACCTCAATCTCCCTTTCCCACTTTTCATCCATCCCCCTCATCCCATCCCTCCCTGCCCTTGTCCCAAGCCCCTCCCCAGCTTTCCTGGAGCCCCGTCAGGCACTGGAAGCTGCTCTCAGGTCTCCCTGGAGCCTTCTTGTCTCCAGACTGAACACCCCAGCTCTCCCAGCCTGTCTACAAAGTCCCCTCAGCTCCATAATCACTCCTGCCTGTCCTTCTGGGATCCTGTTGTCCCTTTGTGTGCAGTGCAAATGACTGTCTGTGTTTTCAGGATACCCCACCTGTAAGGAGAAGGTGAAGAGGAGGCCTGGGGGCCGCTCAGAAGTGATCTACAACTACGTCCAGCGCCCCTTCATCCAGATGTCCTGGGAAAAGGAAGAAGGAAAAAGCCGTCACGTTGATTTCCAGTGTGTCCGGAGCAAATCTCTAACAAACCTGGTCACTGTGGGGGATGATGTTTCTGAGGACCATGAGGTGATGATGCATCACCCCCCCCAAGTAGATGAACTCGACAGGCTCAATGCTCCCTTCTCCCAGATGGCTGTGAACGATCTCCCGGATTAGTGGTGGCTCAGGGTGGATAGTCCTGCTTGATGTGGGAACATCTCAGCCTGGTTTCATCCCAGGGGATGGAACACAAGACTCCTGCAAGGTGCTTTCTCCTCGTTCATGCTCTTAACTACCTTGTCATCTTTCAAGCATGTTAATAAAGAGCCACGTTTCCTAGTCTAATCGTGCAATCCAAGGCAACATCACCTCCAACAGAAAGAAATGATGCTCTTTGTTTCTACTACAAAAGCTTCCAGATGGATGGGTGCTGAATATTTTACTTAAACTTCTAAAAGAGGAGCAGAAGTATTTAGAAACATCTTGTTTGACATGAGAGAGGAAAATCTGGGCCTGTCAAGAACAAAGCTTTCCTTTACCATGAGGTACTTAGCTTTGCTTTTGGGATAATCAGTTACAAAGGACCCCACATGAAAGCAGGACAGATGATCCTCTTTCATCAGCCAGCAGAAATGTAGCACAAGTTGGGAGAGCAAAATACTGAGTGTGGAGGAATGACAGCAGAACCCTGAGTGTGGAGGACTCTGCTTGCTGTGCCACCTGGCTTTGTATCCAGCGTGTTGCACTGCTGGTCTAAGGGAAAGGAAAGGAGTTTAAGAGGAAGCATGTATTCCTGCTCCCAGGAATTTCCCTTCTAGACTTCTCCATAAAATGGAATAGCTGTTTTTTGAGGGTTGTTGTCTGTTCAGTTCAGTCAAACCAGTAGATGATGCTGAAGGGAAAAGGCAAAAGGAAAAGACTGTACTTGATGTTTTACCAACAAAGTAAATCTGTTTAGTAGCCTAATAGATGTCAGAAGCTTTCTAGAGGTGCCTGTGCATGCTGAAGACTCTCAGTTGTCTGCTCCATCCTCCTGTTAAGATGCAAAAGCCCCAGAGGAGGAGCCCCCAGTACAGACAGTTTGCTGCCTGAGTAAAACCCTTGGTCTCATCCACCTTAGGATTTCTGTAGACTCCCCAAGGAGCACTCTGCTGTTGCAGCTTTCAAAGGCCAGTTACTTTTTGGAACTGACTGGACTATTTTGCTGTCAGGCAGGTAAGAAATACTGATAGGAAAGCAGTTTTTAGTAGAGAAAAATAGATGTATCTAGGAACAACTCTCCTTTGCTGCTCCGAATATATATTGTCCTAGTCTGTGGTTAAGGCTCTGTGCATTTTGGATTCAGGGCCAACAAAGACACACTCCAGGCTGGTTTAGCTTGGTTAGGACCATCTAGGCTCTGATAGGTAACTGCTCCTGCTGTGTGGAGGTCCCTAGGCTTAATTAATACCCTAGTTAATCAAGGGTTAACTTTTAAGTTCAGTACTGCACAACCCAGCTGCTAGATGGACCAGAAGGGACCTTCCTTACCCTCCTGATGGCTGTGGAGAGGTTTAATGTACCCAAAGTGGGGTCCTTCAACATGGTGCTGGTGCAAAGAAAAGCTGAAGCCCATTCAAAGACAGAGAGAAGCTCCTTTGCAAAGTCAAGTTGAGGTCAGTTGTGCTTTTCCAAGTGACTGCTGTTGAAACCTGTCCCATTTCCACACTTGGTCACACTGGGCAAAACAGAGGTAGGTTTCAGTGAGTAGGTTTTCCAGGTTTAATCCTGGTTGTCAGGGTTGTCAAGCAGTTTTTTAATCTTCTCCAACCTTCTGCAAAGTGTGTGGCAGCCTTAGCAGTGAAGACACTTGTTACTGTTTGCTGCTAAGGATGGTTGGTTTTTCCAGTGTAAGGAACAGGACAATATCAAGGAGACATTTTCCTGAAGGTTTATGAGTCATTTTAGTGAAGAGCAACAGAATGTCTGCCAAGGCACATACTTGCTGATATATTTAGTTCCCATTTGTATGGGTACAGGTTCCATTCTTTGCAGTGTTTCTGTTCTTAGCTTCTTTCCTAAGTGCAGCAAAGAGGTTTCTTCTTTTTTAAGTGCCTATGGGAAGATTTCCAAAAGCTTTTTGGGGCTTCCTGAGAGTCCCAGGGGTTCAGCTGCTCAGGTCCACCTGCCAGCTTTGGAAAAATCCTCCCTGTGTGTCATTGGATCATAGAGAGAAGTATCCTTCAGTACCTGCACAGAGGTGGGGGTGCAGTCACTGTCCATTACTGCTCTAGAGGAATTTCTATTTTTGTAGCAGAGAAAGGAAGACAGAGACAGACCATTAACCTCCCAGTTAAGGGCCAGACCCAACCCATGACCTGCCTTGGTAAAGAGCTGTGCCCACAGGTCAAGCAAAGACACTGGTGACACTGTCCACCCAGCAGTGATGGAGCTTTTGATGGATACTTTCTTTTGCTGTGGATTTATTTTTACAGCAGTGTGTGTTGGTGAGTGCTGCCCTGCAGGACTGTGTCAAGGCAGGAGCTGCCCAGTGTCACATCCACAGCTCCATACAGGGGGTGACAGCTAAACTGCATCTTCAGCCACACCAAACCCCACCAGTGCCTGGCCCTGAGCCCAGTGTCCACCAGGCTGCTTGAAGGATTCAACCAGCTGATTAGAAATAGTGACCTCAGGCATTTAACTGCAGCTGGCCCTTGCCTGAGGGGTAAAGACCATCAGTGTCCTGGGAGAAGCTTGTAGGGTTAAAGACCATCAAAACCTTAGAGGAGCTTCTAGGGTTAAACACCATCAGTATCTTGGGAGAAGCTTCTAGGGTTAAAGACCATCAGTATCTTGGGAGAAGCTTGTAGGGTTAAAGACCATCAAAACCTTGGAGGAGCTTGTAGGGTTAAAGACCACCCATACCTTGGAGGAGCTTGTTGGTACTCTTGTCTCATCAAATTGGACCTTCAGCATGGGGTGCAGGGATCCAGCCTCTGTGATTTCCAGGCAGATTTTACTCCCAAAAGCCCCTGTACTCAAGTGGCTTTCCCAGGTAATTAGAGGTGAATTTTGAATTTTGTTGGTTTTAGTAGAGTGAGTTCCCTTGGGACACTAAACCAAACTGAAAAAGCCTGTTTGCTTTTCCTCCTCTCTTGGTCACCTACTGTCCAGGTACAAGGTCAAGTTTTGTCTTGTTCTGCATCTCCTGAAGTGTTCCCTGTGGTGTGTATGAACTACAGATGTACTGTTTCTTTTCTGGATTAAAGTATAAATTATATGCAGCTCGTTTGGCTTTTTTAAAAACTTACATGTGGAGCAGATGAAGGGGGAGGGGAGGAGGTTTCTTTTGCTAGAAGGTTTTTAATTCCTTGCCCTGTAAGGTGAGTGACCCTCAAATCTTACACACCAGAGCCTGGTTGTTTGGGCAAGGACCTTGTGCAGTTTCCAGCCCATGGACCTCTGCATTCTGATTTTCTTTTAAAATCAGTCCAAAAAAACAATAAAAAAAACCCCAAACCACCCAACTTGAGAGATCCCAGTTTGTAAAAACAAAACCTGCTGGCAAAACTGGCTTTCCTAAGATGAGTTTATTTACACAACACAATGCAAAGATGGTTCCATAAAAAGCTGGCTCCCCCAGCAACACACACACACACACACACACACACACACACACACTACACCTGCCCATTTCTTTTTTTTACAGTGCAATTTTCAACAGCTTGTCAATATTTACAGAACACTTTTTCAACTTGCAGGTTAAGGCAGAGTCAGGGCACAGTGATAAGAAACACATAGTGCAGAGTTTTGTGCTAGGCATGATCCAGAGAGGAACTGACAGCATAACTCATGTTCAGATCCACTGGAAATGATTCCTACAAGTCCAGCAACTGTTTGCAGCTTAAAAAAAAAAGCTTCAATGATATATATGACCTGAATACACAAGCTAAGAAAAATGTTTGGCTAAGCTGGGGGGTGGACCAGGCAGACAAAACTCTTCCTCTCTTAGCAGAGAAGTGTGGATCCTGGAAAGAAGACACTGGATTTTTTTCTCCTAGTGTTGGTCAACAACTGTAAGAGGAAGCAGTGAGTGTGACACACACAACCTACAGCTGGAAAGGTGTCCCCAGGAGGACTGTATTCAATGACATCCAACTTCTCCTGAAAGACAACAGGAATGAGGTACCCAACTGCTCCTTGTGCCTTTGAAAAAACTTCACCTTTCCCTTATAAACAATCTGAGGATTCAGGAGACCTTGAAACACTAAAAATGCACAATAGATATTATTCTATAGAGTTGTTTGTTTTCACAGCAGGTTACCACAATGTTACAATTGTTGAGCTTCTTCATCTTTGGTATTTAGAAAGAAAAATGCCAGTCCCTTTTAGTAAAGGGCCAATCATGCAGCTACTCAAAATCATTTATTCCTAATTCACAGCAGCTTTAAGGAATTTTCATTTAATTATTCTTTTTTTTTAATTAAATTTTAAGGCAGTAACTAAGCTGTTAGGAATTTAAAAACACTTTTTGGTATTTACACTTCTTCCTTTTCCAGTGGTTTATAAGGCAACATTTTCAAATGGCTAAAAGAAACTGCAAGATAAGGAGATGGAGCAATTTGAGAAGTTGGGATCAGTCCTTCATAAAAAAGGGAGCAGAAGGTGGTAAGACTGACTAGCTGGTAAAAAGCCTGACCCTAGAAATCATTACTTCAATTAGCCCTTATTCATCAGCCCTACTGACCACATTAAGGCTATTGTTGCATTTCAGCTTTGTAGGATCTACCAGACACCTAAACTGCTGCTGGCAGGGAATGAAACTCCTTAGGACACACAGAAAAAGCCCCAGGGGTGGGGAGGGAGAGGATGCCAATGAGCTGCCACCCACTTTTAGCTATTGAAGGTATTTTCAATCCCCCCAATCAGTCCTCCATGATGGCACTCCATTCAAAACCTAGGCAAAAATTCCCTAAAAGCACCTATTAAAAAAAAAGAAGGTTCACTACAAACTCTTTTCTTTCCTAATCTAGAAAGTTAGGACTAAATCTTAACTCAAAGCCTTCCTTTGAAACACTGAAAGCTGCTAAACAGTTTTTTTTTCCTTGTCTGGGCTAGGGAGCTAGTGTTGAGCACCAATAAAAGTTTGCAAGAATCCAAGCCAGTTCCAATGGGGAAGTTTTAGAAACCTCAGTACGTTTATTTTTAAACCAAACTAATTGGAAATTCAAGACTGGTACCAGGCAGCTTCAGTGGTTCATGCCACCTGCCCCTGGAAGTGCTGAGTGAACTACAGACAAGGTGCAAAGTGGAGCTCATGATTATAAAAAGGAATTCACCAAAAAGCTTCAACCCAGGCAGGGTCTTCCCTCCCAAAATGCAGCCAAGTTCTGAGAGCTGCTTAGGCAAGGAAAGGCACTTTGGGGCTCTCCTGGAGAGCATCCTCAGCACAGCTGCTTGTACTTGTAGAAATTCTCTGAGGCAATCATCAAAGGGTGGCCATGGTGGGCTGCACTGCCCCAAAAGTGACCCCCTGAGACCCCATCTCTTTGGAAGACCACAGGGACAGATGGTTCAGCCCCAACAGCAAGAGGAGCTTTGCAAGGAACAGCCAAGGAGGCCTCTATCAGCAAAGTCCACGGGAGAATCTGAGCCTGTTCTGCTCAAAACCAAGAGGAAAAAGGCCACCAAAGATGGTTTCATCTTCAAATGGATGAAGATGCAGCAGATGTTCCAAGTGGCCAAGAGATGGCAGCAGCAGGAAAGGAAAGCCTCCCAGCTGACTGGACACAAGATGCTCAGCAAGGATCAGGTGAAAAGCATTTTCCTCCCTCTCTGCTCTTCATTTCAGATCCACCAGCTGTAGTTTTTTTTATCCCCTGCATCGTTCATCCCTTTCATACAGCAACTGGGAACTGTTGCTGCTGGAGGAAGTGGCCCCGTCTCTCCTGTCACTGGCTAGAGAAGAAAAAGTGTTGCACAATTTTGGAAGTTAGAAACAAAATATTCCATGGCTTGAGGGTCTTGGTACCAAAAGTAAAGTGCACTGCAACTGGAGGCCACGGTGCCAGGGTTGAGAAATGCTCTTCAAGAGGCTTCCAAGGAGCATTATAAAAACCTGCACTACAAACTAAGGGTTAAGGCAATACAAATGGTGTCCTTCTACTCATTTACTGGAGAGCTGTTTTATCTCAAGCTTTAATTATTGCTTTGTTTCCCAAGTCCTTAGTCACTGGGAGAGCAGTGCTGGGAATTGGCAGCTGGAGTTTTGTCACTGAATGCAAGGACTGGCAGAACAGTCCATATCAACACCACCTGCTTTGCAATGTCCAAGGGAAGGTTTGCTCTCCTCTCTGGGTGGACTGTACAATCTGGCAAAGAAGTGAAAAAGAAAAACTCTTGCTCCTCAAGCAGCAAAAGGTGCTTGGAGCAGAGATGATGCAAACAACTGCTGGGATTCTTCCATGGTGCAGAAGAAAAACAATTCTCAGTAACAACCAGGGTGTGTAACAAAACAGGGTCCTCAAGTCTTCTCCAAGAGCTGCTAGCCCTCAAGTTTTCTTTAAAAAAAAAAAAACAAACAACACAAAACAGTTCTTTTATGGGTGTAAATCCAAGGTACAGGAACAGAATTCCATGGCTCAGAAGTTGTCCCAGGAAAAGGAAGGATTACTTTCCTGCTTTCATGTAGGATGGAATTGCTCCTCGGGCTGTCAGGCCTTCGAAACGCTTGTAGGTGTAATTAATAAAAACCCAGTCTTTGTTCTTGTAGTCAGTCTCTGGGTGGTTGCTTGTTGCCACTGGTTAAGACAAGAGGAAAAAGAAAATTATCCCTTGAAACTGCAGTTTCTTTTCATAGAAAACACTGGAGCAAAAGGAAGAAGGACTATAAGGAAGAAGAACTGTAAATCAAGGAATTCAAGTTGGGTCTTCAACCTCATGGAGCAAATGTGTGAATGTGTTTTGACACATAAATGCAAGGATCCTTTAGAGATTTACACCAAAATCTGTTGTCCCCCTTCTGTCCCCTCCCAACCCCTAAACCATGGGTTAGAGCTGGCAGCAAGGATTAGCCAGTTCCAGGGGCAACTCACAGGGTTGAGCTCACAGGCCCAGTGACAGGACAAGGGGCACTGGGCACAAACTGGAGCACAGGAGGTTTAACCTGAATATAAGAAAATACTTCTTTACTCTGAGGGTGGCAGAGTCCTGGGACAGGCTGCCCAGGGAGGCTGTGGAGTCTCCATCCCTGGAGACATCCCAAACCCACCTGGATGTGTTCCTGTGGGATCTGCTCCAGGGGATCCTGCTCTAGCAGGGGGATTGGACTAGATGATCTCCAGAGGTTCTTTCCAACCCCCCCCTCCCATGCTGGGATTCTGTGATTCTGGGAGCTCTGCTGTTTCTTGGAGAAACCCTTCCTCAGAGGTGCCCTTCCTCAAACAGCTCCTGCATCACTCACCAGTCTGCATCCCATCTCCTGAAACCCAAACCAGAGCTCCCACACCCCTGCACCACAAGCCAACCATTTGATCATGGTAACAACCCAAGCATCTAAGCAAGATGCTTTCTGAGGAACAGAAAAGTTACATGATTCTCCTGGAGAAAAGGAAGGAATGTTTACATGCAGGATCAAAGCATTTACCTGTTGGCTTCAGGATATCAGATTCTGGGAATTCATCAAAGTTTGAGGTATCATCAATGCTTTTAATCTCTATGGAAATTGCAGCAGGTCTCTCTCTGCCAAGAAGAGCAGTTTCAGCATCAACATTTCCAAGGCAGAAGAAAACAGAGATTCAGCCACTTCCCATTTCCTAAGAGAATCCATGACTGAAGGTACCTCCACCTTAGCAAGCTTCAGATCAGGAACAACATCCTCTCACCCACACCTGGATATGCTACATGCCAGTCAAGCTGCTCCCTGCTGTTGAACAGGACCAGCTTGAAACAGGCCCTAGGGGAGAGCAGCTTCCTTTTCTGCAAAGCCTCTTACCTGATATGTTCCCAATCAACCCCTTCAAAGAATGGGTTACTCTTTATTTCCTCCACACCAGATGCACCAATTCTGTGCTCCCATTCACAGCAAAATCTGGGATGGAAGGAAGAATGAAAATGAAGGAAGAATGAAAAGGAAAGCATTCCATCCAGAAATGGAACAGCTTTCTGGACTGGTACTACTCCAGTTCCTTAGCACATACAGGGAGGAGGTCAAGAACTCCCACTGCAAAACCAACACACAAACTTTATGCTCAGGAATGTCATGTCAAATGCTACAATTAAGATGTGAAATTCCTTCACACCAGGATCATGTGTCCATTTTATTTCAGGACCAGCCTAGAGCAGAACATATAAAGCCTAAAGAGTTAGACATTTATATTTCTGCCCTGAGAACAGACAGGTGATTGAAAAAGGTAAATCAAGAGCAGGAGGCATCATGCACTGGGATCCATTTCTGTGCTCCAGTGCATACAAAGACAAAACCACTGCTGTTTTAAGAAGCCAGCTCTGACAGAAAGATGAATTTGTTCCCACAATAAGCTCACAAGACAAAATAAAGAGCAGAAACATCCACATTCTGCCAGACTAGCAGCACATAAACACGGGAGCTCCTTTTCAGTGTAGTTCACTCAGGGCTCCACTAAATCACCTCTCAGAGACAAATGTATTTGAGCAGGGAGTTGAGCACTTGATGCGTGTGCACAACAGCGTGTGGATGGCACAAGCATCAGGTTTCTTGCATGTGAAACAGCCCATGGGAGGGAGACAGCACAGTTGGCAAGACCAGAAAATTAGAAATATATGAGCCATATGGTTGGCACCTTAAAATGAGATCCTTTGCTTTATCAGATATTGGAACTTCGGGAGGAAATGTCAGGGTCTCTTTCCAGTTCATGACTTTCTTGTAGGTTTCTTGTGGAGTCTCAGAACAGAAGGGGGGGTAACCTGAAAAGAGAGACAAATACAACCTTGTGGAAAGGAAAAGTAGTTCCTGTAGTCTAAGGTGCACCAGAATAAACCTCTCCTATGGAGACAGGCTGGGAGAGTTGGGGTGTTCAGCCTGGAGAAGAGAAGGCTCCAGGGAGACCTTAGAGCAGCTTCCAGTGCCTGAAGGGGCTCCAGGAAAACTGGGGAGGGACTTGGGACAAGGGCAGGGAGGGATGGGATGAGGGGGATGGATGAAAAGTGGGAGAGGGAGATGGAGGTTGGAGATGAGGAGGGAATTCTTTGGTGTGAGGGTGGTGAGAGCCTGGCCCAGGTTGCCCAGGGAAGCTGTGGCTGCCCCATCCCTGGCAGTGTTGAAGGGCAGGTTGGATGGGGCTTGGAGCAGCCTGGGCTGGTGGGAGGTGTCCCTGCCCATGCAGGGGGTTGGATCTAGATGAGCTTTAAGGTCCTTTCCAACCCAAACCAGTCTGGGATTCTATGAAACCTCACAAACCATGCAAGGAACAGGTGCTGTGAGAACCTGGCCCCAGGCTCACCATGTCCCACCCCACCACCCTGCTCAGAACTCGTGCACTGCCCCTTTCTTACCAATCAACATCTCGTACATGATGACCCCGAGTGACCACCAGTCACAAAGCTTGTTGTACCCAGTCTGCATGAACACTTCAGGAGCAATGTAATCTGGAGTACCCACAGTAGAAAAAGCCTAGAACAAACACCACCAGTTGTGTATCTTTAGAGAAAACTGCCCCATATGGAAGTGGGAACTTATGCAACAATGGTTATTTTGAGGAACACACCAGATTGTCCTTTAAGATCCTTGAACAAAGTTGTTTAAAGCATTTATTCCAAGGTATGTAGAGACAAAATCAACATGTTGATGGGAAGGAGTCTTAAAGTACCAGCAGGGAAATCTGGAAGGGTTCCACTGTCTCTGGACACCTTGGAATGGGTCATTAGCCCTTTGAGAGTGCCAAGAACTGTTAAGTTTTAGCTGGGAGGCACCAGACATCAGTGCAGATCATTTTGACAGCACTACCAGGCACATGTGTCACCAGCTGTTCACTAGATGGATGAAGGACAAACTAAAGTCATTCCTCCTTTTAAGAGAAAAAGCATGAATCTTGTTCCTTCAGCCTTGCTCAGAACTTTGAGATGGGTTCATGTCATTTCCACTTCCAAGCGGGTGAAACACACTTACCAACTGCCTCCTGTTCCTCTTCCAAGTCTCTGCTTTCCTTTTGGAATTCATGTTCTGGAAAGCTAAAGGAGATTGGAATACATGGGACTGACTGGTCACCCCACATACACCTTTACCCCATGATCATTACACTAAAAATCTCTTTGATGACATCAAAAAAAGGCAGCCAGGGCCTGGACAGGTGATTTTATCACCAGGGATGTGGGGGCACCTTCATCACCTCACTGAAGATAAGACACATCTGTCAATACCCTCAACCTACCAGCAACTTTTAACATTGATAAACTTTTCTACAACCTTTCATTAGCAATTCACACTTGCAGGGGTTTTTATTTTGAACTCCATGATCCAAATTATTCCCCTGGAGAAAACAACTGAGTATTCAGAGACCCTGCTCACTTCCTCATTGAAATAACACATTTAGTACCTCCCAAATCCCCCTGAAGTTTTCATTCAAGGTTTGTTAACACATGCAAAGAGAGGCTCCAACAGAGCCTGCTTCAAACTTTTGGAAATGAAGCTGTTTATGTACATTAAAGTAACTACAATGATTTTGAGGCTGCAGAAAATCAGCATCACACCTCACGGTGCAAGGTGGATTTTTTAGAACCCCCTTCTGCAGCCTTTTAACCTCACACTGAGGGGTGAAATTGCATAGATACCCCTCCCCCCCTGAAGCCAAATCACTTACTGAAATCACTAGGAAGACTGTGGTTCAAGTTCCTGTAGAACTCTGTTCTGTGGGCTTTCTTGAGCCCAGTGCACAGACCAAAGTCTGAGAGCTTCACGTGGCCCTAGAAACAAAGAGAAAGAGAAGATAATCCCAGCAAGTGAAGTTTTCTACTTCTGCCCCTCCTTTTATTCTGGAGAAGAGATGCCCTCTTTTTTGCATTCCTTGTTTCAGCCCAAGACTGGATGTGTAAATAGAATCAAGCTGTTAATGCTTCACTACTGCATCACTACCGCATCACTACTTCACTAATTGCATCACTGCTGCACAGAGGAAGTTATTTACTGCCCAAAACCTCTCCTGAGCTCTTCAGGGTGAGAGCCAACATCTCCAGGGGGAGCTGCACTCCCTGGGTTGGGTGTTGATCCCCAACAGAGAAGGAGAAACACCTTAAATTCATGGATTGGATCCATCCTGGTGGATAACATGCAGCCACACCCACTGTGTGTCATCTCTAGGGGTGCATCTCAACCAGCCACACTTTCCAAAGTCCTAACTGGAATGATATTTGGTGCAGGCTGGATGGCACCAGTAATTCCAGCAGGGCACCAGCAGCTGGTTAGTGGTAAAGAAGTATTATTTACTGTGGGCAAACAAGCTAAATCTTAAGTAAACTTGTACCAAGCAACATGAGGACAGTGAACCAACCAAGGCTTCTACCAACTGCCTCCACTAACCATCTAGAAGCAACCAGGCAGCCTGACCAGCCTTCCTGAACACATCCCAGTTAGGAGGCAGATGGTATCTTAGTTCCCAGTCTCATTAATTAGCACCTCCATCCATCACTTCTGATATGACCTTCTACCCAAGAGCTGGCAGGGGGGAGAGTAGCAGATGTGAGACCAAAAAGAACAAACATATTTCACCAAGAAGGGGAGAACTGAAAATGTGTTTTAAATTGCAGCTGAAATGACCCAAAATAGCTGAGACAACTGTCAGAGGAGAATTCCTAAGCAAGGTATGAATCCAGCTGGAGGTGGAGAGCTCATTCTTGCCTTGGTTGGTTTCTTCCCCCCAGCAATATGACAAATATGCCCTCAAAACTAGAAGGAACAAGGCTAAGAAAGAAGCACCATCTTCCTTCACAACTGTCAACCCTCCTTCAGGGCAATATTCAAAATTAAAAGACCTATTTTTGCTCCTCCCCAGGTGATTACACACCTTGCTGTCCAGGAGAAGGTTGTCTGGTTTTATGTCTCGATGGATAAAACCCAGCTGGTGGATGGAATCAATGGCCAGCACAGTCTCTGCTATGTAGAACTGTGTCTCTTCTTCTGTGAGAGTGTCTTTTTTCATCAACAGAGTCATCATGTCACCTAGAAGCCACCCCACAAATTGCAAAGGTAAATACAAACACACTCATTCCACTCTCATTGTGAAGGCGTTTGCAAAGAATTAAGATGTTTAATCATAGAATCCAAAACTGGTTTGGGCTGGTGGGACCTTCAAGACCATCCAGTCCCAACCCCCTGCCATGGGCAGGGACACCTCCCACCAGCCCAGGCTGCTCCAAGCCCCATCCAACCTGCCCTTCAACACTGCCAGGGATGGGGCAGCCACAGCTTCCCTGGGCAACCTGGGCCAGGCTCTCACCACCCTCACACCAAAGAATTCCCTCCTCATCTCCAACCTCCATCTTCCTCTTCCACTTTTCATCCATCCCCCTCATCCCATCCCTCCCTGCCCTTGTCCCAAGTCCCTCCCCAGCTTTCCTGGAGCCCCTTCAGGCACTGGGAGCTGCTCTAAGGTCTCCCTGGAGCCTTCTCTTCTCCAGGCTGAAAAGGTCCCTACAAGTTGCTGTTGCTCCAACCCAGCTAAAAGCAAAAGGTCAGAAAATCAACAGCTGGGTGTGTGATGGGTCTCCAGATCCCAAGAGTAATAACTAGCAGAGAATCAAGGACAAGATTCAACCATCTGCAGTGAGAAGGCCCAAGCAGTCACCTGGAGCCTGCCCCAACCCCTGAAAGCTTTTCAATGCCCCCAGGAAGTCCCAGCCAGCACCACAACCTGATCCCAAACTACATTTAGAAGTTAGAAATCCACCAACAAGAGGAAAGCAGGTTTTTTGTTGATCTCAGATAGTTACCTCCAGGCAGGAACTCCATGATAAGGTAGAGGTTTAGCTTGTCCTGAAAGCTGTAGAACATCTTCACCACCCACAAGCTGTCTGCCTCCACTAGGATGTCCCTCTCTGCACGGATGTGGCCAACCTGGAGACACACACATGTGATTAATTACAAGTTATGTTTCATTACATGCATTTTTCTGACCTGTTTTCTCCATTAAAAGGGGGAAACCATCCTATTTTAGCTAATAAACTCAGAGTAGGGATGGTCCTCTCCTCTCTACACATCTCAATGACCTCCCCAAGCCATGGATGGTGACACTGCTACCTGAGGTGGCTCCTCACCTGCTCTTTTTCAAGCATATCAGCTTTCCTTAGGATTTTCATGGCATAAACATGGCCCGTGTCCTTCTTCTGGACAAGTCTCACCTGGGGAAGATGCAAGAACTTCAGTCAAACACACCTTCATCACAACTCTGGACAAGTTTGGGTATCCAGCCCTTGGCTTCCATTTAATGAAATGGAACCAGCTTGGACCTGTTCCTGTGGGATCTGCTCTAGGGGATCCTGCTCTAGCAGGGGGTTGGACTGGATGATCTCCAGAGGTCACTTCCCATCCTCACCACTCTGGGACTCTGTGAAATCACATCAGGTTATAAAAAACAAAACATGACACCCTGCACAGTGATGGGCAACAAGTTCTGTTCATTCTATGAGATGGAATCACTTTATCAGAGAGGCCAGGCTGAGCAATCACACACCCACAGCAGAAGGTCCAAAGCCACTTTCTCCAAAGAAGGCCACCAGGAGAGACAACTGCCCTGCAGCTCTCCCTTGCCCAGCAGGCCAGCCCCAGGAGGTCCCAGCTAAAGTGACAGAAGCACAATGATGCCCTTGTGTTGGGCTTGCTCAGTGAGACCTTTTTAACAGCATTCATAGAGCACTTTGGGTTGGAAGGGACATTCAAGATCATCCAGCCCCAGCCCCCTGCATGGGCAGGGACACCTCCCACCAGCCCACGTTGCTCCAAGCCCCATCCAACCGGCCCTTCAACACTGCCAGGGATGGGGCAGCCACAGCTTCCCTGGGCAACCTCGGCCAGGCTCTCACCACCCTCACACCAAAGAATTCCCTCCTCATCTCCAACCTCAATCTCCCTCTCCCACTTTTCATCCATCCCCTTCATCCCATCCCTCCCTGCCCTTGTCCCAAGCCCCTCCCCAGCTTTCCTGGAGCCCCTTCAGGCACTGGAAGCTGCTCTAAGGTCTCCCTGGAGCCTTCTCTTCTCCAGGCTGAACACTCCAACTCTCCCAGCCTGGCTCCAGAGCAGAGCTGCTCCAGCCCTCCCAGCATCTCTGTGGCTCCTCTGGACTCTCTCCAGGAGCTCCACGTCCTCCTTATGTTGGGGGCTCCAGAACAGGACACAGTTCTCCAGGTGGGGGCTCTGGAGCTCCTGATCTAGTGGGAGGTGTCCCTGCCCATGGTTTTAAACTAGTGTTTATTGCACATGAAGACAGATACAAGTAACAAGCTAAAAAACCCAACCAATCAATCTGCAATAATTACAACATTTATCCTTCATTTGTGTCAACTCTGCAGGTCTGTAACCAATGCCACTGCCATTTAAAAAAACATTTAGTCACCTTGTCTGGACTTACCTCTCCAAATGCTCCTCTGCCTATTACTTTTAAAGACTCAAAGTCTTCCAAACCCAACCTTGTTCTCTTCAGGCGAAGAAACTCAGTTTCCTTTTGTGCATGTGCTGACCTCCTGATTCTCTTCTAGAGTTCAAGGGAGAAGAAATAAACCACAGTGAGAATTCTGCAGGTGGGCTCCTCAGGGATCAATCACAACAGCTCCAAGCAGAGATGCCTGATGTCTGTTTATAAAATAGAGGAGGGAAGGAGATGATGGGAGGGCTGGAGCAGCTCTGCTCTGGAGCCAGGCTGGAAGAGTTGGGGTGTTCAGCCTGGAGAAGAGAAGGCTCCAGGGAGACCTTAGAGCAGCTTCCAGTGCCTGAAGGGGCTCCAGGAAAGCTGGGGAGGGACTTGGGACAAGGGCAGGGAGGGATGGGATGAGGGGGATGGATGAAAAGTGGAAGAGGGAGATTGAGGTTGGAGATGAGGAGGGAATTCTTTGGTGTGAGGGTGGTGAGAGCCTGGCCCAGGTTGCCCAGGGAAGCTGTGGCTGCCCCATCCCTGGCAGTGTTGAAGGGCAGGTTGGATGGGGCTTGGAGCAGCCTGGGCTGGTGGGAGGTGTCCCTGCCCATGCAGGGGGGTTGGAACTGGATGATCTTGAAGGTCCCTTCCAACTCAAACCCATCATGATTCTATTAAAAGAAAATCACTTGTATGGCTTTAACCATCAAGGTAGTTTTCCCATCTTCATTACCTCTTCATCTTTTAAGCCTTCTTCTTCCATCATTTGTTCCAGCTTCTTTTGTCTATAGCAGAGACAAATGAAGAGGAAAAAAAAGGTTGTATCTTTAATTTGTTTCTTAATCCCATGCACATGCCCAACACCTCTGGTCTGTGCTTGCTCTGGAGGATGTAAGGCCAGCAAATAACAGTGTCCATGAGATAAAAGGGAGAATTAAACATGAATTTAGAATAGTTCTGTATTACAGCTTCACCATTCTAGCCTTCTCCTCTCCCATTTTTGACAATATGAACCTGCCCTGAGTTTCACATCTTACTCCATTCTGGTTTTGTTGTATACAAACATGGATTGAGGAGATCTGGGTTCAATTCTTGGCTCTCTCTCTGGTAGTTGGGTGAGTCACTTAAGGCCATCATCAATATTTCAGCACCAAAATCTCATTTATTCCAGGGAGAACTGGCTCTCTGAGCATCTTTATGAGCCTGTGTTGTCATTTCTCTGCATCTCAGATTCATCCAGTGCAAAATGAAAATATTTGGTCTATTTCCTAATGCCT
This sequence comes from Chaetura pelagica, assembly GCF_000747805.2. Classification (NCBI taxonomy): domain Eukaryota; kingdom Metazoa; phylum Chordata; class Aves; order Apodiformes; family Apodidae; genus Chaetura; species Chaetura pelagica. The sequence continues at coordinate 220,666 of NW_009953902.1, forward strand.
GAGATACTTAAAATATTTGGGAAGAGGATCCATGCCTGTAAGACATTCTGAAAGGATCAGATCTGGTTTACAGCCCTAGTACAAAATGGGAGCAAAGAAAGGGAAAAAAAAACCTTCAGAAGAGGGTTTCAGGGGACATTTGTCATGGTCACCCTCTGGGAATGTGTCCCCAACACTGATCACAGTAACTGGTTGAACTGGGATTGGTGTTCTAGGGGATTATTTTTTTTTCCTCTCCACAGGTGTGATTTTTAGTAGAACACTCCAAATGTACTAAAAAATGCTTCTCTTTGGGTAAATCATACTTGGTGAGCTTCTCCTCCTGCCTCCTGTGCCACCAGGGAGCTGCTGCCACGTGGTAATAGTTGGAGTTATTGCTTCCAGGATGCTGGACCATGTCATAAAAGCTCTAGTAGAACCTAGAAAGGTTGGACCAGATGATCCTTGAGGTCACTTCTAACCTGGCATTCTATGTTCCCATGATGCCATGATCCTATGATGCCACATTCAGGCACTTTTTTAATTGCTTTGCCCTTCTTTAAGTACCCAGGAGCCTTGCCCAACCATCCCATCTCACCCTCAAAGCACTGACTCCAAACACAACCCCTACAACACACAGAATTCACCAGCTCAGCACCACCCAGAGATGCTTAAATTCCCCCAAATCTCCTTAACAAGTCCTGTCTGGGCTTAGTGTACATTTTATAACCACCATTTAAGCTCCAAATTGCACATCCACAGGCACATCTATTGTTAAAAAGAAAAACACTTGTCAAGTCCAGTCTGTTTGTGCAGATATAGTCTTGATCCCAAGCAGAAAAAAAAAACCCTGTCATTGAGGTTTTGGGAGGGGATAATAGCACTTGTAATAAAAAGCAAGAGAAAACATGGAATGAAATCCATCCTGGTTTTCATGTGGATTAGCCCTGCATCTCTCACTGCTCATTTGAAGCAAATATGGATGGGAGTTAGTAGTTCTTTCTAAATTGCTTCTTCATTTCTGCAGTTGTTGCAGTTTAACAGGCATTTCTCTTGGACCCAGGGAGGTTTTTGGGGCAGCAAATCTGCAAGTGAACAAGCACTGAACCTTGGCTGAAAATTCTGGTGAGAGGGACGTGGCAAGTTGGGAGAAGATCAGAAATCCCCACGTTACAACTTGTGGATATTCAGCTCATTAGAGGGTTCCAGGCAAAGTTAAAACCACAGTTTGAAGGGAAATCACTTGTTAGATTTTATAGATGATAAGAAGTGTGGCCAGCAGGCCCAGGGAGGTTCTCCTCCCCCTCTACCCTGCCCTGGTGAGATCACATCTGGAGGGTTGTGTCCAGTTCTGGATTCCCCAGTTCAGGAGGGACAGGAGATGCTGGAGAGAGTCCAATGGAGGCTACAAGGATAATGAAGGGACTGGAACATCTGTCTGGTGAGGAAAGGCTGAGAGACCTGGGGCTGGTTAGTCTTGAGAAGGGAAGACCAAGAGGGGACCTGATGAATGACTATGAATGTCTGCAGGGTGGGTGTCAGGGATGGGCCAGTGTCTGTTCAGTGGTGCCTGTGGCAGGACGAGGGGAAACAGCACCAAGTGACAACACAGGAAGTTCCACCTCAATGTGAGGAGAAACTTCTTCCCTGTGAGGGTGATGGAGCCCTGGGCCAGGCTGCCCAGAGAGGCTGTGGAGTCTCCTTCTCTGGAGACATTCCAACCCCACCTGGACACGTTCCTGTGTGACCTGCCCTGGGTGTTCCTGCTGCAGCAGGGGGGTTGGGCTTGATCTTCAGAGGTCCCTTCCAACCCCTCTGATTCTATGATTTTGACCAATACCTTTGAAGAGCTGCCACAGGTTCAGCTTAGCCACAAAGGAGGAGTCAGAATTAAGTGACAGTCCTTACAGAAATCTCTCCCTGCCCCTGAGATGATCCTCCTTTCTCAGCTGCCTGGATCACACCTTATATTCCAAACTGAATCTTTACAGGAACGAGACCAGAGAAGGGCAACGAAGCTGCTGAAGGGCCTGGAGCACAAGGAGGAGCATCTGAAAAACTGGGGTGGTTTAGTCTGGAGAAAAGGAGGCCGAGAGGAGACCTCCTCACTCCCTGCAACTGCCTGAGAGGAGGCTGGAGTGAAGTGGGAGTTGGTCTCTTCTCCCAAGAAACAAGCAACAGGACAAGAGGAAATGGGCTTAAGTTGCACCAGGGGAGGTTTGGGTTGGATATCAGAAAAAATGTCTTCACTGAAAGTTATTAAAAACTGGCCCAGGCTGCCCAGGGAGGGGGTTGAGTCCCTATCCCTGGAGGTGTCTCAGAGATGTGTAGATGTGGTGCTGAGGGACATGGTTTAAGTACTGGACTCAGCAGAGTTGGGTTAATGGTTGGACTGGATGATTTTAAAGTTCTTTTCCAACCAGAATGATCCTGTGATGCCTGAAATGAGTTGTCAATATTAAAACCTGGGGCATCAAATGTGAAGAGGTAACACAAGAGGATAAACACCTGTAAATCTCTCTCCTTCAGGACTGTACCTGAATCATCCCAAGCACATCCAAAAGTTAATTCTGTTTAGTCAAATAATCAAATATTATTATTTATTTTTAACTGAGTAACACTTTTGCATTTGCAAGCATCTTGAATTCTTTTCAAAAGGAACTCATAAAAACTCCTCCAGCACAAACTACCACTGGATTCAGAAACCCAGCAGCTGCCTCTGGATGTTCATGCCCATCCATGTGCCCATCCCAGAACTTCAGAACCTCAAAGATGGTCAATTTTTTGCTTTAGCTCCAGCAAACTAAAGGCAGTAAATAGGTATTTTTTGGGGCTCTTAACCAGCTCGGAAAAGCATCAAGGAAGATTTCTACCTCATCTCTCTTTCTTCATGCTGTGCAATGAGGTTGCTGTAGAAGTTTTCCAGGGTCACCTTGGTCATGGTCACTCTCTCCTTGGTGTGGTTGCTCATGGAAGAACATGGAGTTGGGCCTGTCATTGCCATGGCTGGTAGGAAAGAAAAAAGGGAGGCAACTTTTACCCCCTTTAAATGCCAAATTCACCTTCAAACAAGAGCTACAAGTGATGCTGAATTCACAGAGTTTAAGGTATTTTAACAACAAACACCCCTCCCCCCCCCCAGGGCTCAGTCGTATCAACCAAGGCTCAGCAAGGAAAAGTCTTACAAAATAAAAGGTGCAAGTCAAGCTTCCTGTTTTGAACATTTTTGATCTGAAAATAAGAGGGAAGGAAGCTTAAGAAACTCGATGCCTCAAACCCCACCATTTCAGGCCATTGCTGCTGCTGTTTCCTTCTCCCAACAGATTCTAGCTTTAATAAATGGGAAAAATAGAGACATTCACAGGGAACACCTCCTCCAGAAGCTGGTTTTTTTCCCAGGATCCTTGAAGAAATAACCCCCCCCAGCTGCCTGGTGTGACATCTATCAAAATCCTGAAGCCCATCCCATGGGCAACTGAGGAAGGAGAGGGGAAAAAATCAGCATTTAGCTGCTTTTGAGCACTCTCATTTTAACTAAACGTGCCCACACCAAAAACCCTGGTGAAATCCAGAAGCTTTTCTCCCAGTTGCAACTTCAAATCAAACCCAACCACCTCCCAGTGTGAATTCCCCACGGGATGATGATGGTGCCACTTCCAAAACTTCAGGGCTTATTTGACAACTCTCTTAAGTTTGTGAAAGCCCAGGATTTCAAATGTAAAACTCCCTCTGAGGATGAGTCCTGGTGAGGGAGGTCCTGGCAGGAAGGTAACCCAGTTTCACAACCAGGAGTTGCAGACAAACAAGCACAGGTTGGACACACACACTTCCCCCTTTTCCCAATGCCAGGGGCACTTTAGGAGTTTTTCTGTTGATTTTCTCCTGACAAAGCAATATTTCTGTGACTTTTTTGCCACCCTGGACAGACAATGATTATTTTGGGTTTTTTTACAGGCTGGTTGATAGAAACTGGAACAACCTGGGAGCTGCTCAGCACCCCCCCCGGGGTGTGTTTTTGGGGAGAAAAAGGTGTATTTCTGGAGGGGCAGCCCTGAGTGCCACCAAGCCCGAGGAGATGGCACCTCAGGGGGGTGAAAACCTCTGGTTTCCAGCTCCTAAAGACCCAAAACATGGGGAATTCTGTGCCAGGAGCAGGTAACGAGGGATTGGGTTGGGAGGCAGCAGTGCCAGAGAGGCTGTGGGTGCTGGGGGGCTCTTCCCATGGGGACTGACACCCTGCAGGGGGGTGGGATGGGATGGGATGGGTAGGACGGATGGGATGGGATGGATGAGATGGGATGGATGGGATGGATGGGGTGGATGGATGAGATGGGATGGGTGAGATGGGATGGGTGAGATGGGATAGGATGGGATGGGAGGGATGGGATGGATGGGATGGGATGGATGGGATGGATGGGATAGGATGGCATGGGAGGGATGGAATGGGATGGAATGGATGGGAGGGATGGGATGGGAGGGATGGGATGGGAGGGATGGGATGGGAGGGATGGGAAGGATGGGATGGGAGG
>NW_009953902.1:225721-234263 GCF_000747805.2 Chaetura pelagica
GGGGGCGTCGGTTGGTGAGGGGGGATTTGGTTTGTGAGGGGAAATTTTGGTTTGTGAGGGGAAATTTTGGTTTGTGAGGGGGGATTTGGTTTGTGAGGGGAAATTTTGGTTTGTGAGGGGAAATTTTGGTTTGTGAGGGGGGATTTGGTTTGTGAGGGGAAATTTTGGTTTGTGAGGGGAAATTTTGGTTTGTGAGGGGGGATTTGGTTTGTGAGGGGAAATTTTGGTTTGTGAGGGGAAATTTTGGTTTGTGAGGGGGGATTTGGTTTGTGAGGGGGGATTTGGTTCTTCCTCACCCCCCCACGCGGTCGGTGCCCCGTGTGGTGCCCGCAGGGATGAGGTGTTCCCGGGTTCAGGTGCCACCAAGACACCTCAGCCTTTCCCAGGGCTGAGGAAACGGCCCCTCAGCCCCACACAACACAAACCAGGTCTCTGAGGGTAAAACAGACTGATAACAGGGCAGGACACAGGTTTCCAAGAGGTCTTGAGCTGCTCTGGGGCAGCTTCCCTCGGTTTCATCCAGCTCTAGGTCTGGCACAGCCCAGAGGCAGGTTTTTGTGGGGGAAGGATTCCCACCCCCAGCTCAACAAACATCACTTGGGCAGTAAAACCCAGTTTCATCTTGGCCTTCACCTGCTCTTCAAAAACATCTGCTTCAGGTCATGGTTGGGTTGGCCTTGGGAATCTCTGGCATGAAGGTTCTAGGAATGACATGAGGGAAGAACTGTGGTTCCATGCTCATCCATCTTTTAAGGACCCTTCCAACCCTAACCATTCTGTACTGGCAAAAGAGGATTTTGCTCTGTTTTATTTATATTTCTACAAAATAAAAGGCAAGTGTGATTCAGAGGGAGAAAAGGGGGTTTATTATTAACATCAATGAGTTACTGGGTTTAAATAGCTTAGAAATACCTTCTGCACATGAAGTTGAAGTCTTACCAGCAACAAGAGGAATTTCAGGGTTTAAATGGTGTGTCTAACACAGTCCTTACACTGAGCTATTTGTAACACACATGACAAGAGATTTAACTTCTGAAAGACTCATTTTGCAATTAAACTGGACCTTGCTTTGCTGAGACAGAGCTGGTCAGTTTGATCCTGAAGGTGAAGAGCAAAATCATGTGCTGCCTCTTTCAGGAAACACAGATTATCTGGTTTTCTGCTGAGGAAACCTGAGGCAGTTGGAGCTTCTGGAGAGGGTTTCACATGAACAAAGACAAGAAATCTTGAAATTAAAGGCACAAAAAGGGACCCTGGAAGCTGATTCTTATCTCTTCCACCAGCAGAACTGGGGGCTTTGGCTGGGAGGGTGGGGATTGCTTGGTAAAAGTTTGCTGGCCTGAAATAACAGCTGAGAGATGAGAGGCTTAAACCATCCAATGTGCTGGAGAAGCAGGAAAAAACAAACCTTTAGACCTAAAGTATAAGGAAAGTCGTTCCTGCTACAGAATAGGGCAGAACTGCAGGCAGGTGTAGGACAGAAGAGAATCTGGTGTCAGGAGGTAACTGCTGCTTCAGGAGGCAAAACATGAGACTGCAGGTGAGCCTGTGAATAGGCAGATTAATGATCCAAACTTGTGTAGCTTGTGGGCTACAAGAGCTGCCACAGCCCTAAGGGATCAACAACAGGCAGGGAGAGATTTCTGCCCTGTGACAAGTGACCCCATCTTGTTGTCCCTAATAACAATCTCACACTCACAGGCTCAGAGTGCAGCTCTGGAGAGAGCCTGGCTCCTCACAGGGGGGGCGGTTTCAACATCTAGGAGTAGCTAAAGGACCAAATGGAGAGGATTTTGCTTTTGCAGTTCACCTTGGTGCCAGAGATTTTCCTTACCACATCACACGTGTAAAGCAAAGGTTGGACAGAGCTGGGTTGAGGCTAGTGGGAAAAGTTATGTGGCTGGGTACTCGGGCTTCTCTTGCTGCCCAGCTCTTTCATTTGAAGGAGGTCAAAAAGGTCTTGTGGGTTCCAGTTCCCCTTTGGGCTCTTCTGCAGCAAATCCAGCTGATTTAATGGGAGGAAACCCTCCCCTTTTTCCACCAGCTGCTTCAGCAGGCTCGAAGTCTGGTCTCTGCTGATGCTGTTGTAGAGATCTGAGGGGTCTTGGCTCTTCTGTGAATACCAAGGGGCATTTGAAAGTGAAATATCCCTGCTGCTGGCTGTGTGCACGCTCCCCAGGGCGTTGTGGAGCCACATCAGGCGCTTCTGCCCTTGAAGTGCCCTCCCTTTGTCATGCATGAGCTGGTGCTCAGTCACTGCTCTTTTACTGCAAGGGGAAGAAAGAGTTAGTCAGGAGCCAACACAGCTGGATCTAAGCTCCTGTTTCACACATGAAGGGTTTGCATCCATCAGCCTTAGATCATAGAACCATGGAATGGTTTAGATTGGAAGGGACCTTCAAGATCCCTCGGGTCCAATCCATTTGCTCAAGCAGGATGACCCAGGGTGACTCTGGTTGCCCGGACTGTGCAGAAGACTTTTGAGTATTTCCACAGATGAACACTCCACGACCTCCCTTGCCAACCTGTACCAGGTGCCTGGTCACCCTCACAGTGAAAGTGTTTCCTAATGTTCAGAGGGAACCTTCTGTGTTCCAGTTTGTGCCCATTGCCTCTGGTCCTGTCACTGGGCATCACTGAGCAGAGCCTGGCTGTAGTCCTCTTTGACCTTTTTATGTATTTGTATACACTGAGATCCCTCTGAGCCCTCTCCAGCAGAAGCTCCATGTGCTTATGCTGGAGGCTCCAGAACTGGCCAAGTGGGACCTCACAAGAGCTGAGTAAAGGGGGAGAATCCCCCCTGACCTGCTGCCCTCTCTGCTGGTGACACAGCCCAGGACTATGAGGTGTGTTTAAGCTGTGGAAGGAGCACTGGTGAGGCCACTTTCATTTAACTGAAACCAGTGGTATCCATGAAATGATAAGAAAGCTTCATTTTCTTCAGATACACCAAGATATTTTGAGCCAAACACTAATTAGGGAGGGCAGGCTAATTCTGGGATGCAAATCTTTCTGGATTTCAGGCTGTTTAGATAACAGATAACTGCAGCTATAGGCTCCCACTGCAGATTTGGATCTAAATGGGAGCATAAATCTGGAATTTTAGGATGTGCCCCTTCCATGGCTTGTGCTGAACATCCTTACATGGTTTCCTGGACCGTGTTGAAAAGCACCAGCTGAAATGGGGTATTAATTACCCATCTAGAAATGCAATGGCTCTAATTTTATACTGCATGGAGGGCAATGTAAAGAAGTGTTGTCCCAAATGTACAGAATTTCCCTTCCACTCTGCCCTGGAGGTAGAACACACAGCCCATTCAATCAAAGGCAAGCAGTGACAGCAGGTAACAGGGTGATATTTCTTACTTTTCAGTGTCTTGACAGGTTGCAAAACAGGCAAAAACAAGAATTGCCAAAAATGTCACCATCTGCAGAGATCTCAGGGGCAGGAACATTTTCTCTCCTCTTGAAATCTGCTCCACAGGACAAGAAGACAGTGGGATCAGAAATCCTTTTTCCTCTGTTTTTTCCTTCACCTGACAAAAGGAACTGCAGCCTGTAAGCACTGGTACAAGCAGAGCATTGTGCTGTGGTTGATCATCCCAGGACCTCCCAGAACATCTGACGTGTGGATTTACAACATGCACCAGACAAAGATGAAGAGATTTCATGGTATATTTTTCCATTTCCCTGACAGATTCCTAAATCTCCTTTCCCAAGATTCCTAAGTCCCCTGTCCCACTATTGCCTCTCAATATACTACTTCCCACTCCTGTGCATTTGCAAGCAGAGGAGATGATGCCATTTACAACTGGCCAGGGACCTTCCTGATAAAAAGAAGCTTGACAAAAAGCTCAGGGTTGCTAAGATATCTGTCACAAAACTCAGAGAGTCTCAGACTGGACTGTGGGGATCAAGTTAAAAGGTGTTCACAGCCCTCATATTTGGACCCTTTTCCATGAGCAACACAAGTGCTGACATCCAAATCTGCCCCTGCACAAGGGAGGTATTAGACTGATACTGGATTTCTTTTCTGTAAACAAGTGGATTTCTGGCTTAGGGAAGAGACAACCAGGAAATGTAATTGTGCAATTATTATTTTAATCTTAAATTATAACTGCAGTCAGTTCTGTATCTGCTCCTGGTGTTGCTACACCTCTATCCATCCATCCTGTCTGCCCTTTATCACCAGATCTATCACTAAAATTCCTGCATTTCTGACATTAATGACTCTACTCTGTTGTTAGGATTGGCTCCAGCCTGTCCCTTTACCTCTTCACTGCCAAATTCTACATTAACTGTTGCATCAAACAACAGAACAAAAGCTGCAGCACTTAAATTCTGTAAGAACAGCAAAAGTACATCCCTATATAATGAGGAAAGTCCTTTTTGGAAGAAGTAACTTCTTTTTGTGCTGAAGCAGTTTGGGTTAATAAGAAGCTCAGCAGCTCCTCCAATGACTATTCTTTCTACTAATTTGAATATTAAATTGTCATTGACTGGGTAGAAAGGCAAATTGTGTCATACATTGGGTTGTAAAAATTAAGCTTGTTCTTCTTTCCTTCACTAATTTGTTCTTCTTTCCTTCATTAATTTCTAATTTCCTTGGACAATACGTTCAGATTAAACTAGACATGAAAGAACAAATAGGTATTAGTTCTGATTAAAAATGCTCTGTATTAAATATATGTACACCTAAATATCCACAGGGATATGTGTGTATTTTCATGCTATATTATGTTTTAAGTTAGGCTCATGTAGAGCTCCTGCTCATACATCATGGCTAAGCTATAGATGCATTAATTAAAAAGCATCTCCCAATTACAAAAGCAACTTTATCTACTTACTGAGAGTCTTGTGGAGATCACAGTGAAGTTCTGACCTGCACAGATGAGTCTCCTCACCAGTCCTGTCCTGATGTTCCAGTTGCACTGACAACAAGTGCCTTTCACCTGCTTTTATACCTGCCCAGAAAGCCCAGAAACAATGAAATGGTCTGGACAGCACTTTGTGACTAAGACCTTTCCTCTCATGTCACTGGAATGAGACAGCTCCCCGTTTCCAGTGATAACAAATCTTGGATTCTAAAATGTTCTCTTCAGCTGTGACTAAGGAAACAATCACACATTTGTGGACAGTTCCTTATTGCTTTCCTGTCTCCCCTGTTTTGTGAGAACATTTTATTCCCTGCAGCATTCCTGTGCCCCAAGATGATAGAAAAGGGATATTCAAACCTGTTGGTCCAGGGTTTCTGAGGAAAAATGTCACCAGTATCTCTCTCCTTTGCAGTCCTCATGGACCCAGGGATAGGACACTAAAATATTGTGTAGGAGGAATTTAAATCAACACCACTTGGGAATTCTGTAATGCCAATCAGCAAAATGGGACAGTTATAGAAAATGGGAGGAGCTGCTAAATAAGATCCCACTGGATGTTAATGTTGAGTACAAATTTAATTGAACTCCACTGAGGATGCAGTAAACATAATTGTTTGAAATCTTTGGAACTGGAGAGATACAGAGAGGACTTACCAGCTGCCTAAACAATAAAAATGGAAGTAATAGCTCAGGCAAAAAGCCAAATGTGGATGTGCTTTGGAAGCCCACGAGCTGATGCCCTGTGGGATTTGATAGTCACTGCATGGTCTCTAACCAGGTCATTTCAATAGAATTTGGTTATTCAGGGTGTGGCTGCACAATGGTCTGAAACACCAGCCTCTGGAAGGGCACCAGTTGCTGCCAAGTGAAAAGAAAGTGAACGTGCTTGTATTTCTCTGAGGAAAAATACCCTGGAAGGAGAATTTGTGTAGTGGTCCCAGAAGCTACTGATTCCTTTCACATAGGAGGCCCAGCCACCCTTTCCAGTTAAACCCAGTCTGAGCGGAATGCAGCCCCCCTGTCCAGAGGCAGACAGGCTCAGTGAGCAGTGCTCACACCTCCTCACCCACCCTGGCATCTTCCTGGGGCAGCAAATTGCTTTTAATTTTACTCCTCCTGACGGCTTCTTTTGAGCCCCGCTGTTTCAGAGCACTCAAAGAACAGTTCCTGGCTTCATTACCTGAGTCCCAATTGTTGAGGAGAGTGTCACTCATTAAAGAGAACGCAGTGTAGCAGCAATTAAAGGTGACATTTGTTAAATGCTGGTTGCACAGGGCTGTGCTTCACATCTTAGTTTCCCGGGTAGCAGTTTGTGCTGCGGTTACACTGAATTATCTGCCTGTGCCACCAAGGTTTCTTAGTTACATCTTCCAGGACTAATCAGCACTTGCTCAAAGTCATGGCCAAAACATCTGGTCTAATTCCTCCTTGAACTTTTCCAGCCTCTATTATGTGGTGGGTTATGTGCATTGAGTGCAGGAACCAGCATCTACAACAGAAGGAACATTGATGGCAGTGACTGCGGGGTGGGGAGACAGGCCCGGGCAGGATTCCGTGGGGGCTGAACAGCATCACCAGGGCTACACTCTGCCAGCAGGTATTGCCTTCTGCCCAAGGAGTTAGAAAAAGTCAAAATAAACCTGGAGGTGACTTTGGAACATCTGGAGAGGTGGATGTGAGGGTGGGCTGCAGCAAAGTGTCCTCTCACTGCCTGCCCTTGTCCCAAGTCCCTCCCCAGCTTTCCTGGAGCCCCTTCAGGCACTGGAAGCTGCTCTAAGGTCTCCCTGGAGCCTTCTCTTCTCCAGGCTGAACACCCCAACTCTCCCAGCCTGGCTCCAGAGCAGAGCTGCTCCAGCCCTGGGATCATCTCTGTGGCTCCTCTGGACTCTCTCCAGGAGCTCCATGTCCTTGTGTTGAGGGCTCCAGAACTGGACACAGTGCTCTAGGTGGGGTCTCATGAGAGCCAAGTAGAGGGAGAGAATCACCTCCCTTGACCTGCTGGCCACGCTGCTGGTGAGGTGGCCCAGGACAGGTGGTGAGAGCCTGGCCCAGGTTGCCCAGGGAAGCTGTGGCTGCCCCATCCCTGGCAGTGTTGAAGGGCAGGTTGGATGGGGCTTGGAGCAGCCTGGGCTGGTGGGAGGTGTCCCTGCCCATGCAGGGGGTGGGACTGGATGATCTTTAAGGTCCCTTCCAACCCAAACCAGTTATCTGTGATGTGATTCTAGGACAAGCACCAGGGAAATCACTTATGCTTCCAGTCCTGGGTTCAAGAAGATGAACCCAGCATCCTTGATGCTCCTGGAGCAAGCACTGCTGGGGTCAGCATGGCCACTGCAACCAGCCCTCCTGGTGGGGCTGTGTGAGCTGTGCTGGCAGGGCTGCAGCAGTTGGTGTCCCTCCTTGTATGCTTTGTGATCCTGGCAAGAAGTGGTTGTGGAACAGAAGAGGCCAAGCATGGTCTTGTACTTGGCAACTTCCAGGTCACACCAAGGTGGGGTCACACAAATGCTTGCAGCAGCACATGGTGGTTCAGTGACTTTCTCCACTCAATTTTTGAGGTCCATTTTCTATTTCCACTGCCTTTTGTTGTGCAGGTCAACACCACAGTGATCTAACAGGACTGGGGCAGGGGCAGGACCTGAGTTGCAGGGGTTGCTTCTCTGGCTCCCCAGCTTTCCTGGAGCCCCTTCAGGCACTGGAAGCTGCTCTAAGGTCTCCCTGGAGCCTTCTCTTCTCCAGGCTGAACACCCCAACTCTCCCAGCCTGGCTCCAGAGCAGAGCTGCTCCAGCCCTGGGATCATCTCTGTGGCTCCTCTGGACTCTCTCCAGGAGCTCCATGTCCTTGTGTTGAGGGCTCCAGAACTGGACACAGTGCTCTAGGTGGGGTCTCATGAGAGCCAAGTAGAGGGAGAGAATCACCTCCCTTGACCTGCTGGCCACGCTGCTGGTGAGGTGGCCCAGGACAGGTGGTGAGAGCCTGGCCCAGGTTGCCCAGGGAAGCTGTGGCTGCCCCATCCCTGGCAGTGTTGAAGGGCAGGTTGGATGGGGCTTGGAGCAGCCTGGGCTGGTGGGAGGTGTCCCTGCCCATGCAGGGGGGTGGATCTGGATGATCTTGAAGGTCCCTTCCAACCCAAACCATCCCATAACTATGAGAAGCATCCAGCACAACGACTGGCACCAACAGTGCAGCAGGGAAGAGATGCTTGCAGGGATTGATCTCTGTGGTTTGCAGTGTTTCTAAAGGAAATATAAAGTGTCTTGATTGCACAGCTTACACCACAGTAGTTCGTATTTCTAACTGCGATGAGAATGCTGCTAATTTCACAAGGATAACTTGTAGGAGCAGCACTACCAGGTGATATTTTCAGCTGGTCTGGATATTAATCCAGATATTAATTATTAATCTGGATATTAATCTTGCAGATTACTCTGCAAGAGGCCTCTCCAGAGTGGAGCAGAATGAAAGGCCATTTTGCTAGGGAAGTAACCAGCAAACACAGCTGACTGGAGCTTGGTAACCTCGGGGTCTCCTTCCAGAGCACACTTGGAGTCATCAAAGGTTTTAGCCTTGGCTTCAAAAGCCTTCTCTCCCTCCCTCCAGCTTTTCCTGGCCCCAAGGCCTGACTTCATTCGCGGGTGCCTGTGCTCTTCAATCACCTTTTTCA
>NW_009953902.1:234392-238983 GCF_000747805.2 Chaetura pelagica
GGCTGCGCAAATTAAGGTTTCCCAGTGAGTGAGTCTTTTGTTTTGCTTCCCAGTCCTCTCCCCAGGGAGGCAGGTGGGGGAGGAAGGGAATATGGCTCCTGCAGAGCATGAAAGAGAAAGGAAAGAGAAAGCCTGGAGGCCCAGTTGAGGGGGAAGAAGGAACAAGGGGGGGGGGAGGGAACAGAAAGTAAATGTGCAAATATCCTGGTTTGGGCAAGGGGGATCCTCTTGCCTGGGATTTGGGAACTTAATTAGACAAAGACTGCACAGCATCAAAGGGATCCTCCATCTGCAGGGAGATGGACAGACAGAGCTGGTGATTTTTTTCCACGTGCTGTCCTCTCTTACTCAGCAGCCACAGAAGGGAGGGCTCCAGAAGGCTTCATGCTTCTCTTAATGTAAAAATGACTTCTTTATGATTATAATTTGAGGGTTTTTTTTTTCCTCCTGACTGCTCTTGGCCCAACAGGCTGAAATTCGTCTGAGCTGTGGTGTGTGGAAAGCGAGACACCGCCCTGCTGAGAGGAAACTGTTTGACCACACTTGGATGGTAAATATAGTTCCCCTGAGCTGCTGCTGGTGCAGCAGCTGCTCAGGAACGGCTGCTCGCCCTTCCTGGCCTCCCGAATTCAGGGGATCAGAGGAAATGACAACTCTGAGGCCACGGGGAGTTTTTTGCAGCCCCCTTCCCATCTCACTTGGCACTTGGGGGCCATCACCAGCCCTGGGAGGAAGGACCAAGAAGTTGCACCCCACTCAGTAACCAGTGGAAGGAGATGAAATTCAGCTCCTTAGAGAGCAGGCTCCAGGCTTCCCCAAGGTTTGGGAGCTGATCACTGTTCTGTGTCACCTTCTTCTTGCTGGGGGGACAGTCCTGTGCAGCCCAGAGAGGGGTTTGTGGGGTAGGATCCAGGGCCAGCATCAGGACTGCATGGCCACTGTTAAACCCTGGTCCCTCCTCTGCTCCTTCCTGCATCATCCCAGAGACAAGTTCCCATCTTCCAGAGAATTAAAACTGGAGTTGAGCAGCAGTGAGTCAGGCTCCCTGATTTAATTTTCCATTCACTGATTTCCAGCCAGATGTAGAGGAGGGTCTGAGACTCCCAGCTCTATCCGAACACAGTGGGGAGGATGTGTCCTGTCCTGCAAAACCTGCCCTGGAGCCAAGTCTGGGGCTGACTCTTCCCAAAAATAATCTCCAGATGGAATATTTCCCGTGTGTGAAACCAATTCAGGTGAAGCTGACAGCCCTCCACTCCCTTCTGATGCTTCTCTAACACCCACTGGGGCTCTCTCAGCTCCTCCCTGGCCCAGCAGGGCTGCGCTGTCCCAGGACAAGTTTGCAGAGCACCTGGACTGAGCAAGAAAAGGAGGTTCCTGCAGGGTTGAGGGGCTGCCTGCCCTGGAAGGAGCTCTCTGGGGTCTGCCCCAGCCAGAGGAAGATGCCGCCATCTGGTGCCCACACCAGATGTGGCTGGGCAGGGGGACAAGGTGCAGAGACCCCAGCTCAGGGACACCCCTGTGAGGAGCCTTTGTGGCACCAAGGAACAGGCCCAAACGGGCCCTTCAGCCAAGCACAGGTTATTGACACTCTCGCAAGAACGGGTGACCTAAACAAGCAGGCACACCCATAGTCAGGTGAAGAACTGCTTCTATTCCCTGTTCCCCATGCAAAGTTCCCTCCCCTGTGTCCCCACTGGCTGGGCACTCCAGGGTTTCCAGCCTCTCCCACACTTCTAATTATCCTGTAAGTTTCCTGCCCCCGTTCACACATTCTATTCTAGCAGGTTAAGGTATAATTCTGACCTTTCTTGCCCCCTTGGCAATGACCTGCACCTATTGGATTGGTGTCACCCTGCCCCGAGGAGCAGGGCAGAAGGGGCTTTGTTGGGTCTCATCTTGGCCATCAATCCTGCTCCATGTTTGGATCCCCCAGATGGAGCCCAATTCAGTCCCTCAGTTTCTTGGACCCTAAAACCACTCCAGGTGTCATTGGAATGTGCAGATATCTCATTTCTCTTAAACTATTATATTCCTAACACTAGGGTATAGATAAAAAAAACAACCCAACACTAAGCTTCTAACACTAGGATGCAAAACCAACACTACATTTCATTTCTAACACCCCTAAATCCTGCCCAAGAAGCAGGGCAGCCCTGAGCTTACCCAGTCAGGTGTCATGTCTCCAGAACAGAGGGCTTTCTGCTTAGGTTGCCCAGTCTAAGGGACCAGGAAGATGTTTCTGAAAGGACCAAATTGGCCGGTTTGTCTGGATTTCCTGTTTCTTTAGGGACATGCTGTGTCCCTGCACTGGATGCTCTCTGTGCCTTAGTTTAGGTCTATATTGTGTCAATTATAGCCTGTTGTTTCCCTTTACCTGAGGTCTGAGGTGCAGCTAAAACCTTTCACAGTGTAAATATGTGTTTTAAAAGTGAGGGAAGAAGGAACAGGGACTTGTACCCAGGCAAGAACAAGCTTACACAAGCTGGTCGTAACATATGTAAAGATCAGACAACTGTAAGTCACTTTCTTATGAAAACAGCCTTCATCAGGGTTAGTCTGTTGGCAGGACATGAAAATGGGGAGGATCCACATGAACTTGACAAGCCACGAGCTGAGATGTGACAACGTCCAGTCAGGTTTTTATGCTGAAGTAAAGGCTTGTCCCCTCAGACCAGTTCCTGTTGTGTAATGGCAGTTCCTCCCAAAGGACCTTCCTGTGGGTACAATCATGCTACTAAAGAAATATTTTTGCTAATTTCCAGTTTTGCTTGAGGTACAACTTGAAGAGACCCTATTGCTGATAGAAGTGTCCTTCAATAACGTCTGTCTCATGAAGCATCCGTGCAGATTCACTCAGGTGGGTGTGTTTTTTTCCTAATCATAATGGCTAGAATATCTTCATTTAAATCTCAGAAACAACGATGGCAGCTTGAATAGAAGACCTTCATGTTGGTGTGGTCATGGATTCTGGTCCATATATTAACTGTGATCCACGTGCAGGCATGAGGTGTCCTTTCAATCTATTCTCATCCCACCTGTTTCAAGTAGAAATCATAGAATCATGGAATGGTTTGGGTGGAAAGGGACCTTAAAGATCATTTAGTTCCAACTCCCCTGCATGGGCAGGGACACCTCCCACTCTATCTGTTCTTGTTTGTAAGGTCAGTGTTCTCTCCTTCCTTTTATGGAAGATCTGATGAATGTCAATGTTCTGTACATCTCATAAATGTTGGGCACAAATGGCATTTTCTCACAGAGAAAATGAGAGTTACAACACTGATTTTTTCCAACACCATCTGGTCAGCTTGGGCTAAGGAAGAAAGTAACCTAAAACATGTGTAGGTGCACATATATAGTGACACTCAGCTGGTTTCAGGGGATCATCTGTTGCAGGACAATCAAAATGCTGACTTTGAAGGGTCTGAAGTGCTGGGTGGCTGTGCTGGGGCCTCCTCAAACCCACTGGTGTGGGTCTGGGGCTGAAGAGAGAGTTGCCTGTTCTGACCTCTCTGCCTTTTGTCACGGTGACGTGTCACCTGGGGTGTCTTCACAGTGCCAAAAAACAACTGAAAACAGAGCATGTTTGAATGATGTGCTTTTTGTGTGTCAGAAAGGCCTTGAACAGGTATCATAGAATCATAGAATGGTTTAAAAGGGACCTCAGGATCATTTATTTCCAACTCCCACCAGCCCAGGTTGCTCCAAGCCCCCATTTCACTCACGTTGAAGCTCATTTTGGAGGTCCTAGCTAAAAAAATGAAGAGTTCAGCACATCAACACCACTAACAATGCCCTCTGCCAATTAAAACCACCCAGTTTGAACCCTCTCATTTTCAGTGCCCAGGCATAAAAGTTGCCAAAAACTTTCAGTTAACACCAGTTTGCTCAACACTTTTATCAGAAGCCACTGTCCACGGGGAGAAAGGGCTGTGAGGGATTAAAAAAATGTCCATAGATGTAAAACTTGCAGGAAGAGGGGACAGAGAAAACAGGATCTGAATGTGTCTCAAAGCAGGTCAGAGAGACTCCAGGAAAGCTTGTTTTTCTTTTTAGCCAGCAAAACAGGCTCCCTGGGGGTGCGTGGCCGCTGCCTGGCTTCAGATGGTCAGGGATCTGGAGTCTCCTGTCCATGTTGAGGTGATAAAAGGGAAGTTTGGGGGCAGGAGCGGCGCGGAAGGTCCCGCGCAGGGCCCGGGCAGGGCCCAATGGAGGCGCCGCCGCCGCGTTCCCGCCCTCGGCGCTGAGGGGGAGGGCGGGACGAAGCGAGTCAGGGATCTGGAGTCTCCTGTCCATGTTGAGGTGATAAAAGGGAAGTTTGGGGGCAGGAGCGGCGCGGAAGGTCCCGCGCAGGGCCCGGGCAGGGCCCAATGGAGGCGCCGCCGCCGCGTTCCCGCCCTCGGCGCTGAGGGGGAGGGCGGGACGAAGCGAGCTGTCAATCATCGAAACGTCGCTCTCTGATTCGCTGCGGGGCGGCGTCACGTGGGAGCGGGCTGCTCGGATATAAGCCCGGGCGGGTGAGGCCTCCGCCGCCATTTTGTCCAGTGAAGAAAAGCGGAGCGGGAGGCTCGTAGGAAGGGATCGAGGCGGG
>NW_009953902.1:240454-247214 GCF_000747805.2 Chaetura pelagica
CTCTTGGTGGCCAGCGAGGCGAGGTGCGGCTGAGCCGGGAGGTGCCGGGGGGGGAGGTTTATGTGCCGCCTTTCCCGCCTCCTCCGGGGGAGCGCTGGGTTCTCACGCAGCCCTGAGGAGACGCTCTAGAGGGATTCCTGGAGCGATGCCAGCGTGGCCTCTGCCGCTGATGGCGCTGCTTCTTCCCCCCCCCCGGCCTGTGCAGCTTCTCCTGCATCCCGGCTCCGGGAACAATGGAGCTCTTCTCCCGCTCAGCGCTCCCCCTGCAGGCCCGGCCCCCGCTGTGACCGAGAGGCAGGCGAGACGGACGCTTCCCTGCCAAGTTAGGAGCCTTAAAAGTAAACGAATTTCCCTGAAGTGTGGTGAATACGATCCAGCAGCTAGCTTTTGTGTTGGATTTCAACACGGTCCCTGCCCCTTCCACACAGGCTTACATTTATAGAATGTGAGATCATATCTCTGTTGAAGCTTCTGCAAAACGCAACCAACAGAATTATTTACCTTGTAAGCGAATAGACACTTGCTGTGTGTTAAATATATGTGAGCTTTTTTTTTTTCCCCCCTGTCCTAGCAATGCATCGTGACTCTTGTCCTCTGGACTGCAAGGTTTACGTGGGTAACCTTGGAAACAATGGCAACAAAACTGAATTAGAGCGAGCTTTTGGCTACTATGGACCACTGCGCAGTGTATGGGTGGCAAGAAATCCTCCTGGTTTTGCCTTTGTGGAATTTGAAGATCCACGAGATGCAGCTGATGCAGTCAGAGAACTAGATGGAAGGTAAAACGTGATTCCTGCCTCTCGACTTGCCTTGTGAAAGTAAGAAATCGTGGGTAGTGGGACAGTTTAAATTGGGAACCTTCAGCTGCTAAACCAGGGATTTGGCACAGTTGTTGTGCAGTATTTCTTCGTAGGGTGGTATAAGGTTGGTCCTGAGAGCAGGAATAGCACTGGAGCAGTTAATTTTTGTGCTGGAGTTGGGCTGCCAAGTGATGAGATGACTCTCACCTCTTGGTGTGTGTTATGTTCTCCATGGTGCTTCTATAAAGAGGCAAAACTGATCAGGGAGACTCCGTGGTTCTTTCTCTGCCTGCTTTAATAGCATGACAGGCCTTCAGAAGTGGCCAAACCTTGTGGCTGTCACCTTTGAGTCTGCTTTTTTAGATTGAATCCTGTTTATGGAATGTGGAGTGTGTTTCCCCTCATCCTCAATCCCCTCTCTTGGGGGCTGCATTAGATGATCTCCAGAGAGAGACCCCTTCCAACTCCTGACGATTCAGTGATCCCACAAGTATTCTGCAGGCAGCTGTGTCCCTGGAAGGGCTAACTGAGATCCATCTCTTTTCCCAGAACTCTCTGTGGGTGTCGTGTCAGAGTGGAGCTCTCCAATGGGGAGAAGAGGAGTCGGAACCGGGGTCCCCCTCCATCCTGGGGCAGACGTCCTCGAGATGACTATCGCAGGAGAAGTCCTCCTCCTCGCCGCAGGTACCCTGGGGCAAAGTACCCTCCTAGAGCTCTTGGCACTGTTACCACTTAGCATCCTAGAAGCAGGCTTTTTTTAAAAGCATGTTGATGGATAACGTTCATCTGAGCACAATTTGGAGATGGTAAATGCTAAAAAAAACCCCAACCAAACAAGAAAAAACAACCTCCAACCTAAACCCCACAAAATCAAGGTGAACTTAAGTTGTGTTGGATTTTGGCTTTGGTCCTTAGGTCACTGTGCAAGTTGGTAGTCAGTGCCCTCTATCCTGAACTTACTCTCCTTCCTCCTAAAAATCTGCTCATCTTCTAGTCACACTTTCTTCCCCATACTTCAACTTAGGCTGTTCCTTTCCTTTATTCCATAATGGCAAAACATGACATACAACAGCTTAGCATTTCCATGCAGATGCGTTGCTCCGCTTTGTTTGCACAATTTAAATACTTCCCAAGCAGGCAGCTGTTGAATAATAAATACTTGAAGGAACAGTTGCTTTGTAAACATCTAGAACCTTGACACTCTGGTGGTAGGCTGGAATTTAAAAGCATTGTGTGACAATCCTGTCACCTGAAGTTTGCAAACCCAGCCCTAAAATGTAGCAGGATTTTTGGTAACTGGCAGGTTCTTGGACCCAGACTAGATGTAAGTCTGCAGCGTGGTTTTTGCAGGACTGAATTCACCTGTTGCAGGTGAGTGAAGTCCTCCCAGGTCAGGGGTTGGAGCTTACCCTTTTGCTGTTGAAAAAAAGAAATAACACAGTAGGAGTATTTGTTAGCTAATAGACGGTTGTACTGATGGCTTGTTTTTTTTGTTTTTTTTTCATTTTTTTTATGCTTTTTTGGTCCATCTATTAATAAAAATGAACCCGTTACAGAGTCACCATCATGTCTCTTCTCACCACCCTCTGAGTCTGCATTAGCCAACTAAGCCCTTTCGGCGTCATGTGACCAGCGCGCCCCACGCAGCTTGGCTGGTGTCGTTTCACATGACCCAGGCATGGCCAGTCGTCAGGTTGCACCGCCCTTTGGGTTCCCGAGCATGCTGTTTTCTCTCAGCCTTCTCTCCAACCTTAACCAAATCGGCAGCAGCCACCTCGACCGCCCACACATTCCCGGCCAATCAGCTCAGCTGTTTATTTACCAAATGTCTTCACAACAACTACAGCAGCAGCCTTCGGCTAACAAAAAAGCAGGAAAAATCCACAACACCCCCTTCGCCAACCAACTAAATACAACGCAACATCTGGCAAAACCTTTTCAGCAAATTCTTCTTGGCAGTCAGTCCGGCAGCCTCACCTCACCATTTCTAGCTTGTTGAAACCAAAAACTAGTAAGTTTTTCCTGCTTATACAGTTTACTGCTGGTTAAAATAAGGAGTAAGCGGCTTATAAGTAATTACTTTTCTCAATCAAAGGCTGGCTGTGCATAATTGAGTGGTAACGTACATATGTTGCTTGAGAAAACTTTTAAGGGTGATATGGAAGCTCTTACACTGTGAATAACTTCAAAGAAACCAGTATATTTGCATGTGAGATGCCAAACTAAATATTTTTTTTAATACAGCTCTAACAAATGTAGCTTTTCCTTGCCAGAAAAGTCCTATCACCTTTAAATGGTTTTACTAACAGTTTTCAAAACTTAAAAACAATGACTTTTTTGGGATGAACTGGGCCAAGCTAAGGTTATTTTTAAGTTTTTGAGTAAAGAAAATAGTCTAAACACACTCTTATGGCATTAAAAATGACAAATCACAAAAATGCAGTTCTAATGTAGCACTTAATGGCATTAGCAGTATTGACACTGAGCGCATTTTTCACTTTTTTTTTCCCACTTTGGTATCTCTTTATGTCTTGTCATGGACCTTTTTGGCTTGCATGGGTTCCAAAACCATTTGGTCTGTGCTATTTTTTATTTTATTTTATTTTTTAGAACCACTTGTGGGACTTTGGTGTGGTGTTCTGGGCAGTGTATTTAGTTGAAATGGAAAGTGTTGCATTGGACAACTCTGCTGTGACGCATTCTTAGTTAAAAGTGAATTCGTATTTGGAAAACGTGCTGTTCACACTGAGCTTTTTGTTTTTGTTTTGTTTTTTTTGCCTAATCTTTCCATGCCTTTTACTGGATGATGGATGCCAGTTATTCTTGGCACTTTCTCTGGGCCCAACAGTGAGTTTGACAAGTTGGGAAATGCCTCACCCCGTTAATGCTGAAAGATTTGATCAAAAACCTCACATTCCTTTTTCTGGTTCTAGATCACCACGAAGGAGAAGCTTCTCTCGCAGCCGCAGCAGGTAAGCACCAGCTGCATGTGTCCAGGAGGTTTAAAAAGAAAGAAAACAGATTACTTCTTGGTCTGTCTGCATCGATATACTCCAGGGCAGGCTTTGTTATTTGGTCAAAGGGAGGAAAGGGGTTTGCTCCTGCTGTATTGCTTGTTTGGAGTTATTTGCACAGCTAAGAGAGACCTCATGGTTATCAATTAAAGAAAATCAAGAATGGAAGTAATTAGTGTCTCTGTCCTGCAGGTGTCTGAGATTCCTGCCAGTGTTTCACAAAATTTCTGTGGTCATGTGCTGCTCTCTTCCAGCCACTGTGAGCCACAAGTAGAGATGATAAATACACTGTGCATGTTCTGTCACATACTGCAGTGTGAGGTGGCAAAGACAGGACAGTGTTGCACAGTCCTGTGTTAGGGTCTTGAAAGTTTACAGAGTTCACAAGAGATATGTTTGTTACTGCACAGGTGTGTCTGTGGATGTGCTGTGTCAGCTGAGGCACTGTCACTTGCAGTCTGACTCTGAATGGATTGAGACTGTTGAAAAGGAATGGATGCCTGTTTACAATACAACTTAAGCTGTGTTGTGTGGCTCAAGCCGATTATTCTCACCTGAAGGGAAGGCTAATACCATCACCTTTAACAGGTTTCCCCTGGTTGAATAGCTAAAAACCTTACCTTCTTGAAGGGAAGCTCTTTAGATAGCCTTGTTAACCTAATTAGTTCAGCTTTGCTCTGATGCCGTAATCCTCTTGCTCTGTAATCTTTAACAGGTCCCTCTCCAGAGACAGAAGAAGAGAGAGGTCACTGTCAAGGGAGAGGAATCACAAGCCTTCTCGTTCCTTTTCCAGGTCTCGCAGGTAGGATTGGGCTTAAAATGGTTTGTGCATTCTGGGTACATCAGGAAAAGGCTTCCATGCCTTGGGAATACTGAAATAGGTTGTGGTGGTGAATCCTCTCAGATGTCTTGGGAGCTTCCTCAGTTACTTGAGGAATTAAATACTCAGTTTGATGCAATGAATAGTATTTTAAATACTTAAAAGTCATCTACTGAGTTGAATTGGGGGGGCTTGAGGTGAAATCTACTCTTGGCACCTTGAAACTTAACATATCTTTTCTTCTTCAGTCGCTCCAGGTCAAATGAGAGGAAATAGGACTGTGAGCAGGAGCTGTGTACAGGAAGTCATTAGATCTGAGGACAGGAGGAGTATGTACAGAACATTGTTTTGTTTTGAAACTTCATAAAGCTTGGTGCATTTTTAAAATGTTTTAGCTGTTGAACTTGCTTTGTTCCTTGTATCTTGTAACAGGTGGCAAATGTAAAGATGTGAATCTGTATATGGTTCTGAGCAGATCATATGATTTGTAATATTAATCACTTTACAATGTACCATCATACATTGTTTGTTGTTTGTGTTGAGTGATGAGCAGTTTGTCTTGCATAGATAGAAGAATGCTTCTGGCCTTGGCTGCTGGGGTGTGTTTTGCTGGGATTCAGCTTCAGGAAGGAGGGGTGCAATGAAGCTGTGTTCATTGCAGAGTGTGGCTGTGGGCAGGTTTGTCTGTGCAGAACAAGGTGCAGGTGCTTCCCAGTGCAGTTCTTGGAACAGTCAGGAACGTCGAGCCAGTGGGGTGTGAAGGGAAGGACTGAGCTGCAGTTTTGCCCAGAGCTCAGTTCTGACTTCCATTCCCTGGAACTGAGCTACTTTATATTATGTGAAATATAAATTTTTAGCTGTAGGGTCAGTTAATTTTGTACTTCATGTGACTAGAGTACTTCCTACATAGATGATTGTTTGATCGACCATCTATTCCAGAACCTCTGAACAGACCAAATACACAGCAGAACTGACAACTGGAGTGGATGTGTTGAGTGTGTAATGGTACATTGTAAAAGTTATGAATTAAACATTTCTTTACTGTACAAGAATTTTCATGTCACTTGTAAAATGTCTTTTGTGAGATCCTTGGGATTAAAGTTTTGGTTACAACCTGTTGTTCAGAATTTAACTGGAGTACCTGGCACTGCAGAACGTGTGCTTGGGGCTTGTGGTGCAGCTTGGGTCAAGTTAAATGTGCTCTGCAGGATGGGGTAAAGTGACACTTGACACCTTGCTGTGACACCTGTGGACTATCCAGATGTTGCTGGAGGTCACTGCCTGTGACTTGGTGCCATTCCATGCCCAGTGCCACCCCCCTCCTCGCTACAGGGCCTGGTTCTGTCCCTGCCATCAAACACCTGCCATACAAAGGCAGCCTGGGTGAGCTCAGTGGGTGGTACTGGCTTGACTTCTCAGGGTGAGCTCTATAGTGCCTGCTGAGGAAAGCTGGAGAGGTTGAAAGGTTCCCAATGTTTGTAGCCTGGATGTGGGTTGGTAACGTTGAAGGTTTTCCTTGGAGTGTAAAGCCATGCTTGGTGTGACTGGAGCTCCCAAGAGCAGATGAGCTACACCAGGTTGGATTGTGTGTTTAGATTAAATCCGCCAAGCTGAATAGTCTTTTAGTTTGATTTCCTCTACTTGTGGTATCTGGGCAGGAACAAGACTGTGGCAAAGCTGTTATGGAAAGACATCCTGCTTTACAGGCAGCCTGGAAGGAGGACATGGACAGTGGCTGAATCAGAGGTGTTGCTGCCTTGGCTGCCGAGCTGTACTGTCTTCATTTATTTTTTTAACTACTGGGCACTGCTGCCCAGGGCTTTAGCAGCTCCTGGCCTGGGCTGTGAGCATAACCGGCCTCTTGGGAGAGCTGTATGGGGCACACAGATCTACGGCGAGTTTTAACAGCTACAAATGCCCTTTCCTGGTGGATGTACTTGGCTGGGTGATGGACACCACTGCGTCGGCTGCTGCTCGGGGGTTGTCAGCCTGTGGTCCTTGGCGTGGAGCTGGGAGGTTCAGTCCTGTCCGTGGGCTCTTCCCGGAACAGACAGGCCGGCAGCCTGTTTGCAGCAGCCGGGGCGTGGTCGGTGCCGGCAGAGCTGCCGGGGCCGTGACTGGCACCC
>NW_009953902.1:247438-257570 GCF_000747805.2 Chaetura pelagica
CGGTGGTGTCTCCCGGGACAAGACGGGCCGGCAGCCTGTTTGCAGCAGCCGGGGCGTGGTCGTTGCCGGCAGAGCTGCCGGCGCTGTGACTGCCACCGTGCATTGTCACAGCTCCCCAGCAGGGGTCGGGGTGGCCTTGCCGGCCTTACAGGTTCCTGTCCTGCTCGTTCCCAACCAGGTTTGGGCTCAAGATACTGCCAGACCGACTCTTCCGGGGATGTTTGTGTTCCATGAAGGCAGCCAAGGGCTGAGGTGACACCATGTGTCCCACGCAGCCACGTTCCCTTTTTTACTGTGATCTTCTGGTGGGGTTTGGGTTGTGGGCAGGACTGCAGCTCTGGTTGCCTGGGGACCAGCCTCTTCACTGGCACCTCAGTTCCTCTTGTGGTTCCACAGTGGGAGACAAGTAGCCTGCAGGAGTTCCAAGTCCTGAGGGAAAATGAGGGAAATAAACCTGAAGTGCTGGAAGTGGGTGGACTGGAAGATCTCCAGAGGTCCCTTCCAACCCCTACCATTCTGTGAAGCAGGCTGTGGTTTTTGTGCTCAAAGGACTCTGCAGAACTGGGAATAAGGTTTTGGGTTTCTGACTTTGTGGTGTAGTGAGTGGAATGAAGAAGTTGTCTGGATCAGAACTGCTGCTTCACTGCAGACTGCTGGGTTTATGTCATGAGGTGAGGTTTTGATGGGGAACAAAGTTAGGAATCTGTAGTGAAAGATGGGAAATGTACTGACTGAGCAGCCCTTCTCCCAGGGTATAATTAGCAGTGTTATTTTTAATGCAGCAACACATTCATGGCTTCCAGCTTGCCCCTGCCAGTGGGTAACCAGCCTGGGAGCACGGCTGACAAGGTAGAGCTTTGTGGCTGGTGTTGAAAAAGTCTACTCTGAAATTAAAACCACCAGGAAATGTTTGCATTGACCTTCTTAAAGCTGGGAGCATCCTTCACCTCCCCCTAAAGATCCTTAAACAAGGAAGAGCTGCTGAGCAACCTGCTGTGGCCTGATGGGGACAGAGGGACAGCAGCCAGCAAGTCCTGTGGCAGAGCCAGGTGGCTCACACCCTGTCCTCAGAGACAGCCCTGACCCCAAGAGTCCCAGCTGATGGGACTCTCTGCTGGCTGCTACTTCCTCATTGTTGCAGGGCTGGGTTTATGGTGCTCATGCTCAGACGTTCAGCTGCCTTTCCCTTTTGGGGAGGGGTTTGGCTGCCCCAGGTGTTTGCCAAGCAGAAGCAGCCTGAGGGTGACAGCACCCGAGGTCCTCAGACACTCACTGCAGCAGTGTCACACATCACTTAGATGACAGACATAACTACCCTCTTCCTGTGTGGTTTGTTCTTTTCTCACACTCCCCCTGGGGACAGCATTGTGTGCAAATGGGCTTGTGAAGAAAGGCTGGGTTTTTCTTCTTTTTATGTACATGCTGCTCTTTGACAGAGACCATCACTTGAAGAATGTAACTCCTACTTGGAGAGGTGAAATACATTCTTTCTGTCACTGGGGTGTGTTCCACCCACCTTCAGCCAGGCCCTGAGGTCTCCCTACAGCAGCCAGAACCTTATGCCTCTTCTCCCTGGCCATCTCCATGCTCAGTGGGGACCTGCAAGCAGGATTCACCCCTGGGAGGGAGGAGATTCTTCCTTTGCTGCATCACTTCTTTGCAGTTCCCAGTTGTGCTTTTCCTCACGTTCCCATCGCCACAAGATGTCACAATTATCTCCTGACACAAAGATCCACAGATCATCTGAACATCAGACAAGCTTTCCCCTGTTTTTGCTGGTTTTATTCCCAGTCCCTGTAAACCGTGTTGAAATCCCACCCCAGAAACACTGTCCCAAAACCTGAGTGACAGTCCCAATCCTGACATGTCCTCTGGTGCTGAGCAGTGTTGCTTGGCGAGGAAAACTGGAGCATCAGCCCCTTTTGCAAACAAGAGGCCCGAGGGCAGTGGTGCAATTCTAGCAGCTCCGATTCGACCTTGGATCCCTCACGACACCCGAGACCTGCCTTAAAGAGGCGGGGTCTCATCTTCCCTGGTGCTGAAGCGCAGCTGCCTCCCCTTTCACACCCCACCCAGCCACAAAGAGGCAAAATAAAGACGCTTTTCTCTTGGCAACCGTCGCAGCCGCTCGGCAAAGCAGCTGCTGGAGCAGCAGCCCGGCCTGCCAGCCCCCGCAAGGAGCACCCTGGCTTCCTAGAAACACTGTCACCCTCTGCATTTCCTCTTTCATTTCTGAAGTTTCTCCTCATGGGTTACAATCTGCCAGTAGTTACGTTCCCTCAGTGCCCTTCAAACAAACACTGTTGTGGACTAAAATAAACGCGAGGTCCAGACAAATAGAAAATAGACGATGCAAGAGGAACGCAATGTTCCCCGGTGATTCAGTCATCTATTATTTAATAATTTAGGAGCTGACATAACTCTTGGTTGAACAAATCTGCGCATTGATTCGAGTGGTGTTTCTGCTTGGTCCTCTGAAGACTTTCAGCTGTCACATTTTCTGTGGGAGTAATCCCAACTGGGAAAGTGAAATGTCACTCCTCCCCAGCAGGATGCTGCCACCGGTTGCAGTGGTGCTAATCCCCAGCCTCCCTGTGGTATCCTGGGATTCCTCCTGCTCCAGTCAGACTGTCCCATCCTTGGGGACATCACTGGACACCACAGGCCCACACTGACAGTTTGGGGTGTCCCCACAGCACCCACAGAGCAGCCCAGCAACGTGCCCTGGGCAAGCTGCAGCCCTGCCTGGGCTATCAGGGCGAAGCAGCTGTATCAGGGCGAGGTGCTGTGTCACCCTGGGTGTCACTTTGGAGCTGGCTGGAAGATCTCTGCCACCAGCTGTGAGCCACAAGCTTTTATCTCCACCACTTGCAGGGCTGCTTTGCCCATGAATATTCAGCAATACCCAGCAGTGTCTTGGGGAGGAGGCAGCCCCCCTGCCCTGCCCAGCTGCTCTTCCACTCCTCCTTCATCTCTGCTATGAAATATTTTGCAGCCACTCATTCCTGACCAACACCAACGTTATTTGCCATCACATTAAAACACTTTCCCTCACTGCTGAGCACCCGTGGCTGGACTGGGTTCTGTGCTTCCTGGTGCCAGCAAACGGGGGATTGATCAGCTTTTCATGCCTGACTATTATAAGCTTTTTGGGAGGAGGTTGCCCCAGCTGCAGAGATAAGCCCCAGGCGTGGTGCTCGGCCTCTCCTGCCAATAGCAATTCTCACTGCCTGGTTGACACGTCCTGCTCAGAAACCCCTGGTTGAACCTTCACCAGATTTGGAGTTGAGTTCCCTCAGCACAGGGTCAGTTTGATAGGGACCAGTAGGGTATTTTTAACATTTTCAGGTTTTCCTTATTCCACAACCTCCCTCTCTTTGCCTCCTTCCTGCTCTCTTCAGGGCATGTTGCAGCTGATCATCTAGGAATCTTCTGCTCTTTTGCCAAGTTGTTTATGGGAGGTGGGAAGGGTCACTGCTGGTGGGTGACACCTGGGACATGTTTAACCTGTTCCCAGCCCACTGACAGCATCTCCAAGATTCAGCAGTTTCCTTTCCCTGGTACAATATGGATTCTGGGTGAGGCAGACAAAGCAGCCAGGGTGGCCGAAACCCAAAGAGAAAAGGTTTTTATGGGCACCAGGAACAATGGGACTTGGCTCCTGTTTGGTGGAACCCAGCAGAGCTCCACCACAGCCAGGTCTGGCACAGGTGTCAAGGCCAAGGGAGGTTCAAGGTGGGGTGAAAGCTGCTCCTTCCCTCCAGCTCCAGGAAATCCTCCTCTCCCTGCCCAACACTTAAGAAAAGAAAGTGTGATCGACCCTTACCCCGGCATGGAGGTGGCGGCTGTCACGTTGTCACGTTGTCACTCATGGCTTTACTGGCAGCTGTACACACAGCTGTCCCCTCCCATTACCTCTGCCCCACACAGGACTGTGCACCCGCTTGAGTCACTGTGGAAGGTGTTTGTCTTGCCTGGGCTGCTGCCCCTTTCCATGGGCCATTCCAGGCATCCCTTCCCCCTGGTGCCCTGGGGCTGATCCTACCTCTGTCCCTTCCCTCTGCCCCGGGTCAGGCCCTGCTCCCCACCCCCAGCACAGGGTGAAGTGAATCATGACCCTGCAGCCACCTCACCTGGGGTGATGGGATTCCCAAAACACTGCCATGAGTGGGGAAATCCCATGGGATGCTGACACACACTGAGGCATCCCCTGGCAGCTCCGGCAGGTGCTGGGATGGGCAAGTGGGTGGGCACCTGGCAGGCCGGCAGATACTGGGATGGGCAAGTGGGCGGGCACATGTCTCCCAGAGCCACAGGTTTGGGGTTTGGTGTCGTAGAAACAGAATCCCAGAGTGTTTCAGATTGGAAGGGACCTTAAAGATGGGACCTGAAATGGCCTGAAGCTGCGCCAGGGGAGGTTTAAACTGGATATTAGAAAGAATTTCTTCACTGTAAGAGTGGTTGGACAGTGGAACAGGCTGCACAGGGAGGTGGTGAAGTCACCATCCCTGGAAATGTTTAAAAGAAACATAGATATAGTGCTTAGTGACATGATTTAAGCACTGAACAGCTAAATTAGGTTATGGTAGGGGGATTTAGGTTATGGTTGGACTTGATGATCTTCAAGGTCCCTTCCAACCAGGATGATTCTATGCTTAAAGATCATCCAGTCCCAACCCCCTGCCAACCCCCACAAGCGATTCTGCCCCTCAGAGAATCATGGAGTGGTTAAGGTTGGAAGGGACCTCAAAGATCATCAGGTTCCCCATCCCTGGCAGTGTTGAAGGGCAGGTTGGATGGGGCTTGGGGCAACCTGGGCTGGTGGGAGGTGTCCCTGCCCATGCAGGGGGTTGGGACTAGATGATCTTTAAGGGCTCTCCAACCCAAACCAGTCTATGATTCCATGATTCCAACCTCCCTGCTATGAGCAGGGACACCTCTCACTAGACCAGGCTGCACAAACCCCAACTCCACTTGCTTATCCCCACCCACCTGGTGAATCCTGCCATGAATCCTGATGGTCCTAAAGCCATCCCTGTCCTCCCTTCCCACTGCCACCACCACAAGAAGCATGAAGCCAAGAAGCCCCAGGGGGAAAGACCTGACTGCAAGAAAACCAACCAACCTGTGGACATCTCAGATGGATCTTACTCCCCATGAGGAGCCTAGGAAAAGCCTGGAGCCATTTGCCCCAATTCCCAGTGGGACATCTGTGCCTGCTCTGTGGTTGCCACCCATCTGCACGATCCTGCCTTGCTCCTGGGTCGTGGGCAATGAGGTGGAGCAACAAGTAAATAATAAATAGGCAGAGGGAGGTTGGAAGCCCCAGGTACCCCCTGCCATCCTCACCAGGCTCCCAACAATGTTGTCCTTTGCTGCCAGGAAAACAAATACAAAAAAACCCACCACAACCAACACAAAAAAATCCCACAAACAAACCAACCCCCAAAGCTTCCAAGCTGCTCATGGAAAGTCAGTGGAGCAATTACGTTAATGACCATGAATGGGGCTAAAAAAACAATCTTGGATGAAAACGAGTTGAGGGGCCGAATGAAGCGACCGATTCATCCAGGCTCCCACATCCAGGAATATTTCCAGTAAGCAAAGGCCTTGTTTGAGGAGCTGTCTCATCTCCTATTTGTGCCTAGTGGGATTCATGTTTCCACTCTGCTGGGCCTGGTGTCTCATCAAAATGCCTTCATAAATGGAGGAAACGAGGGCTGTATATGGCAGGGAAACAGTCAATTAACACGATCTGAGTTCTTTTAGGGGCAGAGTTAATCAAGCATTCAGCGTTTTGTCATTCTTGTCTTTCTTTCCTGGGAAAATCCTATTAGGAGAAAATCACTTAATTGGGCACTTCAAAGAGCTGATGGGAAAACAGTCTTTGCTGGGCTATAAACGCCCGTTCAGCCGAACACTGGGTTCATTTAGACTCTGCTGGAGCAGTGAGTGTTTCATTAAGAGCCTTCACGTTTCCCACTTAAAAGAGAAAAAAAAGCTTGTTAGGAGAGATAATTAAAAAAAAAAAAAAAAGGAATAAAAAATCTTGGAGATTTGAATCTGGCTGAAGAGGGTTTTCACTGCCTGAATCTGCAGGGTTTTGTTTGTCTCCAGCAGAGCCTCATCCACCTCCAGCCAGTGCCTGTCAACCTGCTTTTCCTGAGGTTCCAGATCTGCCTGGGGTGTTTCTACCAGAAAAAGCTGTTCCAGGAGGGAAAGAAAAGGAAAGAGTCACCCAGGGGAGGTGGGTGACAGCCCCAGGCCTCATCTTTGGGCTGTAGGACTGAACTCCAAACCCCATTTCCACATCCTCACTCACCGTGGGATGGAGGTCCCAGTAATTCCCCCGTTCTCAGGCTGTTTCCCTGGGCAGAAATTCAGAATTTGCAGAGCTGATATTTATCCCACCATGAAAAACAACACAGTGGGGCCTGATCTTTCCCAGCTCCACCCCAAAAGCCCTGAAGGATGCCCCTTTGCCCAACACTTTGCTGTTTCATCCTCCTACACTGGTTAATCTAACAGGAATATTATTACATCTTCCCAAAAAAAGCCCCACTTCACCTACATCTTCACCCACCAAATTTCTAAACCTTGCTGGCTGCCAGGGAGGGTTGGCTGAGGAACCACATGGATCACTTCAGTTCTGAGGTCAGTTCTGGCAGGTTTTGGTCTGGGAAAACACTCCCAGGTCAATCCTGTGCTTATATATTTATGACACTCTGCGTTCAGCCTTTATAAAGTCCTTCCATGCAGGTGTCCAAGGGGAATTAAAACAGTTGTTATGAGCATGGGCTGGACCTCAGCAAGCAAGTCCCATCCAAGATGCTGAGATCCTTCCTTGGCACCACGTTTGGCTCTTCCCTTTGGGATCAGGATCATGTCCTGTGGCTCCACGAAGCCACTTTTCCCCCTTCTCCACCCTCTCCCCCAAGGCTGGGACACCCAAACCCTGATTTCTCCACCCAACCCAAACCACCCCCCACTCTACCCTGAAGCTGCCACCCACATCTCCTTGGATTTTCAGGATGCTGCTCCCAATGTCCTTGGAGAGGATGAAACTTGGTGTCAGAGGGGATGTGCCCGGGCAGGTTCCCCTGACGAAACCCCAGCCGTGCTGGCACTGAGGCTGGGCTGACTCACACCCCAGCTCTGCTCACCATGAATTACCTATTTGCATCCACGTCTGCACTGGATTCTTCTCCCTCTCAGCATCTGCAGGACCCACCTGGAAAGATCCACCAGGAATTAAATACTCCTAAGAATCCCCAGGATTGAGGTGCCCCTGGTGCTGGGAAGAAGGTCACTTTGAAGGCCACATGTGCAGTCATTGAATATATTGCCTTTATTTTCTTCATTTTCCCAGGCATTAGGGTTGGGTTTTCCCAAGCAAATTCAAAGGACTGATCCTCCCACCATCCCACCCCTCCTGGGCAAGGGTTTGGGACATCCCTTGGGGATGGGAGAGGTGATGACTCCCACAGTGTGGCTATAAATGGTGAGAAGGAAACTGGTCCCCAGCCCCACGGTGCCTCCAACCTCCACCTCCTCTTCCTCCTGCTCTTCCTCAGTGTTGTTGGGGCTGAACTTCATGAGTCACCTTTGGGATTTTTTTTTTCCTTGAAGTTCCTGTCCCCGCCTTCTGAATTAATCACACTTTCCCCTCCCCACCCTTTTTTTTTTCCCCCTTCTTTCTGGTGATGCAGACTTGACCATGGACTCTCTGCCCCTACCCCTGACACCCATTCCTCTCCCCACTTCCCATTTCCAGTAAACCACTTTGCTGAGGTCTCCTCCAGTGCTGAGCTCCAGGGGAAGGGGAACAGGAACAGAGTTTGCAACAGCCAAACCACCTGCCCCTTCTCCCATCCCAGGACACAGGCACCAAACCCCTACCCCACCAAAACAATCACAGAGATCATCCTGGAGTTACTTTGCTAAAAAAATAAATAAATCCATGTCTGATTTCTTTTCCAGCTGGTTTTGCCCTGGAAGGGGGTGACTGGGTGACTCTCCCGAGCAGGGCTGGTTCCTTATCTCGCACCACTTTGCTATTTCAATCCCTCTCTCTTGCATCAGCAGCTCCTGGAGTTTGGCTGCGGTTGCACAAGCTGCTTCCCCTGCCGGTTTGGACATTCCCAGTCCCTTTTGTGTCCTCAGGGGGCTTGGATGGGAATAAAGGGGGGGTGGGAGGGTGTGGGGGATGCAAAGCAGCTGATTTAAGCAGTGAACATCCCCTCAGAAGATGCTGCTTCATCCCTGAGCCCCGGCTCTGCCCCTCACCGGGGGGATGCCCAGGGTGTCTCTTCCCTGCATCCCGAGGGAAGGAACCAACATCCCTTTATCCCAAGGGAAGGAACCAACATCCCTTTATCCCAAGGGAAGGAACCAACATCCTTTTATCCCGAGGGAAGGAACCAACTTCCCTGCATCCCGAGGGAGGGAACCAACATCCCTTTATCCCAAGGGAAGGAACCAACATCCCTTTATCCCGAGGGAGGGAACCAATTTCCCCGCATCCCGAGGGAAGGAACCAACAACCTGCATCCCGAGGGAGGGAACCAATTTCCCTGCATCCCAAGGGAAGGAACCAACTTCCCTGCATCCCGAGGGAGGGAACCAACTTCCCTGCATCCCGAGGGAAGGAACCAACATCCCTTTATCCCGAGGGAAGGAACCAACTTCCCTGCATCCCGAGGGAAGGAACCAACATCCCTTTATCCCGAGGGAAGGAACCAACTTCCCTGCATCCCGAGGGAAGGAACCAACATCCCTTTATCCCGAGGGAAGGAACCAACTTCCCTGCATCCCGAGGGAAGGAACCAACTTCCCTGCATCCCGAGGGAGGGAACCAACAACCTGCAGCTGGAGCAGGGAGGGAAGGAGGCACCACGCACCCAACCCCCCGCATGGGGGCTGCGCCAGCTCTGCTTGGCAACCAGGAGGAAAAACCATTCCCGCATGGAAACGCAGGGCCAGCTGCCCTGTTCCGACTCGCCCCCTCCCTGAGTGTTACGAATGGAAAGCCAGGCTGAATTCGGGAGCATCCCTGGCTTTGCCAGGATGGATTTCCCGCAGCGCGCGGTGTTGATGGAGGATGCTCTCACATTCCCCGTCCTCCTCTCACCCCTTCCCTCCTCCCCATCCCGCCGCGCGGGTCCGGAGGGAGCCGGGGGGGTGACAATGACCCAAAGAGAAGCTTCTTCTCCCCGTGGGGAGGGGACAGGACGTGGCAGCCTCCAGCCCAACATGCCCAAACATGTTCTCCAGCTGCTCAGCTTGCTGGGAAGCTGCTGGTCCAGCCGGGAAGTGCAGGGATGTTTTGCCCCCCGGAGGGTCCTGCTCAGCACCCCAGCACCCACCAGCTCCAGGGGGCTCGGAGGGTGCCTGCTGCTCCCAAGGGACTGCTTTAATCTGGTCTTTGTCACTTGCTGTCACCTCCTTGTGGCCCACGGGCACAGCCTGTGGTTCCAGGCTGGGATGCCCAGGCAGTGGGTGCCAGGCTGGGGGTGCTGCATCCCCCCGAGGGTGGGGGAGAACTGACTCCCCGTGTTGTCAGCTCTTTTTGGGGACACCAGCTGGCACTGGTGGGGCAGGGACAGACCCACCCCCCAGGCATGGGGAGGGGTCTGTGCCCCCCAGCCTGGCAGTGTGACCTCGACAGAAGCTGCCCTGGGTTCAGACCTTTCCTGCCTTGGATGTGTTTTCCAGATGTGCCAGAGATCCCTCCAAACCCCCCCCATGCAGGACATGCACGGGCTTGTTCCTCCTCCCCATCACTGCCCAGGCTCCTGCAGGACTCAGGCTCCTTCCCCAAAGGCTTTTCTCCGGGTGCTGGGGGTCCAGTTGGCCCAGCAGAGCCAGGGAGAAAAACCAGCAGCACCAGCCCGGGGTCGGGCAGGGACCAGGGGGCATCACCCCGGGGGGGCTCTGAGCTGGGGACCCTTGGGGGGGAGAGGAATTCACCCCTTCCTGAACCCATTATCCCCCCTTTCCCACCGGAATCCTCTCCACTAGTCACCCAGTGGGCAGGGAAGCCTGGGTGGGATGGGGACCACCCCCCCCTTCTAGCTAAAGACCCCCTGCCTAAGGTCCCTGCGGCCCCGGGGGGAGGGGGCACCCCTGTATC
>NW_009953902.1:259825-264924 GCF_000747805.2 Chaetura pelagica
GTGACAACGTGTCCCCTGCCTCTACCTGCCAGGGCTTGCCTGGACATGCTGGGACTTGCCTGGGGATGAGGTCACCCTGTCTCAGCGCTCCCAGTGCCAGCAGATCGGGAGCTGGGCTGCTATTTTTACTCCAGGATGCTCAGCCTGGGCTGGGAGAGCAGAGCAGAGGGTGGGGGGGTCCCCCCCTTGGCACCCCCTGCCCGAGGGGCACCCAGGAACGTGGCACAGCAGGGGCTGAGGGGCCTGGATTTGGGGAGAAATGTTCCCTGCAGGAGGCTGGACACCCCACATCCCTGGGGATGTTTGAGGGGGTAGGAGGCTGGGGATCTGTTGTGGTCCTGGTTTTGGGGGGGTCCCAGATTGGGGAGGGGGGGGGGCAGTGATACCAGCTGCCCTTGCAGGCAGGGATTTGTTTTTAAAGCAGATTTTAGGAGCCTGGTGGATCAGGTGAGGTCAAACCTTGGCTCTGAAAGCCACCAAATCCCAGAGGGTTGTTTGCTCTGCTCTGATAAGGAGGTTCCTCCTAACCAGGGTTGGTGGGGGGGTCCAGTTGCCCCACACAAGCCTGTGGGGAAGGAAGAGGCTTTGGTCAAGGCTTTGGGCACCGATTTGAAACAAAACAAACAAACAGGGGCTCATCTCTGGTTTCCCAACAGCTTCTTGCAGCTCACGGGGTGGTTGGTTGGTTGGTTGGCTCAGGGGTGAAGCTTGTGGCAGGTTCTTGCAGTTGCTTCAATGGTTTCCTTGCCACTGGGCCTGGGTGCTCGAGGTGAAGAAACTGGCCAGAAAAAAAACACAAAACCATCCTGTTGCTTCACTCACCCTCCTGCCTGGGTGGCCGTGGGGCTGTGGAGGAGCTGGTGGCAGCACTGAGGGGGTGGATGCTCTGCCTGCTGGAGGAGGGATGAGGAACGTCAACGTTTTGCACCTTCCTCGTCTCTCTGTGTCACACCAGGCTGGGTTGGACCCTCACTCGTGCTCAAGCCCCTGCCCAAGCCACCACTACAACCCCAGCTGTTGCTGTCCTGCAGATGGAGGTCCCCTTGGGTCAACCCAGAGCCCAACCCAGCTTGTCCCACCTTGGCTACCACGTGCTCTGTCCTGCTAGCTCAAGGTCCTGGGGCTCGCTCAGAGGTTGCCCAGCACCCCAGTAACCCTCTGCTTCCCCCCCCAGCCACCACCATGCCCCTGTCCCACAGCAGGGCTGGGCAGACACCGTGCAGCAGCAAAGTGTGCAGGAACCTCTTCGGCCCCGTGGACCATCAGCAGCTCCAGGATGACCTCGAGGACTTGTTGAGGCAGGAGCTGGAGGAGGCTCAGCAGCGCTGGAACTTCGACTTCCAGAAGGAGACTCCCCTGGAAGGACCCTTCGTGTGGGAGAGGGTCTTCCTGGCTGAGCAGCCAGCCCGGGAGCTCCACAGCCTGGTCAGGGCCAGTGAGAACAGGAGCTCCTTGGTCCACAAGGTCCCTTCCATGGACCATCTGGACAGGATTTGCCCCGAGGGGTCTCAGCAGAGCTCGAATGTTTACAGGGCTGGTTCTCCCCAGAGCTTGAAACGTGGGCAGAGCACCCTCACAGGTGAGTGCTGGAGGTTTTGGTGCCACCCCATGTGTGCCTGGTGGCATCACTGGGGTCCTGGCAGGGCCAGATGGAGGGCACTTGGGTGCAGGAGCCCTGCCTGGATGTGAGGAGAGGACCACCCTCCGTGCATCTCCCTCCTGGAGGAGCAGAGCCCACTTTCCAAGGGGAAAAGGCCACACACTTGGGTGCCTTTTAGTTGCTGAGGGTTAGGCAGGAGGTTCACATCAGGCTTGTGGGTCTTCTAGCTGAAGATGCCCCAAGACAGTTCATCACTCTCAGTTCCCATGGCCTGAGGTCCTCCAGGATCAGGGCCTGGGCTGGAAACTGAGATGAAACAAAATGGAAGGGATGGTGAAGACCCACATGCCCTTCCTTACAGGAACTTGGGGTGGGTGGGTGTAAGATGGAGCTCACCTGGGCTGGGATTTGAGGTGCTTCCCTGGGGACACCTCCCTCTTCCTGCCCCACTGTTCCCAGCAGGCTGAAGGCACTTTCCAACCCTCTTTCTCTGCCCTCCAGACTTCTACAGCTCCAAGAGGAGGATTGTCCATGAGAAGCTCAAGCCTGACAAGCCCAAGCCATGATGTGGCTCAGCTCCTCTGCCCTGGGGACAACTGCTGGTGTCCCCTGGGGGTGTCTGTGGCCCTTTTCCCCCCAACCCTGTACTGTGTAAGCTGCCTGGATGAAGCAAAATAGTCTGTAGTTCCCTATTTATGAGTAGCTCCCAGGTCCTGAGGGACCTTCATGGTGTGCAATGTGTAGGAGCAGCCCACGTTGAGGCTTCTGGCCCCACGGAGGGGAAGGAGGAGAACTGAGGTGGGGCTGGTGGGACTCAGGGTTTGCTCTGCCTGCAGAGAAGTGTCCTCTGCCCTGTGCTGGTGGGGCCAAGCAGAAGACTGGCAAGGGAGGACACTTGTGTCCCAGCCACCTGCTGGCACCAGGTGTCCCTAAGGAGGGGTCACCAGTATAGAGCCCAGTTGGTGGCACATGGTGGTGGTGGCTCTTGTCCCAGCACTGGCATCATCTTCATCCATGCCTGGGAGCAGAGGGGCCCAGGGGCTGGGAAAGGAAACTGCTGCTGGGACAGCCCTTCCTTGGGGTGACTCACTGGGGCCATCACCCTGCACAGGCTGCAGGTGGTGACAAACCCACTGCAGATCCCCAGCACTCAGCTCCCTGTGGGACCAGGGCTGCCTGGGAGGCTTTGGGACCCTGCTGCCCCTCAAACCCACCTCCTCACCTACTTGTAGGGTGGTGGTTGCCCCCAGATTTTTGTCTCCTTCAACACCAACTCCAGGCTGGGGACCTGCTCTGGGCCACGTTGGGCTGCCCTGGGAAGGAGGGAGTCCTGCTGCCCAGCAAGGATGACACTGAAATAGGAAATTGTAGCTTTTTTTCCTGGACTTTTATCTTTTCTTTTGGGGCTGGGAGGAGAGGGGAGGACCCTCCATTGGCTCTGCAGAACCAGGGGCTTTTGGGTCAACTCTGGGACAGGGGGATGTCCTGGAGTGCAGGCTCCTTGGTCCCAGCCCTGAAGGATGAGTCCCTGCCCTCCAGGGATGTGACTCTGTCAGATCTCAAGCACTTTTATGGGGTTCATCTCCTGCTCTGCTGGATTTGGACTCTGGAAACTGGTGCAAGATGGTCCTGGGGAGAAAAGGGCTGGGGTCAACCTCCCACCTTGCACCACGAAGCACTTTGCTGTCAGTGAAGCTGGCAGAGCTCCCAGCACTAAATGTTTATTTATAAAAGATGTAATAATGCTATGAAGTGGAGGGGGAGGGGAGGAGGAAATTCCTGTTTGTCCTGAAGTGTTAATTCTGAATAAACCCTTGTCTGGTGGAAGGGACCTGGTGTCTCTGGGTTCATGGGAATCACTGGGTTGGTTGAGGGGGGGGAAGGAGGTTCTGGGTCCCTGCCTGGCTTGGGGGTCACTCTGGGGGTGCAGCACAAATCCTGGTGTGGGAAGGGGCTGGTGCAGCCCTGGGTGACTCCTCTGCAGCCTGAGATGTCCCAGCAGGGGCTGGGGGGGGGGCAGAGAGGGGCAAAACCTGCCCCTGTCCCTTGGGGACACTGTGTCCTCTGCCCACCTTCACTGTGTGAATCCACAGGATCCTTCTGGTGGGGAAAGGTCTTTTAAGGCCATCCAGTCCAACCATGAACTCTTCCAAGTCCAGAGCTAAACCAGGTCCCTCAGCCCCACATCTACATGGCTTTGAAACACCCCCAAGGCTGGGGGTTCAACCACCACTCTGGGCCAGTGTTTAATGACCCTTTTAGTGAAGAAGTTTCTTTCCATACCTAGTTCCTCTGCTCCCCACATCCTTCTCCCCTCCCCTGCTGGGTTCCTGCTCCTCTGTCAGCCCCGGAGCTTTGTGGAGCAGGTGGACACTGACCATGGACAAGCTGGTCCCATCTCCCACCCCTTCTATAATGGGGTCCTGGGTGCCCAGGCCACAGAGGGTGACCCAAGTGGTGGGACAGGGACATGTAAGAAGGACAGGGAACTGCTGGGAAGAGCCCAGGGCAGAGCCCCAGAGATGCTGGAGGGAGGGGAACATCTCCCTGCTGAGGAAAGGCTGAGGGAGCTGGGGCTGTTGGGCTTGGAGAAGAGGAGACTGAGGGGCCACCTCATCCATGGGCACAAATCTGTTCAGGGCAGTGTCAGGAGGACAGAGCCAGGCTTTGTGCAGTGATGTCCAGTGACAGGACAAGGGGCAGTGGGTGCAAACTGGAGCCCAGGAGGTTCCATGGGAATCTCAGGAAGAACTTCTTTGCTGTGAGAGTGCCAGAGCCCTGGGCCAGGCTGCCCAGAGAGGCTGTGGAGTCTCCTTCTCTGGAGACATTCCAACCCCCCTGGCCACGTTCCTGTGTGATGTGCTCTGGGTGCCCCTGCTCTGGCAGGGGGGCTGGGCTGGGGGAGCTTTCCAGGTCCCTTCCAACCCCCAAGATTCTGTGATTCTGTAAGAGCAGGTGGTGATGAGAAGATGGAGCAGCAAGTCTGAGCCTGGAGCTGCCTCGTGCCAGGGCTGGGATCCCTGGGAATCAGGGAATGTCTCCACCATCAGCTGCTCCTCCCAGGACTGAGCTCTGGGCAAGGTGCTGGGTGACCCGGGTGACAGAGCACCCAGCAGGTCCTGCTGGGCACAACCTGCTGGTGCCACCGTTCAGCTGAGGGTCCCTAAAGCATCTGCCCCTCCCTGGGGTGTTGGGTGGCACCAGCACACCCCGATGTCCCTTGAAATGCCTTCAGGGCACCATCACCCAGCCCTTCAGCTGCTGCTGAGTCAAGCCCTCCAGATTTAGCCCTTTTAATCTTGCCCCTGACGTCAGCCCTTCCAGCTGCTCCCTCCTCCTGCCACCTCCTCCTGCCACCTCCTCCTGCCACCTCCTCCTGCCACCTCCTGCTTCTGGAGGAAGTGAGAAATAAACCAGCATATTTCTCTTTCCTCATCCCTGTTTTGGGGGTGCTGAGGCAGCCAGGGAGGGGGTTGGGACCCCCTGGGAGCCCCCCCCC
>NW_009953902.1:264935-270220 GCF_000747805.2 Chaetura pelagica
AGGAGGGTCCTGGGGTTGGACCTTCCCCTACAGCTGAGAAGGGCAGGGGGTTGGGGGTTCCCCCCACATCCCTCCCTGCAGCAGCTGGGGAAGGGGCTGGAGCTCCAGGAGGAGGGTCTGGAGAACCTCTGAGGAGCAGCTGAGGGAGCTGGGGATGTTGAGCCTGGAGCAAAGGAGGCTGAGGGGAGACCTGCTGGCTCTGCAGCTGCTGAGAGGAGGTTGGAGCCAGGGGGGTCGGGCTCTGCTCCCCAGGAACAAGGGATGGGACAAGAGGAAAGGGCCTCAGGTTACCCAGGGGAGGTTGAGGTTGGATTTTGG
Source organism: Chaetura pelagica (assembly GCF_000747805.2). Taxonomy (NCBI): domain Eukaryota; kingdom Metazoa; phylum Chordata; class Aves; order Apodiformes; family Apodidae; genus Chaetura; species Chaetura pelagica. The sequence goes on from NW_009953902.1 coordinate 265,254, forward strand.
GAACAATTTCTTCCTGGAAAGGGTTGTCAGGGCCTGGCCCAGGCTGCCCAGGGCAGAGTCCCCATCTCTGGAGGGGTTTCCAAGCCCTGGAGATGGTGCTGAGGGACACGGGGCAGGGGTGACCCTGGCAGGGCTGGGGGAGCTGTTGGGCTGGAGGATCTCAAAGCTCTTTTCCAACCAGAACCAATTCTATCCTTCCATATTCAATCCCATTTTGCCAAGTCCTGCCCAGCACCATCTCAGGGCTGGAAATGGCCCTTGGTGCTGTGGGGCTGGATGGTGCCCTCCTGGCACCCAGGACAGGCTGCAGCTGGAGCCCTGCTGGGCAGGGGGATCAACCCAGGGGCTCTCCTGGGAATATTTAGCATTTCCCACCCAAAAACATCCCCCAAAGCCTTCTGGGTGCAGCAGCAAACTGTCCTGGGGGTGGTGAGAAGTGGTGACAAAAGTGATCTCAGGGGGGGTTTCTGCAAAGGGGGGAGAGCAGAGGAGCAGCAGCAGATCCTGGACCTGCTCCCCAGGCTGCCCCTGAGCTGGCTGCTGCTTCGTTAGGTTAATTAGCAAACGAGCAGGGCTGGGCTGTGGGTGGGTGTGACAGGGCAGGGCACCAGCACAGCCAGTTCCCACTAGTGATTTAAGCTGGGAAGAGCCAGGCTGGGCACCAACCCCCACCCACAGCTCCTGCCCCAGGACCTGGGGCTCCAGCTCATGCCGGGAGCCTCTGGGGGTCCGTTCTAGTTAGAACCTGGAGAGAGGAGTTTGGGTTTTCCTTCTCCTTCTTTCCTTCTCCTTCCTGGAGTTCCTGCAAAACTCCATTTTGCAGTTGAAGTGGGGCAGAAAATACACGTGGCCCATCCAGTCCCATGACCCATCCAGTCCCCAGGGTCCATCCAAGGTCCATCCAGTCCCCAAGGTCCATCCCATTCCCAAAGCCCATCCAATCCCCAAGGTCCATCCCATTCCCAAAGCCCATCCAGTCCCCAAGGTCCATCCCATTCCCAAAGCCCATCCAGTCCCCAAGGTCCATCCCATTCCCAAAGCCCATCCAATCCCCAAGGTCCATCCCATTCCCAAAGCCCATCCAGTCCCCAAGGTCCATCCCATTCCCAAAGCCCAGCCAATTCCCAAAGCCCATCCAATCCCCAAGGTCCATCCAGTCCCCAAGGCCCATCCCATCCCCATGGCCCACCCAGTTCCCAAGGCCCCTTGCAAACAGGGTGGGAGCAGATCAGGAGCAGCAGGTGGGTTTGGTGCTGCTCTTAAAGCTGAGTCAGTAACTCAAGCAGGAACCTCAGGAGAGTCTCAGTGTGAACAGAGCAGGATGGGGGGGTGGGATCTCCAATCTTTGGAGGCCCAAAAGGGCCTCCAGTGGAGGGAGGTTTCAGGTTTGTTCTGCCTTTAGTAGGATGTTCTCATCTGTGTCATCTGTTGGGTCCTTTAGACTCTAAAAATAACATTTCTCATTTCCCTGATGACACACACAGACCTCAAACCCCATCCAGTCTCGGCTGGACCTTCACCAACGAGGAAGGGAGGCGGGTGACTTTGCTTTTGGAGGTCTGGGGGGAGGTTTTTGGGGGGGCAGGGCCCTCCCTGCACCCCACTCGTAGCGTGGCAAACAGGAAACGCGCGCGGCGGTTGAGCGTGTGAGCAGCGAGGGAAGTGGCCTTGGGCAAGAGAGGAGAGGGAGCTGGGGCACAGGGCAGCCCCAGGGGGGAGACCCACACCCCTCCTGAACCCCCTGAACCCCTCCTGGACCCCTTGAAACTGAGGGTCCCTCTGGGGCACGCGGGACAGGTAAGTTTTGCTGCTCCAGGGATGGTTCTTGTGTCACCTTGAGGAAATAGAAAGGCATGGAAAAGAAGGGGGGTTTTCTCACTGTTGGTGAGCTGGGGGGGAAAGGTGGGGAGGCCCTGGTCAGGGGGACTGGGGGTGACAGGGATCCCATCTCATCCCCCCCACCTTGTTCTGCCCTTCTTTTGTGTGTTGGGCTCAGCTCCCCCCCCTGGGGCAGGTCACTGGGGGCTTCCTCGTGCCTGAAATGCCCCCCTCAGCCCCCTCCCCAAGCTCCATCTTCTGCTATCTCAGAGGCTGGGACTCCCATCAAGGCACCTGGTTTCTACTCCCAAGTCCTGGTGTCCTGTGGGACATCAGCAGCTCCACAAGCCCTTTTGCTTTCAGGGGGTGTTCTGGGGGGTCTGTTCCCATGTTCTGGGGCACTCTGGGGTTTGGCAGAGCCACCTTTTTATGTGACATGGGGCAGGAGGATGGATGGATGGATGGATGGATGGTTGGATGGATGGATGGATGGATGGATGGGAGCAAAAAGGGCTGGAGTGCAGTCCCAGCTCCATGTCCCAGCTCTCCATGGCTGTGGTTCCCTTCACTCATTTTTTTTTTGGTTTTGCTATGTGGAGAAGAACTTCCTGGAGATGTTCTGGTGGCCGTGGTGACACTGGCACCCACCCAGCATGGAGCAGGGCAAGGGTCCTGAGCTCAGAACCCAGCAGGCAGCACGCAGGCGTGTTGCAAACCTCAAAGGAGGTGACTCAGGGCTGTGAAACCAGGGGGAGGGATTTTAAAACCTGCTGCTGAGCTCCCAGAAAGCAGGTGGAACCACCAGAGTTTGCTCAGGCCTCCTGCATCATCCTGACTGGCCCTTTGCCAGCATCACGTCTTGGCTGTGTCACCTCCTGGGTGGCCATGGAGTTGTGTTGGGGCTCTGAGCATCCTCCATGGCCAGGCTGGAGTGTGGAGGGATTTGGGCTGGGGGCCTGGGCAGGAGATTTGGGCCAAGGGTTGATGAGATCCCCCCTCAGTCTCCTCCTCTCCAGCTGAACAGGTGGAAGGTGGCCAGGAGGATATGGGGCACTGGTTGGTCTTGGTGGGAGATCCATGTGTGCACTGACTGGAGTGATTCAGAGAATCATGGGATGGTTTGGGTGGGAAGGGACTTTCAAGATCATCCAGTTCCATCCCCCTTCATGGGCAGTGACACCTCCCACCATCCCAGGCTGCTCCAAGCCCCATCCAACCTGCCCTTCAACCTTGCCAGGGATGGGGCAGCCACAGCTTCCCTGGGCAACCTGGGCCAGGCTCTCACCACCCTCACACCAAACAATTCCCTCCTCATCTCCAACCTCAATCTCCCTCTCCCACTTTTCATCCATCCCCCTCATCCCATCCCTCCCTGCCCTTGTCCCAAGTCCCTCCCCAGCTTTCCTGGAGCCCCTTCAGGCACTGGAAGCTGCTCTAAGGTCTCCCTGGAGCCTTCTCTTCTCCAGGCTGAACACCCCAACTCTCCCAGCTGCCAAGAGTGGAAAGGACACTTGGGCTGGGGGCTTGGACAGGACACTTGGGCTGGGGGCAGCAGCAGCTGTTGCTGCTGTCAAAGCTCCGTTCGTGCCCCACAATCAGGGCTCAGCATCTCCCTTCCTATTGCCCAACCCATTCACCCTAACCAAAACCTCCTTTCCAGCTGGGTCCTCCTCCAGCACCTCCCTCCACAGCCGAGGTTCCCAGCAAGGCAGGACCCCAGGAGCTGTCCCGGGAGGGGCTGCAGCCATGGCTGAGCCCCGGGCAGCCAAGGGCCGGCGTTTGGGCTCCAGTCGGCGCAGGCAGCTCCGGGAGGGCTCTGGGGAGACACCAGCACTGGCACCAGCTCCTGGGCCTGCTGAGGAGCTGGAATGGGCAGCAGAAATAATGCAGAGGGTGCAGGAATTCTGCAAGGAGCAGGACAAGGACCAGGCGGGGTTTGTCACCCGCTCAGACATGCAGGTAAGGGATGGGGATGTCTCCTCGGGTCCAACCCCAGCGGGTTGATGGGGTGATGGAGGGTGATGGTCTTTATTCCCTGGTGTGTTTTGTCCTCAGAAGTTGCAGAAGGACGTCCCGTGCAGCACGGAGGAGCTGGAGCTCCTCTTTGACGGGCTGGACACCAGCAGGACTGGGCAGCTGAGCACTGAGGAGTTCACTGCTGGGCTCCGTGAGTCCCCGCTCGCTGCACCCTGGGCTGCTCCTGCTCGTGGCCTCGGTGCTGCCCCGGGGGCACCTGGAATGGTGCCCTTGCTGGGTGGCACACGGTGGCCCAACAAGTGTCCCCAAGCCCAGGTCTCAGCCCCTGGAGAGGGGTCCTTGTTGTGCTTGTGGAAGCGGTGGGGTGGGAAGGGTTGGGGTGTGGGCTGGTTGGGCACTGAGGGTCTGGGGGTGTCTGTCCCCAGGGCAGTTCCTGAGCTCCCAGAAAGCTGCCAGGGCCCAGCACCGGCGGAAAACGGCCTCGAGGAGGGTCCGCCTGGTCCTGCCCGGCCCCGTGCTGGAAGGGGTGGACAGTGAGGAGCAGAGACACTTCAGAGCCTTCATGGACCAGCTGGGCACAGACAACGCCTCTGAAGAGTAAGGCCCCTGGGTGTCCTGAGGGCTGGGGTAGGGCTGCCCAAGGGAGCAGGGCTGGGGCAGGGCAGGGTGCTGCCCTCAAGGCAGCCAAGGATGCTCAGGAATGGTTTGGAGGTGCCTTTGTCCCAAGTGAAGGGACAGGATCGTGGTCACCCCAATGTTCCCCAAGGACCACCTGTCCTGAATGGTGTGAGCTAAATGATCCGGGACCGCATCCCTGGCCCAGCTTTGGGGGGCTCTAGGGGGATGTTCCCCGCCAAGCACCCCCCTCCCTGCAGGCAGGAGATCTGGCAGCTCTGGGTGAAGCTCCGGCAGGATGAACCCCAGCTCCTGGGCAACCTGGAGGACTTCCTGGCCAAGATGAGGCACCGCATCCAAGAAGCCAGGAGCAAGAAGGAGGCTTTGGAGGTGACCCTGAACAAGTGAGCTCCCCACCAGGGCAGTGGGAAGGGATGGGAAGGGTGGGGACCAGGATGAGGCTCCTGCTCACCCCAGGCTTGGAGATGCACCAAAGGAGGGAGAAACCAGAGAGCTCCAGCATCTCCATCAGTGGTGGGAGCTGGTCTTTGGGTCGG
>NW_009953902.1:270960-274740 GCF_000747805.2 Chaetura pelagica
AACCACCTGCAGCAGCTCCACCAGCAGCTCCAGCAGACCCAGGGCTACCTGCAGACCACCAGGGCCATGGTGGCTTGGGAGCACGGGGAGGAACCCGGGTGAGCAGCGTCTCCCTCTGCCACCTCCATCGTTCCCTGCTGAGGGATGAGCTGGGGGGTCTCGGCTGCCGAGGGCTCCGTGGGGTGGGTTGGTGTTGGTTTGGGGTGAAAAGCATCATGAGAAAAGGGCAGGGCTGTCAGCACCCTGTGCTGGATGTGTCCCCAGCAGAGAGGGGGACATCCTGCACCCAGAAGGACCCAGCCAGGACTGGCTTGAGAGCCCTGGGCCAGGCTGCCCAGAGAGGCTGTGGAGGCTCCTTCTCTGGAGACTTTCAAACCCACCTGGACACGTTCCTGTGGGATCTACTGTAGGTGACCCTGCTCTGGCAGGAGGGTTGGACTAGATGATCTTCAGAAGTTCCTTCCAACCCTGACCCACTGTGTGACTGTGGGGTTTGCTGTCCTGCTGCCTCTGGAGCTGGAGACAACGCTGGGGCAGGGCTGGAGGTGATGAAGAGGATGCAGTTGCCACGTTGACCCCTGTGCTCTGTGTTTGCAGGGACAGAGCAGTGGCAGAGCTGCCCGGCGAGGTGCCAATGTCCCCACAGGTACTTCAGCTGGGGAGAGGACAGGGTGTCCATGCTCTGTTTGGTTTGGGGCTGCTGGGGAAGCTTTCCCAGACTGGGTGGTCCCGGTGCCTCAGACACCTGGGAAGGGAGAGGGGGGCAGGGGTACCAGCACCTGAGTCCTGGCACCTCCAGGGTTTTTTGGGAGGGTATTTCTAGATACCTGCTGGAGAGCTCAGCTTCGTTCCAGCTGGATCCTCTTCCTCACCAAGTCCTTTTCCCTCTGCTCTTCCCACCCTGTTGGCTGCAGATGAGTCCGGAGAGGCACCGCTCGGAGATGCGGATCAGGCTGGGGTCCCGGAGCAGAGACCCCCAGGCCAGGGGCTCCCACCACGTGTAAGGGGTCCTGGGCAACAGCTGCTGCTTCAGCTGGTGCCCCCGAGGTCTGCAAGCTGGGACCAAGCACCCAAACCTTCACCTTCCCCAAGCAAAACAAGTTATTTAGTCCTTTCACTGCTCCTTTCCTCCCCACCCATCTCCCCTCCTGGAGATCAGGTCTCCCAGCCCAGCTCCTTGTCCTGCATCCTTCCCTGGCCCCAGGCACTCACCATTCCTGACCAAGACTTGTCTCTTTTCATCACCACTAAGGTGAAGCTGGAGCCTGGGAAGGTGCACACTTGCTCGCCAGGCAGGATTTGGAGCAACCTGATCTAGTGGGAGGTGTCCCTGTCCATGCTGGGGGTTTGGGACTAGATCATCTGGACCAGATGGTCTTTACGGTTCTATCCAACCCAAACCAGTCCATGATTCCATGGTATGGCCCCAAGCTGTGCATCCCCTGTCCCCATCACTGCCTGTGTGAACCCCCAGGACACCCAGAGGGGAAATAAAACAGGGTTTGGAGACGGGGGGTGGGCTGAGGTTGGCAGAACAGAGACCCCCCTGGTGCTGGCCTGGGTGGATGGGATGGAGCTGGAGCTCAACCTGGGGACTGGGCTGACCTCCCCCTCCTGATTTTTCTGCCCTTTCCAGAGTCTGGGAAGTGCTGCCAGCAGAAAGAAGCCTTTTGGGAGAGCGGCCCAGAGTGAGCTCCATGGAAGAAGACCCCTTCCCACCTCTGAAAGAGGAACACTGCTCTGACCAAAGCTCTTTGCTAAGAGAGATGAATGATGCAATTGCAGCTCTGAGCAAACAGCTGAAGTTGCAGGCACCCCCAGACACTGCCCAGCGTCCCTGTCCATGCTGGGGGTTTGGGACTAGATGATCTGGACCAGATGGTCTTTATGGTTCTATCCAACCCAAACCAGTCCATGATTCCATGGTATGGCCCCAAGCTGTGCATCCCCTGTCCCCATCACTGCCTGTGTGAACCCCCAGGACACCCAGAGGGGAAATAAAACAGGGTTTGGAGACGGGGGGTGGGCTGAGGTTGGCAGAACAGAGACCCCCCTGGTGCTGGCCTGGGTGGATGGGATGGAGCTGGAGCTCAACCTGGGGACTGGGCTGACCTCCCCCTCCTGATTTTTCTGCCCTTTCCAGAGTCTGGGAAGTGCTGCCAGCAGAAAGAAGCCTTTTGGGAGAGCGGCCCAGAGTGAGCTCCATGGAAGAAGACCCCTTCCCACCTCTGAAAGAGGAACACTGCTCTGACCAAAGCTCTTTGCTAAGAGAGATGAATGATGCAATTGCAGCTCTGAGCAAACAGCTGAAGTTGCAGGCACCCCCAGACACTGCCCAGCACCCCCAGGATGATGCTGAGCCCCAAAGGGGGCTGGAGGCAACCACAGCCCATGGCACAACCCCTGGGGTCCTGCCAGGGACGCACCTCGGTCACGAGCTGTTGGAAGGAGACCTGGAAGAGGGACCAGCCATGGCCAAGCTCCATATTCCAGATGTGACACAGGCTGGTGGGTCCTTGGGATCCTGGAACCACAGGGCTCAGGAGCCAGGGGGAGAACAGGGAGGGCAGGGACCCATGGGTGGGCTTGGCCCAGCTGCAGCTCCAGAAGAGCATGTGGGGCTGGGGGGAGAGGCTGGCCCAGCACTGGGGGTTCCCCAGAAACTTGAAATCAGGCCTTGGGAGCCCCTGGAGCCAGAGCTCCAGGGTGAAGCAGAAAGGGGAGCAGCCCAGGGGATCAGGGTCCCCTCTGAGGGGATGGGGGCTCCTGGCCCCGGGATGCTGGAGGAGGAGCAGGGAGGTGTGGAGGTGAATCCCTGGGGAGAGGCCTCTGGTGATGGGTCTGTGAGGGGACAGATGGTTTTGGGGAGGGGTGGGGGGGTGGCAGTGACTGTGCCACATGCCGAGGTGCAGGAAGGTGGAGCACGGACAGATGTGCAGCCTCTGGAGCCCCAGAGCAGCGATGCCAACCAGCAGCTGCCTGCAGAGGGGGAGGCAGGTCTGCAGCCCCCCAGGGAGGCTGAATCCTGGGGGAAGGAGCAGGGGGGGAGTGTGGATCCAGATGTGCAACCCCTGGGCCAGGCTGATAAACCAGAGTTAGTGGGATTGGAGGTAGAGGATGAGCAGAAAAACATGGAGCTGGGTGAGGATCTCAGCCCAGAAACTCTGCAGGGAGAGGAGAACCATGAAGCTGTTGAGCTCCTGGGGGAGGCTGAGGATGGGGCACAAGGACAGGGGGAGCAGGAGGTGCCACAGGAGACCCTGCTGGTTCTGCAGGGAGAGGGGGCTGGAGCTGGTGTGGAGCTTGAGGAGGGGCCTGTGATCCTGGACATGCTGGGGGAGCAGGGCCCTGGTGGGAACGTGCAGCTGAGGGCAGAGGTGGAGGAGCTCAATGGAGGGAGAACAGAGGCAGATTTTCAGCCCCCCAGTGAGGCTGGTTCCCTGGGGATGGAGCAGGGAGGGAGTGAGGCTCCAGATGTGCAACCACTGGAGGAGGAAGAGGAGGAGGATAAACCAGGGTTGGAGCAGGGAGCAGGTGCTGCTGGGCTGGTGTACAGGGAGGGTCCATCCCCAGCAGAAACCCCTGTGGGGAGCCCAGAGCTGTGTGGGATGTTCCCAGTTGAGGCTCAGGGACTGGAACTGGTGCAGGCAGAGGACTCCTGGGCAGGGATGGAGCTCCTGGGGAGTGTCAGCCCAGAAACCCCTCAGCAAGGGGAGGATGGAGCAGCCACTCAGCTCCTGCGGGCGGCTGAGGGTGGGGGACAAGGAGAGGGGGGGCCGG
>NW_009953902.1:275077-287213 GCF_000747805.2 Chaetura pelagica
CCTGGCCCAGCACTGGGGGTTCCCCAGAAACTTGAAATCAGGCCTTGGGAGCCCCTGGAGCCAGAGCTCCAGGGTGAAGCAGAAAGGGGAGCAGCCCAGGGGATCAGGGTCCCCTCTGAGGGGATGGGGGCTCCTGGCCCCGGGATGCTGGAGGAGGAGCAGGGAGGTGTGGAGGTGAATCCCTGGGGAGAGGCCTCTGGTGATGGGTCTGTGAGGGGACAGATGGTTTTGGGGAGGGGTGGGGGGGTGGCAGTGACTGTGCCACATGCCGAGGTGCAGGAAGGTGGAGCACGGACAGATGTGCAGCCTCTGGAGCCCCAGAGCAGCGATGCCAACCAGCAGCTGCCTGCAGAGGGGGAGGCAGGTCTGCAGCCCCCCAGGGAGGCTGGATCCTGGGGGGAGGGGCAGGGGGGGAGGGAGATGTGCAACCCCTGGATCATGTTCATGACCAGGAGTTAGTGGATTTGGAGCTAGAGGATGAGCAGAAAGACATGGAGCTGCTTGGGGGTGTCAGCCCAGAAACCCCTCAGGGAGAGGAGAACCATGAAGCTGTTGAGCTCCTGGAGGAGGCTGAGGATGGGGCACAAGGACAGGGGGAGCAGGAGCTGCCACAGGAGCTGGTGCCTGATCTGCAAGGAGCAGGAGCTGAGCAAGGAGGGGAGGGTGGAGCTGGTGTGGAGCTTGAGGAGCAGAATGTGATCCTGGACGTGCTGGGAGACCAGGGCAGTGGTGGAAATGTGCAGCTGAGGGCAGAGGTGGAGGAGCTCAAAGGAGAGGACATGGAGGCAGATCTGCAGCCCCTCAGTGAGGTCAGCTCCCTGGATGCAGAGCAGGGGGGGAGTGTGGCTCCAGATGTGCAACCCCTGGATCACGTTCATAACCAGGAGTTAGTGGATTTGGAGCTAGAGGATGAGCAGAAAGACATGGAGCTGCTTGGGGGTGTCAGCCCAGAAACCCCCCAGGGAGAGGAGAACCATGAAGCTGTTGAGCTCCTGGAGGAGGCTGAGGATGGGGCACAAGGACAGGGGGAGCAGGAGGTGCCACAGGAGACCCTGCTGGTTCTGCAGGGAGAGGGGGCTGGAGCTGGTGTGGAGCTTGAGGAGGGGCCTGTGATCCTGGACATGCTGGGGGAGCAGGGCCCTGGTGGGAATGTGCAGCTGAGGGCAGAGGTGGAGGAGCTCAATGGAGGGAGAACAGAGGCAGATTTTCAGCCCCCCAGTGAGGCTGGTTCCCTGGGGATGGAGCAGGGAGGGAGTGAGGCTCCAGATGTGCAACCACTGGAGGAGGAAGAGGAGGAGGATAAACCAGGGTTGGAGCAGGGAGCAGGTGCTGCTGGGCTGGTGTACAGGGAGGGTCCATCCCCAGCAGAAACCCCTGTGGGGAGCCCAGAGCTGTGTGGGATGTTCCCAGTTGAGGCTCAGGGACTGGAACTGGTGCAGGCAGAGGACTCCTGGGCAGGGATGGAGCTCCTGGGGAGTGTCAGCCCAGAAACCCCTCAGCAAGGGGAGGATGGAGCAGCCACTCAGCTCCTGCGGGAGGCTGAGGATGGGGCACAAGGACAGGGGGAGCAGGAGCTGCCACAGGAGACCCTGCTCGATCTGCAGGGAGCAGGAGCTGGAGCTGGTGTGGAGCTTGAGGAGGGGCCTGTGATCCTGGACATGCTGGGGGAGCAGGGCCCTGGTGGGAACGTGCAGCTGAGGGCAGAGGTGGAGGAGCTCAAAGGAGAGGACATGGAGCATCTGCAGCCCCCCAGTGAGGTCAGCTTCCTGGATGCAGAGCAGGGGGGGAGTGTGGCTCCAGATGTGCAACCCCTGGATCACGTTCATGACCAGGAGTTAGTGGATTTGGAGCTAGAGGATGAGCAGAAAGACATGGAGCTGCTTGGGGGTGTCAGCCCAGAAACCCCTCAGGGAGAGGAGAACCATGAAGCTGTTGAGCTCCTGGAGGAGGCTGAGGATGGGGCACAAGGACAGGGGGAGCAGGAGGTGCCACAGGAGACCCTGCTGGTTCTGCAGGGAGAGGGGGCTGGAGCTGGTGTGGAGCTTGAGGAGGAGACCGTGATCCTGGCTGTGCTGGGGGAGCAGGAACCTGGTGGGAATGTGCAGCTGAGGGCAGAGGTGGAGGAGCTCAATGGAGAGGACATGGAGGCAGATCTGCAGCCCCCCAGTGAGGTCAGCTCCCTGGATGCAGAGCAGGGAGGGAGTGTGGCTCCAGATGTGCAACCTCTGGATTGGGTGGATAAACCCGAGCTGGTGGAATTGGAGACAGAGGGTGCTCAGGCAGATGTGGGTCTCAGTGGGGGTCTCAGTGGGGGTCTCAGCCCAGAAGCCCCCCAGGGAGGAGAGGTGGGAGCAGGTTTGCAGCCATGGAAGGAGGCCGTGGTCCTGGACACGCTGGAGGACCTGAGCTCTGGTGGAAGTGTGCAGATGATGACAGAGGTGGAGGAGCTGAAATTGGCCCCAGGAGGGAACCCAGAGGCAGATCTGGCAGCCCTGGGTGCAGCTGGGCTGTGGGAAGGGGAGCAGAGGCAGAGTTTGGAGGCAGGTCTGTGTGCAGCTCCCACCACAGACACGTGGGATGAGGCAGCTGGGGCTCATGTGTCCCCTCTTGCTCAGGTCTCTTGGCACCCTGAGCTTGCCATGGCCACTAAGGGTCCTGGTCTGGGAGCACTGCTGGGAGCTCTCACTGGTCCAGATGGGCAGATCCTGGAGAATACCCAGACCCTGGAAATAATACAGGGAGAGAGGATGGATGCAGAGAAAGGACCTTTGGATGGGGCTCAAGGTCTGGAAGTGGTGCAGGGAGAAAGGCTGGAGGCAGGGGTGAGGAATTTAGTTGAAACTCAGAGTCTAGGGAAAAAGCAGGACCACGATGATGGTGCATCTGTGATGGCCCCTCCAGCCTCCAGGGTAACATTACAAATCAACACGTTAGAGCTGGAAACGATGATGCAGGAGGATGTTCTCATTCCAGATGTGTGCCTAGGCTCTTCTGCACAGGCAGCCCAAAGTGATCTCCAGGGGCAGGTCTCAGCACAGGCAGATGAGGGGAGGCTTCGTGCTGCTTCCCAGCAGCTGGAGGAGAAGCCACCACGTGTGATGGAAACAGAGCAGGTAGCTGTTGGATCTGCTGAGCCTCCAAAACAAGAGATGCCACTTGTTTCAGCCCTTCATGTGAGTGTCCAGCAGGAGAAAGATGCTGGGAATAATCAGCTGGGGACAGTCCTTGGAGGCAGCTCCCTGGGGGATGCAGCCAACAGCAACGTGCAGCCCCAAGGGCAGCTCCTGGGTGAAGCCCCCAGTGTTGGCCAACGGGAGAAGAAGCAAGAGGCTGGGCAGAAAACGAGCCAGGAAGGCAAACCCAGCCCAGAAGAGCCAGGGACTGTGGTTGGGGCAGGAGCTGCCCCAAGAGGTTCTCCTGAAGCCTGCCTGGACCCAGACCACCTCTACAACGTGCTGTTTGTTGGGGACTCGGACGTGGGGAAAACGTCCTTCCTGCACCGGCTGTGCCTCAACACCTTCAGCCCTCACCTCGCTGCCACCGTGGGTAGGTCTCCTCCAGCTCCTCTCCAGCACAGCTCTGCACCCCCCGGGGTGACCATTGCAGCTCCTTCCTTCCCCCCCACCAGCTGCTGCTGGTCTTTACCCACATCTTACAGCTCCCACCGAGCTGCACAACCCGTCACCAAGGACCAAATGGAGGACCACCAGCTTCACACATGGATGGTCCTGAGCAGGCACTGCTGGTCCTCCTCACCCTTTCCACCACACCTATTCCAGTGGCCCTGGTGTTTTACTCTTTATTTTGCCTTTCAGTCCTATCCTCCTCTCTTAACCAACCTGGTTTTATCCATCATGAATCCAGGGACCTTCCCAAAAATCCGGCCGTTAAAGATCTCAAAGGTTCACTCAACACCAGCCCCTTTGATCTGCATCTTCAGACCACACCTGCACCATCCCCATCCATCCTGTCACGGGGCCGAACCCAACAGCACCCAATTACTCTTTGTTGTGTCTCCTAGGGATGGATTATCAGGTCAAGACCCTCGTGGTGGACAACAAGTGCTTTGCTCTGCGCCTGTGGGACTCAGCTGGGCAAGAAAGGTGAGGTGTGGGGCTCCCTCCTGGAGAACAGCCCCTGCTTTCCCCTTTTCCTGCTGCTTTAGTGGAAATGAATGTTCTTGGCTCTGCTAAGCAAAGGAGGGGCTGTTTAAGGAGGGACTCTGAACAGTGCATGCTCTGATAAAGGGTAATAAAGGAAGTCATTAAGATAAAATTAAGCACTGGGGCTGTTTCTCTGGCTTGGGCCACCAGGGGAGGAGCAAAACCTGGGGATTGTCTTTTCTACAGACGTGCATTCCCATGGGGATTTCACATCCCTTCTAGGCAAAACCTCCTCAGGTCATAGAATCGTTCAGGTTGGGAAAGACCTTTCAGATCATCCAGTCCAACCCTTAACCCAACTCTACCCAGTCCAGAGCTAACCCATGTCCCTCAGCACCACATCCACACAGCTTTGAAACACCTCCAGGGATGAGGGTTCAACCACCCCCCTGACCAGCCTGGGCCAGTGTTTAATCACCCTTCCAGTGAAGAAATTTCTTCCCATATCCAATTTAAACCTTCCCTGCTGCAACTTGAGCCCATTTCCTCTTGTTCTATTGCTTGTTCCTTGGGAGAAGAAACCAAATCCCCCCCCTCAACCTCCATTCGGGGAGATGTAACAACTCAGGTCTCCCCTCAGCCTCCTTTTCTCCAGCTTCCCTCAGCTGCTCCTCATCAGGTTTGTTTCCCAGAGCCTTCCCCAGCCCTGGGATCCTGGTTGTTGTCCATCCTGTTGAAGGTGACCCCCCCAACTCCCTGCAGGTACCGCAGCGTCACCAAGCAGTTCTTCCGGAAGGCGGACGGGGTGGTGCTGATGTACGACATCACCTCGGAGTATTCCTTCTCAGATGTGAGGTACTGGCTGAGCTGCATCCAGGTGGGTGAAGCAGGATGTCCTTCTGTCCCCTGAGGTCTAAGAACTGGCTCTAAAATCAGCATTTCCTCACCTGAGCTCTGCCACCCGTCAGGGATGGACATCGAGGGGTGGGCAAGCGCTTTGTGGTGGGCACTCTGGAGGAGGAGAGACTGAGGTTGGACATGAGGAGGGAATTCTTTGGTGTGAGGGTGGTGAGAGCCTGGCCCAGGTTGCCCAGGGAAGCTGTGGCTGCCCCATCCCTGGCAGTGTTGAAGGGCAGGTTGGATGGGGCTTGGAGCAGCCTGGTCTAGTTGCAAGTGTCCCTGCCCATGCAGGGGGGGTGGATATAAACGATCTTTATGGTCCCTTCCCCCTCCCTCCCCCCCAAACCATTCTATGATTCTTCCTTTAGGTGAGGAAATAATTTTTCTTGGAGGATTTAAATTCAGATACTGATCATTTTCACTTTTTTTGCAGTGTTCCCTGAGCTGATTTGTTGGTAGCATCCTTATAATTATCAGTTACAGGGGGGTTTGTTAATTAAAAACAAATACAGATGAATGGAAGACCTTAAAAGTACTTTTGGGAACACGTTTAAATCACAAATAGTTCCCTTTGAGTCCTGGGAAATGGAAGGGAACTCACATCCTATTAAGAAGTTCTTGTCAGGGATTTCCAGCTGAGTAGAATGTCAGGATTTAAAAACACTGGAAGAAAATCGGATGTTCCTGTAAATCCCAACCAGGGCATCTGCTGTGAAGCTTCTGAAGTCAAACACAAAGTGAATTCCACTAGAAGGGTAATTTGGCCAGTTGTCTGCCCTGTTAATAGACCAGGATGGGTGATTTAAGGGGGGAAAAAACCCCAAACCAAACAATTCCAACACCTATTTTCAGTTATTTTAAGCTGGTTTAAGAGTCGAAGGCTTTGTTCCTCAGCCCAAACCCGTGGGCATCCTTCCTGCTGCTCCAGGAGATGGCTGGGCAGCTGTCATTCAAGGGAGACCCAGGCATGTTCTCCCTGATGTTCCCCTCGTTCCCTGCCCAGGAGGCAGCAGGAGATGGAGTTGCTGTCCTGCTGCTGGGGAACAAAACCGACCGCGCTGCCGAGAGGCGGGTCCCGACCTCGGAGGGGGAACTCTTGGCCAAGGTGGGTACATGGCCCTGCTCAATTGTCCTGCCTACCCAGGGCAAGGACAGCCACCAGCCTGAGAACCACCAGCTGAAAGCCCTTAACTCACCTTTTCTGCACCAGGAAGTGGCAAAGTGACCTCTGAGCCCACCCCCTGCCTCAGTTTCCCTTTGCCCTTCAGGTTTTAACTCAGCCTCCTGCCCCAGTAAAACAATTGATGAAACTGGATCTGTAAATGAAAACCATTTCAGCTCTGCTTATCTTTCCTGTGCATGTTCCCAGAATCATATAAGCAATCAAAGCACCAAGCCCTGCCCTGTTTCAGAGATACTGAAATCCTTAAAGTGCAGTTAATGTCTTCAAATGTAGATGCCAATAAAAATCAGGTGGGAAGAATCTCACCTTTACTAACCTAATTTCAAAGTGTAGGCATTTAGGCCAATTTTATAAATAGAAATAGCAAGGGAAGGGGTTATATGCTTTTTGTTTTGTCCCACAAACCAGTCCCTGGCAGGCATGAAATACCTGGCAACATCAGTTATGTCTTTCTTTGCTCCACTAACCAGACTCCATCGTGTTGTAGCTTCCAGAAAAGCTGGATTTCACCCTCATATCCCAGTAAACAAGTCCCTAAGTTCCTGTTTCCTTGCATCCCTCCTGTTTTCCCTTGGCCCTGAATGTCCCTTGTCTCTTTACTCCCATGTTAAGCTGTCCCAGTGCAAGAATGTGACGTTTGTATCATGCTCTGGCTCTTCCAGGAGCATCAGCTCATGTTCTTGGAGTGCAGCGCTGCCTCGGGCCACAACATCTCTGAGGCCATGGTCAGCTTAGTCAGGTGAGCAATGTGTTTGGTTTCCCCAGCCATCCTGAATTTCTTGGGCTCCCTCCCTGCTTTTTGAACTCCCAGTGCTGTCACCAGAGACTCCATGTGCCCAAACGCCAGGGAAAACCCAGAGCAGCACGTGCATGGCTGGGATGAGCCCAAGTGCTGTAAGATGTCTCCTGAATATTTAAGATTGCAAGGAGATGAATAAACCCCCTCTCAGGATGCTGTGGATTCTTGCCCGGGTTGATAGAAATAAATTCTGGCTGTGATTTGATTTAGGTTGATGTTTTTTTAGCAGCCCATGGTTCTCAAATCACGCTGAGCTTGGGGAGGCTCCTCACTCCTTTCAGCTGAACCTCCTTCCCCAAGGCTTGTCAGGACAATTAGCAAAGCAATAAAAGATATGGGGGGGGAAACACTGGTTTCATTTGCTTCCTTGTCTCCCAGGTTGCTCAAAGTTCGTGAGGATGAATTGAAAAATAAGGCAGAAGAGGTACCAAAGCCACCCCAGAAGAAAAAGGGCTGCTGCTGGTGATGAACCTGATCCTCCTTTGTGAGCTGAAACTGCAGTGACAGCCAGAAAAGCATCCAAATAACCCTTGGGCACCACCTCTGCTCCCTGTGCCTCTGCCTTGGTGATCTTCCTCAGATCCTGAGGGCAAAAGCTGCTGGGGAGGAGCTGGATGTCACTCAGCCCCTTCCTGCCCTTCTCCTGCCCTGACCCCCTGGCACATGAGCCCTCCAAAAATACCTGGTGGGAAACTTCACTTTCTTCTGGAGGCAAAAAGCAGGCTCAGGAAAGAGGCAGAAAAGGAATCTGATTGGATCCTGGGTGGAGCAGGGAGCAAAACTGAGTGTATTGGGATAAAAGAAATGAAATCCAGGGATTGCCCAAAGCCTGATGTAAAACCAAGGGGGTTTAGGGCCATCAGGGCTGCTGTGCAGTGGTGACTTTTTGCTCTGGCTTTACAGTCTGATCTGGAAGAAAGAAATCTGCAGCATATCCTAAATGTTCTTCTTAACTCTCTCAACTTAGGCAAGATAAAGGTTATTCTCTTCCCTGGGTTCTTGGGCAGCAAGGGTTCTCCACAGAAAGCTACTCAACCCAGTCCAAAAGAAATTCCAAAGCTGAGGATCATAGAAAGAGCACCTGGGAGGTGGGAGATAACATCAGAGGAAGAGCCCTTTTCAATCCACTGCTGATTTTTTTTTTTGCACTATTGCAGCACATCTTGGGATGGAGCAGGGATGAGCAGGTTCCTGCAACCTCCACAGCTTCCTTAGGGAGCTCTGGGTTGGTTCTAAAACCCAGCCTGAAACATCCAACCAAGCACATGTCACAACTTCAAAGGTTGGGTGTTTTTATTTTTTCCTTTTTAAAGCTTGAGAACTATATTTTTGCAGAGAAAAACCTACAGGCTAAATAAATAAGAATACAAGTCTTGTTTTGTAGTATTTTAATATATTACACTCCTTGCCTCATCCCCCAGCAGCTCAACAGATGTATTTAAAGACTGTGCTTCCATGCAGGTTTTTGGGAATCATTCTGCTCAGACAGGTTTACTTTTTGTTGCCATTATTATTTATATGTGTATTATGGCAAAGCATAATAGCAGCCACTCTCTGCTTTACAAAAATACAGTGACAGGAAGGGTTGGCTTTCTAATAAACACTATGTATTTTTAAAAAGGATCTAGTTCTGAATGATTCTGACTGTTGTAGCTCAGCTTTCCCAAGAAACAAGGTTTAAGAGCTCCTGGTGCCCATGTCTGTGTATCTGTTCTTCTTTCCCTGTTTGGAAAAATCCATCTTTTTGGTGTCCAAAGGTTCTGCAGTCCCTGAGAATGATTGCAAAGCTACATTGTGACTTCTTTATGAAGAAAGGCCTGATTAACTGAGGCTGATTAACATCTCCATTGGTGGAAAAAAAAAAATGCAGTTTCATTTTTATCAGGCAATGACAAACCTCCCCTGGAGAGCCCTGCAAAGGCCCAGAGCCAGGCCAAGAGCTTTCTCACTTCTGCTGCTCCCAGATCTACTCCCTGAAATGGGACAGGGGGCAATGATGTTGATTTGCAGCTGGAGATTGCAAACGACACAGGGATTTCCAAGTCTTTTTTTTGGCATGAATTATCTCCTCTGCCCACCCCACCCTCAGTGCTCCAGCACCTCTCTCCTACTACAACTCCCTGCATGTCTCCCCCTGCCACAAGCCACCCTCCCTTCAGTCTACCCTTAAAATACTTTCTTAATGCACTGTTTTTATATTCCCCTTCCATGCTGATCCCTCTTCACCACATCTGCTTATCAAATAGTTTCACTGGTGGGGCAGTGGGATCAAACTGGAGACTGTAGCTCCTTGGGAAGAGTTTATGTGTCTGAGTTTAGAGCTGTGCCTGTGTTTAGGGGATCTAACAACAAGATGTATCTGTTTGGGCTCATCCTCACTATTTCTTCTCTCCTGTTTTATCTTAAAATCATATAAATCCATATAAAGCACCATTTCAGCCTGATTAACCACAATGTTCTTTGGATTGGGGCTGCAGCAGTTCCTGGCTGTGTGACCCCCCCATGCAGAGCTGCCCAGCTGCACATATGCCAAAGCAGATCAGCTTTGCCCTCACCTAAATTTGCTGGGATTACATCTGGAAGAAGCTGCTTTGCTGGGTGGCAGCAGGAAAACGTTTTCACTGGGTTGCAGAAGAGAGCTGAGGCTGGATTCTCCCATTAGATGGCAGCAAATGCAGCAAATACCTTCCAACTGTGCAGTATTTGTGCTGCAAAGGAGGATCAGAAAGCTCGAGCAGGACCCAGAAGAGAGAGATCTGCAAAAGAAAAGGCTTCCCAGGGCAGCAGGCAGGAGGAAACGTGGGTCTTGCTCCACCAGAAATCGTGCAGAGAAAACAGGACTGAGTTTGTCCCCAAAGCTGTTGCACCAACCCAGCTCCAAACCTCCCCTCCAAACGTGGGAAACAGTTTTTCATTGCCAGGCTGAGAGAAAAGCCAGGAAGGCAATCAAGCCTGTTGGGAAACACAACCAGCTCGTCGTGCTTGAAAGCATCTCCCACCTTGAATTTATTCCCCATCCCAGCAAAACGTTCCCACTGCAGGATCAAAGGCACCTGCTCATTTGCAACCTGCTCAACACCCATACGAGTGGTTGGAGGAGGATCAAGGCTTGAGATATTAATAGCAACACATATTTGTTTGGACCACAGTGTTGTTATTTATTTTTGTAAAGGTCTGTGTTCTTCTCAGTCGGGTCACTTCCCTCTGAGCCATTTGTAATTCCTCAAGGCACTTCATGAGAACTGGAAGAGTCAAGATGAGAAGATCTCAGGGACCAGCCCAAACTCAAACACCAGCCCAGGTGTTGATCGTGGTCTTGCTTGGAAAGCAGAACCCAGACCAAGTGGGAACAAATAATAGGATCATGGGATGGTTTGGGTGGGAAAAGACCTTAAAGATCATCTAGATCCAACCCCCCTGCATGGGCAGGGACACCTCCCACCAGCCCAGGTTGCTCCAAGCCCCATCCAACCTGCCCTTCAACACTGCCAGGGATGGGGCAGCCACAGCTTCCCTGGGCAACCTGCTCATCAGCCAAAGCTTTTGGTGCCCCAGCCACCAGCTCTTGCCCAGAATTTCACCCCATTCCCCCTGGAAAGGCAGTCAAAACCAGGATGCAGGAGACAGTTCCAGCTCCCTATGCTGGGATGGACAGGGCAGGGAACTCAAAGTTGATGAGGAGAAGTACTTTTTATTATTTTTTTTTCTCCCAGGGTTTGATTCCACTGCAGAATTCATTGCTGCAGGAAGTTGTTGAGGCCAAGAACTTCAAGAGGGCTGAGATACCAAAAAACACCCCTCACAGCCATGACCAAGAGCTGACTCTGAAAAGGCATTTAATTGCAATTAAGGACTAAGAGCTGGGTGGGCTGAGACCTCTTGCTCCTGTTGAGCTGTTCATTAAGGGGAGGGGGTGGTGGCTTCACTTGCTCCATCCCCCAGGAGCCCTTTGCTCCTGGAAGCCTTTTCCACATTTTTTAGGGGTTTTTTCCAAACTTTTTAGGGGTTAACACCCCATATGTGATCACTGCCTGTCACCTGAGCTGGGGGAATATCTGTCCCCATGGGGCTGGGGTAAGTGGGGTTTGGGGGGGACACAAATGGAGCTCAGAGAGGCTGGGGGAGGTAAATGGGGTGCTGGGGTGGGGAGTAAGGGACACTGGGGGATGTTTTGGGTGCTGGGAGGATCTTAGGACCACCTGGGAGGGAATCTTGGGGACAAAGGGGGTTGTTTTGTGTGCTGGGGTTGGATCTCAGGACCACCAGAGGGATCTCAAAAGAGTTTTGGGGACACTGGGGGTTGTTTTGGGTGCTGAGGGGGATCTCAGGACCACCAGATGGATCTCAAAGGAGTTCTGTGGACACTGGGAGATGTTTTGGGTGCCGGGAGGATCTCAGAACCACCTGGAAGGGAATCCTGGGGACAAAGGGGGTTGTTTTGTGTGCTGGGGTTGGATCTCAGGACCACCAGATGGATCTCAGAGAAGTTTTGGGGACACTGGGAGATGTTTTGGGTGCTGGGGGGATCTTAGGACCACCTGGAAGGGAATCTTGGGGATAATGGGGGTTGTTTTGGGTGCTGGGGGGGTTGATCACAGGACCAGCAGGAGGTCGGGTCTTGAGGACAGTGGGGGATGCTCTGGATGCTGGGGATCTCAGAACGACCTGGAGGGGGATTGGGGGGACAAAGGGGGTGGATTTGTGTGCTGGGGGGGATCATAGGACCACCAGGTTGGATCTTGAGGACAGTGGGGGATGCTCTGGATGCTGGGGTGGGGGTCTCAGGACCACCAGATGGATCTCCGAGGAGTTTTGGGGACACGGGGTGTTGCTTTGTGTGCTGTGTGGGGATCTCAGGACCACCAGATGGGTCTCAGAGAAGTTTTGGGGACACTAGGGGTTGTTTTGGGTGATGGGGGGGGGATCTCAGAACCACCAGGTGGCTCTCCAAGGAGTTTTGTGGACACTGGGAGATGTTTTGGGTGCTGGGGGGATCTCAGAACCACCTGGAAGGGAATCTTGGGGACAAAGGGGGTTGTTTTGGGTGCTGGAGGGGGGGGATCTCAGGACCAGCAGGAGGTCAGGTCTTGAGGACAGTGGGGGATGCTCTGGATGCTGGGGATCTCAGAACCACCTGGAGGGGGATTGGGT
>NW_009953902.1:288196-294943 GCF_000747805.2 Chaetura pelagica
GGGGGACAAAACGCTGCAGGCCTGGGGGGGGTGAGGGGGGAGCTGCTGGTCCCTGCAGCTCCTTGAAACTTAAAAAAATACGAATAGCAATAACATCTGGGGGTCCCCCGGTTTAAAGGGCCTGTTCTCTGAGAGGCTGGGTGTGCCAGGGGTAAGGCTTGTCCAGCTCCTGCCTGTGAGGGCAAAGTGAGCACAGTCTGTTCCCTTGTTATGACTTGGTTGTGATGGAAGGAGGGGGGGGGAAATGGGTGGTTATTTGGTGTTTTTTTTAAGCCTCCTCTGTTCTCTAAATAATGTGGGGGCGTTCGTGCCTGATTTCCTGATGTGGGTGAGCGTTGGGTTTGTCAAGGAGGGTTTAATGGCTGTGACTTGCAGGGCTTGTCATTTGGTGTTTTTTTTAAGCCTCCTCTGTTCTCTAAATAATGTGGGGGCGTTCGTGCCTGATTTCCTGATGTGGGTGAGCGTTGGGTTTGTCAAGGAGGGTTTAATGGCTGTGACTTGCAGGGCTTGTCCTCAGATGTGTTTGAATACACACGTAGGGGGGGTGGGAGGAGGATGTATCTTGTCATTTATCATAGTAAGGTGCTTTTGCTGTTTGGAAAAAGGGGGGAAATCACCCTGTTTGACCATGTTTCTGGAGGCATGAGCGTTTTAAGTGGTTCCAGGCAGATTCTGCAAGCTTGCTTGCTGAATCTGCAGGAATCCAGCACGGGGTTGCTTCACAGGCAGGAGCTTTGGCACACGGGAGCCAGAGGAAGCTAGAGAACCTTTCAGACCATTTAGCACACGCCAGTTGCCAGCTTAAAGGCAACTAGAGCAATCATAAAAGCTGGGGGGGGGGGCTGAGGGAGGCCTTAAATATCCTGCAGATGTTACATGAACCAGGGTATTACATAAAGGAAAGAGCTAGTAAAGCAGTGTATTGTTTTTATAGGGCCAAGTGCATGCCAGGTGCTTTATAGGTAAGAAGAGAGGTGCCTTGGAGAGCTTAAGATCTATAATGAGCAATTATTGATCAAACCTGCTCTGGGGCAGCTTTGCCAGCCCATGGGGCTGCTCAGGTGGTAAGATCTGGGACAAATACTTGCCTGGAATGCAAGGAATGGCAGTAGAACAGGGCCAGGAGCTAATTAACCTGGCAATGTAGTGCAGAGTGTTCTCATTGCATGCTTGGGGTGAGGCTTTAATTTGGCATTTTGCTCTTTTGGTGTTTCTGAGGCTTGAAATTTGACACCCATGTTAATGTGACATCTGACATTAGCTGAGTTGGGTGCTTAGGCAGCTGCTGACCAAACAAATAGAGGTTATTTTTCAGCCAGATGATTTTCCTGATCTGATTCACCATGTGACCACATAGATAAACGAGCAAGTTGATCTTGGGGGAAGAGGAGCAGCTGCTGAAGCTGGAAGCCCTTCTTTTCAAGTGGGTTTTGTTGGTGTTTGTTTGTTTTCTGGAGCTACACTTTAGCTTTACAGAAAAGAAGATATTAAAGATGCCATCACTGGAGTTCTGACTTCTTGGAGAAGCCCACAGTTTTCAGAGGGAGAGCTGGCTGCTGGTTCTTCCAAAGCAAATGATCTTTCAGGCCTGGTTGCTGGTCTTGCTTTTTGTGGTGACCTGATGGTCCTCACTGTGCTCTCAGGGAATTGCCAAACTGGGTCTCTCCAGAAACAGGTTCAGTTCTGCCCCAGTTTCATCCAGGTTAGAGTTTTCCCAGCTCAGAAACAAGAAGCAAAGACCTCACAGATGCTCCCTTTCCCCTATTCTGAGGTTAAATGTCTCTCTAAAAATGGGACTTTCACGTTGGTGACTATTAACTCCTCCAGCAATTTCTTTCCATCTTTTCTCCAGCCCACCTGCTGCCCTCCTGATGCTGAGGCTCTGCCTTTGTGGCAGACAAAAGGGAGTGGGTTTCTTTGGGTTTGGCACCTTCATGTTGCTAGGTGTGTTCTTCCAAGCTTTCCTCTTGAAACTTCATGGTGGGGAGAGAATTAATTCCCGTTTTGGCTCTGTCAGCCCCTCCCAATTGGTGCTGGGGTGTTCAGTTGTGTGGCCTTTCTGCACAAGAGTGACCTGCAGGCCAAACTTCCAGAGGGAGGCAGGAGCTTTTGTTGCCTGTTGAGCTGCTATCTGGTTACTGTTACTCAATAATCACTTGGCCTGGACATTAGGTTGCGAAAATTTAAACAAATTGTAAACTGTTGAACTTTGCCCCCCTCTACATACACACACATTCTGCTTATTTCTCTGGCCTGTTGCTGACAAGGGGATTTGATGAAAAGAAATTGACGTTAAAACAAGAGGCTGGAGTTGTGGTGCAGGAGAGTTTGGCTTGGCTGCTGTGTGGGATGATCAGCTTTGTTTTGCTGGCTCTTGTCCTTGGTGAGCAATCCCTTTATGGGTCAGATTCATTTGGAATAGAGGAATAAATGGAGTTTCATTGATTTCTGGGGAGCGCTGTGACTTGCAGGGCTTGTCCTCAGATGTGTTTGAATACACACGTAGGGGGGGTGGGAGGAGGATGTATCTTGTCATTTATCATAGTAAGGTGCTTTTGCTGTTTGGAAAAAGGGGGGAAATCACCCTGTTTGACCATGTTTCTGGAGGCATGAGCGTTTTAAGTGGTTCCAGGCAGATTCTGCAAGCTTGCTTGCTGAATCTGCAGGAATCCAGCACGGGGTTGCTTCACAGGCAGGAGCTTTGGCACACGGGAGCCAGAGGAAGCTAGAGAACCTTTCAGACCATTTAGCACACGCCAGTTGCCAGCTTAAAGGCAACTAGAGCAATCATAAAAGCTGGGGGGGGGGCTGAGGGAGGCCTTAAATATCCTGCAGATGTTACATGAACCAGGGTATTACATAAAGGAAAGAGCTAGTAAAGCAGTGTATTGTTTTTATAGGGCCAAGTGCATGCCAGGTGCTTTATAGGTAAGAAGAGAGGTGCCTTGGAGAGCTTAAGATCTATAATGAGCAATTATTGATCAAACCTGCTCTGGGGCAGCTTTGCCAGCCCATGGGGCTGCTCAGGTGGTAAGATCTGGGACAAATACTTGCCTGGAATGCAAGGAATGGCAGTAGAACAGGGCCAGGAGCTAATTAACCTGGCAATGTAGTGCAGAGTGTTCTCATTGCATGCTTGGGGTGAGGCTTTAATTTGGCATTTTGCTCTTTTGGTGTTTCTGAGGCTTGAAATTTGACACCCATGTTAATGTGACATCTGACATTAGCTGAGTTGGGTGCTTAGGCAGCTGCTGACCAAACAAATAGAGGTTATTTTTCAGCCAGATGATTTTCCTGATCTGATTCACCATGTGACCACATAGATAAACGAGCAAGTTGATCTTGGGGGAAGAGGAGCAGCTGCTGAAGCTGGAAGCCCTTCTTTTCAAGTGGGTTTTGTTGGTGTTTGTTTGTTTTCTGGAGCTACACTTTAGCTTTACAGAAAAGAAGATATTAAAGATGCCATCACTGGAGTTCTGACTTCTTGGAGAAGCCCACAGTTTTCAGAGGGAGAGCTGGCTGCTGGTTCTTCCAAAGCAAATGATCTTTCAGGCCTGGTTGCTGGTCTTGCTTTTTGTGGTGACCTGATGGTCCTCACTGTGCTCTCAGGGAATTGCCAAACTGGGTCTCTCCAGAAACAGGTTCAGTTCTGCCCCAGTTTCATCCAGGTTAGAGTTTTCCCAGCTCAGAAACAAGAAGCAAAGACCTCACAGATGCTCCCTTTCCCCTATTCTGAGGTTAAATGTCTCTCTAAAAATGGGACTTTCACGTTGGTGACTATTAACTCCTCCAGCAATTTCTTTCCATCTTTTCTCCAGCCCACCTGCTGCCCTCCTGATGCTGAGGCTCTGCCTTTGTGGCAGACAAAAGGGAGTGGGTTTCTTTGGGTTTGGCACCTTCATGTTGCTAGGTGTGTTCTTCCAAGCTTTCCTCTTGAAACTTCATGGTGGGGAGAGAATTAATTCCCGTTTTGGCTCTGTCAGCCCCTCCCAATTGGTGCTGGGGTGTTCAGTTGTGTGGCCTTTCTGCACAAGAGTGACCTGCAGGCCAAACTTCCAGAGGGAAGCAGGAGCTTTTGTTGCCTGTAGAGCTGCTATCTGGTTACTGTTACTCAATAATCACTTGGCCTGGACATTAGGTTGCGAAAATTTAAACAAATTGTAAACTGTTGAACTTTGCCCCCCTCTACATACACACACATTCTGCTTATTTCTCTGGCCTGTTGCTGACAAGGGGATTTGATGAAAAGAAATTGACGTTAAAACAAGAGGCTGGAGTTGTGGTGCAGGAGAGTTTGGCTTGGCTGCTGTGTGGGATGATCAGCTTTGTTTTGCTGGCTCTTGTCCTTGGTGAGCAATCCCTTTATGGGTCAGATTCATTTGGAATAGAGGAATAAATGGAGTTTCATTGATTTCTGGGGAGCTTTGTTCGTTTACATAAACTGTGAATCTCAGCTGGTTCTTCTCTTGTCAGAACATTTCCCAGCTTCTTTCAGTCCCCTGAACCAGCAGACACTGTTAGGACTGCAGATAAATGTGCCTCTGGCTGCACACAGGTTTGCTCCAGAGGAGTCTTCCTTCTTGCCTGGATGTTTTGATGTTCCTGAGATCTCCCTGCACGTGCTGTTGCTGAGCTGTACATCCGGAGTGTGTTTTCTCTTAACCTGCTGAATCTCTCCACAGGGATTTTTCATCAGAGGCCATGGAGCTTTCAGCCAGTGAGCTCAGCATTTATGACAAGCTGTCAGAGACGATTGACCTGGTGAGGCAGACTGGCCACCAGTGTGGGATGTCAGAAAAAGCCATTGAGAAATTCATCAAGCAGCTTTTGGAAAGAAACGAACCCCAAAGGGGACCTCCACGGTACCCCCTCCTAGTGGCTCTCTACAAGGTAAGGTGTCTTTTTGTGCATGCACAGACCATTGGAGAGCCAGAAGTTCTCCTTTTGCCTTTTATTCCCCACTGCATTTTCTAGATGAACTTTTCTGAGTTCTTTATTTTAAGAGCTGTGAGGTGTAGCTTCCTTCCCCTGTCCCACGAGCTGGTTTGAAAACAAAAGACAGTTCACCAAGATTTGAAATCATTCATGTGTGCTGAAATGTTAACATGTCAACACCTTCCTCTCCTTAAATTATTCAAGAATGAGACTTGAATTGATTCTTCAGGCAGAGATTCCCAGTGTCAGCACCCTTGGTGGAAATATGAGGAAAGATGGGGATTGAATAATGATCCAGGTTTTGTTTCTGCCCCTGTCACAAGCTTCTACCTGTATTTATTCATCTTCTAGTCTATAAAATAAACTGGCTGCCATGATGCTAGATAAATGTTTTGAGACCCTTAACTAAAAGATGCTGTAAAGAGTGGGTGAATGGATGATGTTGTCAGACAGGTTGGAGATGTTTGCTGCAAGGCTGATAAACTTCCTGCTGGTATAATATTCAGAAATATTTTAGCATCATCCTTCCAAAATCATCACAATTGCTTCTCTTTAAGAAAAATAAAAAAAGTTCAAGCTTTCTTCCTCCCATCCTATAAAAAGCTGTAAAATGAGGCAGGAGAACAGGAAACTGGAAATTTGAACTTTCAGCTTCTGTTCTTGTTTTTGCTGGTGATTCTGTTGGGCTTTGGCCAGTGAGAGAAATGCATCATGTCATGTCATCAGGGCTTTTTTTTCTTTTTTGAGATCCTGATATGGAGAAGGGAGCTGGTGCCAACTCTGCCAAAGTGTTTCAGGGCTTGATGGATGTTTGCAAAAAGCCTTGAAAACCTTGTGTAAGAGGAAGGGCAGAAGTGCAAGTTGTTGTTTGGTTTGGTGGGAGTAATCGGAACTGTCTGGAGATAATCCTGATTGCTGTGGGGCTGGATTATTTGCTTTGCCAAGGTAGAACCATGGAATGGTTTGGGTTGGGAGGGACCTTCAAGTTCCAACCCCCTGCATGGGCAGGGACACCTCCCACCAGCTCAGGTTGCTCCAAGCCCCATCCAACCTGCCCTTCAACACTGCCAGGGATGGGGCAGCCACAGCTTCCCTGGGCAACCTGGGCCAGGCTCTCACCACCCTCACAGCAAAGGATTTCCTCCTTATGTTCAACCTCAATCTCCCTCTTCAAGCTCAAAACCATTACCCCTCATCCTATCACTCCATACCCTGGTAAAAAGTCAGAGTTGAGTAGCTCAGGTTTAATTTAATCCTTGGGCAGTCCTAGCGTGTGTGCAGAGCTGTCACTAAGGTTTATTAAATACCACTGTAGCTGAACAAGGACCACAGCAAAAATCTGAAGGTTCACCTTCCAGCCACAGCCCTTTGATAGCAGCCAGAAGGTGTGTCCTGTTCTGAGGGCACACCAGCTGACTGCAGTGTGGTTAATTCCCTGCCTGTTTCCTCTCTGCAGGGTCTGCTCACGCTGGGGCTGGTGCTGCTGACCGTGTACTTCCTGATCCAGCCCTACAACCCTCTGCCTCCTGAAGCTCCACTCTCCAGAGCCCATGCCTGGGGCTCCCTCGTTGGCCACATCCGGCTGCTCTCTCTGCCTATTGCCAAGAAGTACATGCTTGAGAGTAAGGAAATTATTTCTCTGCTGTAACAGAAGCCCAGCAAGAAATACCAAGTTAAATACCAGCCATGCGAGTCATCCCAGTGTCTCCTTGGGCACCAAACAACAAATGTTGCTGGCATGGCACCATGGCTCTCTCTTCTCCTACCACTGTACTTAAAAATAGCATCCTGAATTCTAGCCTAGGGCTCTTT
>NW_009953902.1:295056-321556 GCF_000747805.2 Chaetura pelagica
TTCTCTGGGGCTGAAGCACAGATTCTCTTAACTTCATCATTGTGCTCTTGCTCATTCTCTTTTCCTTGCCTGAAGGGGCTCCAGGAAAGCTGGGGAGGGACTTTTTACTAG
Source organism: Chaetura pelagica (assembly GCF_000747805.2). NCBI lineage: Eukaryota > Metazoa > Chordata > Aves > Apodiformes > Apodidae > Chaetura > Chaetura pelagica. Next base: position 295,168 of record NW_009953902.1, read on the forward strand.
GGCTTGTAGTGATGGGAGAAGGGGGAATGGATTAAAACTGGAAGAGGGAGATTGACGTTGGAGATGAGGAGGAAATTCTTTGCTGTGAGGGTGGTGAGAGCCTGGCCCAGGTTGCCCAGGGAAGCTGTGGATGCCCCATCCCTGGCAGTGTTGAAGGGCAGGCTGGATGGGGCTTGGAGCAGCCTGGGCTGCTGGGAGGTGTCCCTGCCCATGCAGGGGGCTGGGACTGGATGATCTTGAAGGTCCCTTCCAACCCAAATCATTCTATGATTCTAACACCTGCTTTTTTTACCTCCCATAAGAGTTCCCTTTCCTCTAAAAAAAATAACTCCTCAGTTCCAAGAATCATACCAAGATAACTATGCTGGCTAAATGTCACTTCAGAATTTAGTTTTCTGAATAAGCTGGTAAAAACAGTTTGTGAACCAAACCTTGGTATCTGTGAGCAAAGTGTAGAAACGTCAACATTTGACCTGGGTTTCAGAACAAGTAGTTTTTGCCAAGTGGTGTGTTAGGAAAGGGCTGTGGAGGCTGGAGAGCTCTGCTGTTCATGGCATCCATGTGACATTAAGGGTGAAGTGTGAGTGAGAGGAAGGTGGGTAAGTGGCTCCCTAATGAGGTGGTCCCATCACGGGGGGAATGTAACAAATTTTCCTAGACTGGCATAATAGAAGTGGAAAAGTTGGGAGTATTTCCTCATTGTCAGTTAATAATTTCCACTGCCTTAGGGTGGCAAAGGGGCTCTGCCTCTTTGATAAAACACAAGGCCTGGGAAAGCTGTGAGTTATGGTCAGCAGGGATGGGACACAGTGTTGATGGTCTCTCAGCTCACTGTACAAACCACCTCCTGTAGCCATGCCCTCCACTTAGCTTGGGCAGCTCGTTGTGGTGGAGTTGTCTGTTCTGGCTCTGACCTTCCTGCTGGAGCTAAAAGGGGTTCCTTGAAATGCCAGTGCCCTGTTCCCTGTCTCCCTTTCTTCCTGTGGGATGTTGGTTGGGGATTGGTTGGGTGGGATGGGGTATCCCCCATTGTTTGTCTCCTTCCTCAAAGACAGGAATCTTGAAGGGCAGCAAAAGGCAAAGAGGTGGCTCTGTTAGCCACTTGGCATGGCTCTCCTGCTTATCTGCTGAATTTCAGTGTGGACACGAGTCTCTGCACACCCCTTGGCTTCTGTCTGGAGAAAGAGACATATGGGAACTTTAATATTCATGTCTGAGCAGTGAAGTTGTGTTCAGAACCATCACAGGTTCTTCTTTCAGGTGCCCCAGGGCCCCCTTGGATGGGGAGAGCCCAGGGAGCTTCCTCAGGACAGCCAAAGGTTTCTAGGACAAGGGCTGCCTGAAATCATAAGTGTGAGGATAAGCAAGAGCAGGAGCAGATCTGGGCTACTGATGGGAATACCAGCTGAATGGGGAGGAGACTGGGAAACACCCAAAGGAACAGGGAAGACGGAAGGATGGATGGAGAGGAAGGATGCAAGGTGGTTGTTGAAATGCATATAAAATCCTTCATGCTTCTGTAGGTCCTGGAAATCTTTGGAAGTGATGAGCAATAGGGTGGGCAGCAAGCCAGCTTCAGGGAGAGGAGGGGAGTTGCAGAGGGAATGAGGCAGTTCCCACTCTGTTTTTCCAATATATTGGGTTGTGGTGGAAACCACAACATGTCCCAGTGAACAGATTTGCTGGGATAACTTGGATCCTGCCCGGGCAAAGGGAACTGGACTAGACCCTGGCTATTTGAATGGGAGAGTGCAGCACCCAGGCTGAATCTTGGCTGGGTTCCTCTGGGAATCCCTCATGTCCTGGCTTCCCAGCAGGTGGCTGTGGCCACTGGGGCTGTCCCAGCAGCACTGGTGTCAACTTCACAGCTTGCTGCTGGCTGGACCATGCTAAAGCCACCCAGCAGGGGTGTGGGGCTCCATGTTCTCCTGAGTCTCCCAGCCCTGCCTGCTGCACCAGGCAACATTTTGCCCTGAGTGTTGACCTTGTCTGCTGGAGGGAAGGGATAAAGCTGCACCTTGTCATCTTATTTGTTGATGTGAGCATAAGGCCAAGAGGTCTTACAAGCAGGTGGAGTGTTCTCCAGTGCATCTTCTCCAGGAGAAGACACTGTGCAGGAAGCCTGAGCAGCAGAGAAAAACACAAACCAAGGGACACAATGTACAGACTCTGCTTCCTTTTTTTTTTTTTTTCTTGTGGGTTTGTTCTGAGGGTTTTTTTGTCTCTTGGTCTGGAACCTGTGAAGCCACAAGAAAAGGGAAAAAGAGAAAGGAAAAGGGAAAAAAAAAGGTCTCCTGTGGAAGGAAGTGTGTCTAAGCATAGACAGGACTTACACGTAAATAGATGTGTTTATATAACCAAGGGACACAATGTACAGACTCTGCTTCCTTTTTTTTTTTTTTCTTGTGTAGATCCTGGTAGATTAATTTTTTTTGAGGGGGCTGAGGATGAAACTTGAAGCTTTCTGTGCTTGGGCACCAGTTCAAACCCATCTCGGGCTGTTCCTGTTGCAAACCACCTGTTAGTGGTTTGGAGGCTGCCCTGGCCCACCAGCAGTGCTGGCAGCTGTCCCCTGGCCTGCTGGGGACAAAGCCCAGCCGTGGGTGGTCAGGTTGGCTTCCTGCAAGCCTGGGCAAGCAGGGGCAGGCTGCCTGTGTGGGGTTGCAGTCTGGGACTTTATTGTCCTTCCTGAGGCTGCTTGGGGATTAGTGGGTTTGGGGCAGCTTTCCTGTCTCCAGGATTGCAGGTTGGAGCCCGTTCCCCTGGGAGGTGTGGGCTGAGCAGCCAGGTTTGTGTTGCAGAACAAGAAGAGTTCAGGTCCTCCAAATGCCAGAGCTCCACCTTGGAGTGGTGGTGGGGCTTTTGGGAGGTGCAGGACACTGCTCCCCTCTCTCTCCAGCTCTGGGTGACCTGCCTTCACCCTCACCTTCATCCCAGTCCCTCCCACCCAGGAGCTGGGGATGACAAGAGCTGCCTGTCTGTCGGTGGCTGTGGGTGGACCTCTGAGCAGCCGAGGTGAGGAGCAGTGTCCACAAAGCTCTCTCTTGCATTATGTTTGTAGGATTAGGTCCAAAGTAAATTTCCTTTTGCCTGCTTCTCTGCTGTGTTGCTTGCCTGCTTTCTCCCCCAGATCAATTCCCATCTTAAAACTAAGGAAGTCAAGTTCCCACCCTTTGTTTCTTCAAAGAAACTCTTAGACCCTTGAGTTTGGTGTCTGTACCTCTTTTTCAGCTGTTTTCCCAGGGCTAGGAACCAAAGTCCCTTCAGTTGAGAAGTTTTGTGGAAATATGGTTTGCATTTTGCTCTTCCTGACCTTGTGTTTACACAGAGCTTGTGAAAGCCCCAGGGCTGGGTCAGGCTCCCTGCTCCAGGCTGGGGGAAGCACCTCTCACCCCTGCAGCTGTTGGCCAGGTAGACCAACCCTTCAGGTAGCCCCCCAAGGAGCTGGTGGGTTTGCACACCTCTGGGCTCTACCTGCTGTGAGGAACACAGTGGATTTGGGGTTAATTCAAGGCTTTGTAGTGTGGTTTCAAGGAGGAAGCAGGGCCTGGGTAACCTGGATTTGTTTTTCTTCCCTGGCAGGCTGGGATGGACAAGTCACTCCCTCTGTGTTACATTTCTCTTACAAATGAGGGGTCCAAATCCTTCCCTCTCCCCTTCAAGCATTAGGAGCCAAATGACAGGGGGTTTTCTCTGTCTTCAGCAGAAGTTTTAAAACCATAATGGTGGTCACTCTGTTTATCAGTGGTTCTTCCCTTCATAGCTGCAGGACATCCTTAGAGCTTTATTCCTATCTAAATGTGAATTTTTCATGTCATATTGGTAGCTGGTTGGTGACTGTTCCCTGCCAGCCACCCCAAGGGGCAATGGGCACAAAGTGGAGCATGGGAGGTTTAACCTGAATATAAGGAAATATTTCTATACTCTAAGGGTGGCAGAGTCCTGGGACAGGCTGCCCAGGGAGGTGGTGGAGTCTCCATCCCTGGAGACATCCCAAACCCACCTGGATGTGTTCCTGTGGGATCTGCTCCAGGGGATCCTGATCTAGCGAGGAGGGTTGAACAGATGATCGCCAGTAGGTCCCTTCCAACCCCCCCATGCTGGGATTCTGTGTGTGTGTTGAGTTTCTCTTACATCAACTTGTGTGTCTGCCCGAGGTGAGTTCAGTCCTTGCAGCTCAAAAACCTCAGCAGGGCGAGTCAGTCAGTGGTGAAAAGGCTCTGGTCCAACAACGTGACAAATTGCACCTTGTACTGATAGCAGGAGTTTTTAATGACCCTGAAGAAAATCTAACTTTGTTTCTAATAATGAGACCTGGTCTTGCCCTTGTACATCCTGCCCAGGTCAAAGTCAGCTGGATCAGTGGCTGCTCAGCACCCCTGAAATCAGGCACAAGCTCACACGTAGCTCAGCCTTGGAAAAGGGATCCTGTGCAAGTTCCCCCCAGCTTGGAGGAGGCTCCTTGTGTTAAACACTCCTTGTTGCATCCACCAGAAGGGCTGAAAAACATGTTTCTGGGTTTTATATGTGATTTATTTTAGAGCAAGTAACCTTGCTGGAAGGGCTGTGTTTAAGCAGCATCTTATCAATGGCCTGTCACTGTCACATCCTGAGGTCACAGCAGGCTGGGTGACTGGCAGAGGACAGCAGCCTCTGCCTCCTGGCCACCTTCAGGGTAGCTGGGGGCTTGCCTTGGCTACCAGCCAGGTCCTGGTTTTTCCCTGGGCTTTTAACCCTTTGCAGGCAGCCCCCACAGCCTCACTTCTCTCTGCTTCTCACACCCTCTGTCCTCTCCCCTCTTAACTGCAGCCCTGAAGTGTGTTTATCCTTGGCACAGCTCTGTGTTCTGAGTTCTAACTTCTTGCTGCCTTCAGCACAGCCTCTTGCACTGGGTCTTAACTGTTCTGTTTTGATTTCCTTAAGCAAAATGAAGCTGCTTTGCTCCTGTGTCTGTGCATACTCTCACGTGCCTGCTCTGGGTGCTGGAGCGTTTTGAGGTGTGTGTGAGCATGATGTGGTTGCAGGGCTCCCTCCCAACCCTGCACAGCTGCAAGTTTATCTGATTATTTTATTTTTTATTGGATGTGTAAACAACCCTTTTATAATATAACCTGAGTGTGACCAACAGACACGTGTGTTGGCTTGTTCAAAGGGAAAAATGAAACAAAACAGGCTGACTCCTCAGAGCAGGGTGGTGCCAAGCTGTCTTCATACACTGCTTTATTTTGGCCTCTGTTCAGCCAGTGGACTGTTTATTTGCTTTTGCTGACAGTAAACTCACCCCAAACCATTGTGGTAATCCAGCACATAAAAACTCTTTCTTTTGCTTCTCTCTTTTGACACCTCCAGAATTTCTTGCTTTCCTCATTTGCAGATCAAGTGAATTCTCCCTTTGGATTTGCTTCCCTGGGAAGAGAGTTTGCAGAGGTATTTAGCAGCCCAGCAGAGCCCTGTTTCTCAGAATGGCAGGGGTTGGAAGGGACCTCTGGAGATGATTTAGTGTCACTTCTGTTTGCAGTAGTGACACAGACACATCACACCTTTTGCAGACTGGAACCACCATCCAGCAAGTGGCAGCAGCTGGGAGGGAATTGCTCCAAAATTGTGCTGTTCCTCCAAGCCAGCCTGGTCCTGCAGGCCCTGCCAGAGCAGCACAACCTGTTTCCTAGGGCACCCAACCAGAGGTGCAGCCTGGAGTAGACTTTGGAGGCTTTCCTGACAGCTTGGGCCCTGCCTTCAATTTTCTAGATTGGCAGGTTCAGCTTTCTCCTGGAAATAATGCTCTTTTGCCCCAGTGGACACTGAGTTCCTCTTGGGCCAGGCTGAGCAGACTTGATTTCACAACGTCTCGTTGGATCAAAATCATTTTTGTGCTTTGCTGGAGATGGACCAATCATCCTGCAGTTGTTGGAGCAGCCGTTACCCATTAGTGAAATGAAGGACTGGTTCTTGGAGCTGCTGACATTTTACCCAGAAGAAAACCTAAGGTTTCTTGATGGGTTTATTTGTAGCTGTTATTTTGTTGTTAGCTGTTCCTAAACGTGCCATGAACCAAACTAGGAGGTATTTTCTTCTCCTGGCAGAAATAGAGATATTCAGAGTTACAAAAGAAGTTCAATGTGAGAAAGGGGTGAGGATCTTGTGCTGAACAGAGACCCTCTTTGTACCACATCTTTAAACCCCCACTGTGCTGCATTCCTTAATCAGGACTTCCACACTGTAATTAATAAGGATTCCTTATGTTTCCTCTCTGACTTATTCAAGAACCCCTCAGTTTAGCCCGACTTTGATGGGCTTTGTAGTTCTTGATGGAATCTTGGACCCTGTGAGGGGCAGCCCAGAAGTGTTGTGGGTGTTAGTGACCATCTGCAGCCAGGCTTGGACACACAGGAAAGGACAGAGAAATGTCTTGTGAATATTCAGTGCACAGCCCAGGCTTTCTTGAGTCCTAGACATGTAGATGTGGTGCTGAGGGACATAGGTTAGTGGTGGCCTTGGCAGTGCTGGGTTAAGAGTTGGACTTGATGATCTTAAAGGTCTTTTCCAACCAAAATGCTCCTGTGATTCCATGACTACTTTTAGCACTTGGTCCCTGGTGAGGTGTGTGGTGGGACTGAGGAATAGTATCATCCTCAGGGAAGAGGAACTGGGGTTTTGGAACCAACCCTTTGCAGACTGTGGAGCTGCTTAGTGCCTTGGGCTCCGGGGAGCTTCTAGTTATCCTGGGTGCTGGCAGTGACAAACTGTAAGGACAGGAGACCTAGGGTGGACTGTGAAGTCCTGGCTGGCTCCCCAGATGGACCTCAGTGCAGAACCAGCTGCCATTTGTCTGCTGGAGATTCCTCAGCCTCTCAGTCCTGAGTGCTGGGGAGCAAACCAGCTTGGAGGAGCCAGCAAACTGCCTGGACACCTGCAGTTCTCCATGCAGGAGATTTAACATTTTCAACACTTCATTAAGGTCTGGAGCAGCCTTTGGCTCTGTGTGTCTTTGCTGGAGCAAAAGGCTGCAGGGCTTCCCTGGGAACCTGCTGCAGTGCCAGGCTGATATTTCGCCTTCCATATGGTCCCTAAAGAGACCAGGGCTGTTGCTGAGCTCCTGCTGTCAGATCTATGTGGGCAAACTTCCAGAAGACTTATTGTTTCATTACGACGGGTAGGAGCAGGGCCAAGGTCTTCTCAGTAACTTCTCAGCTTCCAATCTGATCATCCCCACCCAGCATCTCTGGGGCTGTGCACACACACCCCTCCAGAGTTGTGGGGACAGCCAAAAAACTTTGGGAGATCCTCAGTGAAAATGGCCAAGAAGGGCGGGGTGCTCCTTGTGAAATGGGTTGCAAATGATTTTTTCTGCATGGTGGAAAGTAAAGTCATAAACTCCTTCTAGCATTAATCACAGATGTGTTTTAAGGGAAGTTGTTATCTCTTTTGTCTGTGCTGTGTTAGCAGCTGGGAGTCACCAGCCCCTGGCTGTGCTAGGAGTTGTGTGACACAAGAGAGGAGGCAGCTCTGGTTCTGGGGAAGCTAAGAAAGCATAAAAGTAAAGATTAGGTGGGTATGACTGGTGGGGAGCTGGGCTTCTCCCAGTACCTGATGGGGGCCTATAGGAAAGCTGGGGAGGGGCTTTTTACTAGGGCTTGTAGTGAGAGGCCAAGGGGGAATGGATGAAAACTGGAAGAGGGAGATTGAGGTTGGACATGAGGAGGGAATTCTTTGCTGTGAGGGTGGTGAGAGCCTGGCCCAGGTTGCCCAGGGAAGCTGTGGCTGCCCCATCCCTGGCAGTGTTGAAGGGCAGGTTGGATGGGGCTTGGAGCAGCCTGAGCTGGTGGGAGGTGTCCCTGCCCATGCAGGGGAGTTGGATCTAGATGATCTTTAAGGTCCTTCCCAAGCCAGCCTATTCCATGTTTCTGTGATTCTGCTGAACAAAGAGAAGGCAGCTCCTCAAAGAGGGGTGAGAAAGCACAAGCCTGGAGAAGAGCTTAGCTGGGACTGGCCCTGTCACGCCATGGCTAGCTGTGCATGTCAGTGCTGCAGCTGCTTCCCTTGCACTTCAGCCTCCCAGGGATCGTGGCACACACCCAGCACCTCAGGGCTGGAACTGGAGTGGCTGGGACCCTGGTGTGACAGCTGCACATGGTGCTGTGCTGGGACGAGGAGCACATCTGAGGAGCACATCTTGCTGTTCCACCTCCAGCAGACCCTGCCTGCACACAGCCAGCAGCTCTGCTTCCACCAGAATAATCCCCCAGGGTGTCTGGGCAGGGTGATGATGTAAAAGGAATGTGGGGAGGGTCATTGAAAGAGAGAATCTGAATCTCCTGCTCTGCTCCCCAGTCTGTCTTTGCCTGCCCTCTCCTCTGCACATGGTCTCTTCTCCCTCCCTCCCTGGCATCTTGTACTTGTCATGCCAGTCACATGTGTGCTGGTGCACAAACTTAACACCCTCAACAATAAATCTAAAAGATTAATTACCAAAAAAAAAACCAACCACCAACAAGAAAAAGATCCCACAACCCCACTTGCAGCATTTGAAATGAGACTCCCCCGTGCTTGGCTTATTCATGGGGAAAAGAAATCACCTCCTGAATCGAGCAATTGAGAATGCAAATATCCCAGCCTGGCTCAAAAGAGGAATCAAGCTCTAAACTGTCAAGCTGATTAGCACCCCATTATGTGGGATGCTGCCCCTCAGCCTGGGGAGATTATTTTTTGGGGGGACAACTCTGCTTTCGTGCTCCAGGATGAGGCTTCTGAGTTTTGCCCAGGAGAGAAATGACAATCTTGCCCCTCCCTGTATGATGAGAGACCATAAGTTCTCTTGTTCTCTTCATGGCAACTGCCCTTCCTCTCCTGAGATCTGTCAGCCTTTTGTTTCCTGTCACTGACCAGCTGGTTTGTGTGAGTTGAGGTTGGGGTTTTTTTGTGTGAGTTGAGGGTTTTGTTGTTGTTGTTGTAGTAAAATCCAAGCTTTCTACAGGCAGCAGAACAAAGATTTTCTTTTTTCTCTTGTGAGCAGGGAGGGAAAGTAGGTTGGAGCAGTTTCTCATGGGAGTGGGACTTCTGCTTGCAATCAGGATTTTTACACTTTGTTTTGCCTTTTTTACCCCTTTCCCTGAAGGCAGGGTAGACACTTCTTCCAGCAAGGCTAGGAATTCTATCCTGTTCCCTTTCAGTTCATATCCCAGCAGTAGGGTGGGAAATGCAGCATTTGGAAGTTGACTGGAGATATTTAGAGAGGGGGGAAAAAGCAAAATGAATCCCTTGTTGTTACGTCCCAATGAACTTAAATCCTCTCTAACATTCCTCATTGTCTGTTGCAGATGTCAGAGGGAAAATTAAAACAAGAGCTTTCCTATTAAGTGCTGTTCATCAATCACAACCCGTGTGCAGGAGTGTGAGTGTGGCTGAAAACCAGTGACAGGCTTTTTTTTCCCCCCCCCTCCCCCGAAAAGCTGCTGTGCAGCCTTATTTCCCAACTTCCTTTTTCAAACAGGTTTCACTGTCTCTTCCCTCTCCCCTTCCCCACCCCCTCTGTTTCCCCAGTGGGTGTCATAGAATCCTAGAATGCCAGGTTGGAAGGGACCTCAAGGATCATCTGATCCAGCCTTTCTAGGTGCTACTCTAGTTGATCTGAGGTGGCTCAGCACCCTGTCCAGCTGAGACTTCACACTGTCCAATGTGGGGGAATCCACCTCTTCCCTTGGGAAGTTCTGCAGCCGTGGTCAGGAGACATGAGCTGTCCCAACATGTGCTGGCACTGAGTGGGGTGGGTGGGCCTGTCCTGAGTACAGATCTCTGGACATCTCATGGCAGGTGTGTCCTGAGCCTTGGGTTTTTCCTGGACCATTGATAGATCAGGCATCTGGATGGGTTTGCTGCTGCTGCTGCCCAAGTGACACAACTCCCAGTTGGATCAAAGCTGCAGACCCAGGGCTGTCACTGCCATGCAATTAAGAGCCATGTCCTTCTAGTGTGGCAGCTGCTCCTCTAGATCCTTTAGCATGGAAATACCTGGGCTGTTCAGCATTATTGTGGTCCAGGAGTTCCTCATGCTGGGACTTCTCTCCCCATTTCATCTTCAAGTCAATACATGGGATGAATGGAAACAGCAGCAGCACATCCTGGTGAAATCCCACATTCCCAGCACCTTCAGAAACTGGGCCAGCTTTGCCTGGGACAGAGTCTTAGTTAACACAGAGTTAAAGTGGAGGGCAGTGATTTTTGGAATGTCTTCACAGGATTCATGGCATCAGTGCTAAGGACACTAGAGTTATTCTTTTCAACCTGAATCTTCTCTTTGTCTTCTGGGTGTCTCCTTATTAACAAGCTTTTGCTTGCAGGCTTCTTTAAATTTAATTGCTCTCTGATGGTGGCTGCCATCCTCCTGTTGATGACAAAAGGTAACTCAGCCTCATAAATACAGAGGAGTGGGATTTCCAGAAAGCTTTCCCATTTCTCACAACCCTGAGCTGCATCCCCAAATTCTTCATCTAGTGCTGGAAACTTTCTGTGATCAGTTCCCTGCCCTGCTGGAGTTTGCTCTTTTTGAGGAGCATTGGAAGGTAGAAGAAATCTCAGCATTTCACACGTGGGATAATGAGGTTATCATAGAGTCTCTTTCCTTTGCAATTTCATTTTTTGGTCTTATTAAACATGTTCCTCTTGTTTCCTCCCAAGAATGCCAGGACTGGTGGGCAGCAGGTTGCAGACAGAACACTTCTACACTTCCTGCAAACTGCACAGTCTGTTCTGCTGTGAAAAGCCTTCAGATAGTAACAGACTTTGGAGAACTATCAGAAAAGCTCCAGAGGTCTCAGCCTTTTCTAATCAAGGTAATGCATGAACTTGTAAGGCTGGATCATGAGTCCAAACAACCACAAGCTCAGACTGCTGATTGAGCTATAACATAAATCTAAGAAGATATTTAGTCCCCATGTAAAGATGTCAGGGGTGAGGAGCTCACTGCATCCTTAGCAACTTGTTCCTCTGGCTGATGGTCACTGTGGTTGGAAACTTTGCAATCTAGATGGCTGTCATGCTTGGATGTTCTTTGGTGGGGTGGAAGTAGAAGAGGGGAAGAACCTCGAGGTCACAGCTTTGATCCTTGTTTTGTGTCTTTCAAGACAGGGCAGCATCTCTCCTATGAGGAACTGAAGCATTTTCAGTCCCAGGATCCAGAACTGGCAGAGGTTATAATAGAAGAAAACTCAGCTGAATTGTGGAGCTGCCCATTTTTCTTTCCCTGGTGGGTCAAAGACAAAACATGTGGTAGATGTGAACATCCTTTCTGCAGGGGGGCCCGGGCTCTTGGCCAATGTCAACTACCAAGAGCTTGCAAGTTGCTTTTTAACTGGGGGGAAGAGGAACAGGACTGGGTTAGAGTCTTCTGTCTGCCTGCTGGCAGCAATTTGACCCAAGGAGAAGACTTCTGGACTAAAAATGGAGTGTTGTGGCTAGGACTTCAGGTATTTCCCCCCTGACAAGACAAAAATAGCCCAGTGACTGCTCAGTCCTGTTCTTCAAGCCATATATTACTCGTATGGGTTGTGGTCTCATCACCTGAGGCAACTGGTTTACATTTCTAATCGCCCTGATCCTGTCAGTGGAAACCATCACCACCAGTGCTGGCTGAGAAGAGGTGCCAGAGCTTGAGCAAAACCCTGAGAAGTAACAGAAAACTCAGGGATCCTGCAGTTTGTGTCTGGGCTCACAGGAGTGGTGGCCAGCCCTGCTCCTGCCCCTCTGCTGACTCTTCCCAAGCCTGGAGTGTGGCTGCAGGACAGTTGACAAGCTCAGAGCCCTCTCAGGTTGCAGAGCAGCCCAGGGTGTCAGCCAAGTCTTTTCACAGGGACAAGAGTGACAAATAACAAGGTTGTTCTGGTGGGAAAAAACCTTTAAAATCATCCAGTCCAACCATTAAACCACCTCTCAAGTCCAGAGCTAACCCTTGTCCCTCAGCAGCACGTCTACACCTACATTTAAACACCTCCAGGGGTGGGGATTCAACCACCTCCCTGGGCAGCCTCAATGCTCAATAACCCTTCCAGTGAAGAAGTTTCTTCTCATATCCAACCCAAACCTTCCCTGGTGCAACTTGAGCCCATTTGGGAACGTGGAAAGGTGCAGCCTGGTGTGGAGCAGGTTCCCTGGCACCTTTCTAGGAGCCAAGGAGCAGTGTCCAGCAGACCTGGAGAAGGTCATGGTCGACCCTGTGCTTTGGTGATGCCTGGATAGGATCTTCTTGCTGCACTTCTCAGCCACAGCACTGGTGGGTGGATGATCAGGGTACAGAAGAATTAATCATCTCAAGACTCTAGACAGAGATGTAAAAATAACAAGGCCCACCCTCTCTTTTCCAGTTTCATTCCCTGGCCAGGAGAACAGACTTGGATTCCCCCCATCTCACCATGTGGTTGCAGCTCTGGTTGCCTACAAGGCCACCTCTGCATCTTTTAGAATTGATGGATCAGATCAATGACTCAGATCTTTTGAAGGGAAGAGGGGAGGGAAACTGAGCTTGGGGATCCATCGTGCTGTGTTTGTTCCCTGTTTCCATGGTCCTGCTGCAGGTGCCAAGAGGAAGATATGAAGGAGTTACATACTACATATGAACACATATGTACATATACACATATGAAACTACAGGTTTAGAAGCTGAGAGGTCAAATTATGCTCCTATGGGCCAGTCTGTCCTGCTGTTGATGAAGCAGGAATATTTGTGAGGAGTTTTAATCCTTAAAAATAGCCTTTTATGCACAAGCATGATCATTGCATGGTCTTTCTTTTAATATCCTGGTTGTTTTCTTTTGTTAAGGAACAAATCTGTGAATAAAACTCGGATTCTGCAGGAATTTTTCCCCAGTTCCTCTTTGCTGTCCTTCCCCAAGACAGTTTCTCTGGAGAGCTGCTTCCTCATCCGTCACCCACATTTGGGGAACAAGGTGAGAAATTCAGCCCAGAGACATCCTCTCCCTGCCTGGGACTTGTCCTCCAGCAGCTCCAGGTCTCTGGATGATTTGCAGGGACATTCTCACCTGATAGAACCCCAGCTGGGTGAGGGGATGGTCTTTTTGTGCACAGTTGGGTAGTATTCATAGAGCCATGGGATGGTTTGGGTGGGAAGGGACCTTCAAGATCATCTAGACCCACCCCCTGCATGGGTAGGGACACCTCCCACCAGCCCAGGTTGCTCCAAGCCCCATCCAACCCTTCAACACTTCCAGGAAGGGGACAAGGGGGCAAGTCCCTGCCCTGCAGACAGGTTTGTCTCCTCCCCCCAGCAACCAGCAGATCCTAACTGAGGACAACTGCAGACAAGGGTCCTCCTCCCCTCTTCTGCCCAAGCTCCTCCACACCCCACAGAGCCCACAAGAGAACAGAGGAGGAGATCATGCTAGAAGCCTGCAGTGTCAGCATCTTCAGTAAAATGGCTCCATGGCAGATGTCTTGAAGTAGGGGGGACTTGGTGCTCCTAAAATGAAACTCTTAAATGAGAACAAAGGCCACAGAGTTGATGGGAGGGCTGAAGCAGCTCTGCTCTGGAGCCAGGCTGGGAGAGTTGGGGTGTTCAGCCTGGAGAAGAGAAGGCTCCAGGGAGACCTTAGAGCAGCTTCCAGTGCCTGAAGGGGCTCCAGGAAAGCTGAGGAGGGACTTGGGACAAGGGCAGGGAGGGATGGGATGAGGGGGATGGATGAAAAGTGGAAGAGGGAGATTGAGGTTGGAGATGAGGAGGGAATTCTTTGGTGTGAGGGTGGTGAGAGCCTGGCCCAGGTTGCCCAGGGAAGCTGTGATTCTATGATCAGACAGACCCACAAAAAGCTAATGGGGCTTTTGAAATTGCTCTCCACCTAGAGCTACAGTTTGCACAGCCTATTTGCTGTTGGAAGTGGACAGCTCACCTTGACTGTTGTACCTCTGGACAAGTGCAGAGGACACTGTGAGATGTTCAAGATGGAGCTGGAAGCTGGAGATATGGGTGAGTACTGGTGCTGTAACGTGCAGGGTCTGGGAGATCCCTTGGAGTCAGGCCACTGGCCCTTTTCTGACTCTTGGGTAGGTGGTGTGGACCATTACCACCTCCAGACTGGTGTGTGCCAGCTTGCTGCTGTACAGATCTGGGATCATTCTGGACTGGGAGTTTGTGGCCAGGAGCACAAACTGGGATATCATGTGAAAACCCAGGATAAGGGACAAAGCTCTGCTGGGTGTTCCAAACCCAGCTTGTCAGCTCGGGCTCTTTCCAAAGAACTTCTTCATGTCCACACCACTTGGTGGGAAATGTGAGCAAGTCAGTCAGCATGAGTTCACCTAACACAGCCTCTTGATTACATCTCCCACAGGTTATGCCAGCACGGATCACTGGGCTATGACCTTCATGGCCAGAGGGACAGAGCCAGCAGTGGTTTGTGATGGAGCTGCTAGATAAGGACACTGGGCTGGGAAGTCACCAAGACAAGGCAACATCTTCAAAACAATAGAGCTGGGGCAACTGGGGCAGGCAGCTTTGCCACCCTGCATGTTTACAGTGTTTAAAAATGACTGTTTTCCTGAGGTAATTCTTTGCCTTTCCTCAATGTATTTTGGGAGAAGCTCAAGCTGTTCCTGACCTTCCCTGTCCCCTCAGGTAAGCCCTGGGTTTGCAGCAAAAGGGTTTGTTGTGTTGTGGTTTTTTTTTAATCCAGGAGTAGCAGAGGGATTTCTCAGGATGAGATTCACCTTGTGTCCTTTGTGAATTGTGGCACTTCTGAAACTCCCTAAGGGGGTTTGGGAGTGGAGAGGACATGTGACATTTCCTGTACATTCCTCCTGAGGAGGAGGCTTTGAGCCTGGTGTGTCAGGCCAGCTCTGCCAAGGGAAGGAGCTGGTGATGGGTCCCAACTCCACCCCATCTCTCCACCACCTCCATAGCTGTGTGCCTCAGTAGTGTGCCCTGCAAAGCCAATCTCTGCTCTGTGCTCCATGGAGGAGCCTTGCAGACCCTCACCCACTGCATCCTTTTTGTACCAAAACAATCTCTTCTGTGTGTCTTGGGATCACTCCTCTGCTGTTTCTCTCCCAGCGGGTTGTGAGTGAGTCAAACAGCAACTGTGCTTTAGGTTTTTTTTTCTCCTCACCTCCTTTCCTACAAAAAATACTGATGCAAGTGTCAGTGGTGCTGGTGCTGAGAGCTCAGCAGTTCTGGATGGAGATGGGGCTTGATGCAGAGCTGCTCTGTGCAACTTCCACCTTCTCCTGGTGCACCTGAGACCCCTGGGCTGCTCCACCATTTCCGTGCTCCTCGCCCGCCTTCCCAGCCCAGGCAGTACCCGAAACCTTCCTCATCCTTGGCATTTTCTTTGCATCAGCTCCTTCCAGACCTGAAACTTTTGCCTTCAGAATGAACGTTGGTTTTTCCTGAGTCCTTTCCAAGCTGCCTTCACATGTTTCCTGCTGCTGGAGCTCTGCTCTGCCCAATGCCCCAGGAGAGGCTCTGGCTGCACAGGCTGCGGATTCCTGAGTCCTTTCCAAGCTGCCTTCACATGTTTCCTGCTGCTGGAGCTCTGCTCTGCCCAATGCCCCAGGAGAGGCTCGGGCTTCGCAGGCTGCGGATGCTGCCGTTCCCTTCCAAGTCCGATCCCTTGGATCTCATCCTGCTGTTGAAGATCATTTGCAGATGTCTCAGGCTGAACTCACAAGCCAGGGCTGGGCTTCAGGACATACTCTCACACTTGTTAATATGGAATTGGGAGGGGTTTGGTTTGAAAGTGAGTTGACTCTGTTCTCAGGAGTGAGAATCTTTTTTCCTCTGTAAATATTTTAGGTCTGCGTAAAATGACGGAATGGAAAAAAAATGTCTGTCCAGCCTTTGTTTTTGAACAAGGCCAGGAGAATTGGGAGCAAACATTGTACTGATCTTGCTAGGTCTGACAAAGGCTGCCAAGTGGGATGACCAGGTCTGGCTCTTGTCCAAGGAAAAGGCAGAGGACAGTTCCCTCTCCAAAGAGTTTAGTCGGAGGCCTTGACACTATAAACATTTCTATGCATAATCCTTTATTTTTCCGCCTGTAAACAAATAAGAACAGTCCCAACACCCATGTCAGTCTGTGTATCTGGCCCTCAACACTGACCCAACACACACCAGAGCTTGTAGAACCAAAGGGGGAGAGTGACTCTCTCAGGACAGAAAAGGACTAATTCAATTTGTAGTGAGATATTAAAGGGAATTGGATTAATATGGCTTAGTATTGTGAATGTTTGGGGGATGTTTTACACTTTGACACTACATGGAACCTTGTGCATGCCAAGACACACACACCAGCCCTCTTCCTCCTCTTACAGCCTGGCTCTTAGTGAATGGAAATTCAGGAGTTTGGTGATGGCAGAATTAGGGCCTCGTTAGTGACTGTTGCTATTTACACTGGGGCAGCTTCTCAAGTCAAATTCAAAGGCTGACAAGGTTTATTGCACCCCGTGCTGCTTTTGTACCTGACCCGTTTCTGTGAAGCATTTTGGGGAGAGATGCACAGGGAGGGGAAAACCCTCTGGACCCATTATCACTGGGATTGCAGGTGGTTTTGGTGGTGCTGGGATTTCTGAGTGTCCTTGACTGTCACTTGTAAAAGAGCTGCAAAGACAATCCTCAAAGTGTCTGAAATGTCTGTTTTGTGAGTCCTGCTTTAAGCCCTGGTGGCTCCTTTGGGAAGAGGCTAAGGAAATGGATCTATTTATGGTGGTTGTTTAGACTTGGGGGGAGGAAAGAGGGGTGGCTCTAGGGCAGGTTTGTGCCTCTTTAGCAAAAGTACTCTCACATTTTGCTTCTCCCCTCTGCAAAGAATTGCAGCTGGGTGGACAGAAGGTGGTGAATCTGGACTGTTTACAGATCAGCTTTCCAAGTGCACTTTATGGTCTCTGCATAAGTTTCCAGAGCTGTGTCTAGGCAATACATTGCATATGTCCCAACCTTGCTCCCTTTGGAGTTTACATCATTTGTTTTTAAACTTCCAGTATATTTTCTCTCCCTCATCCAAAAGCTGTAAGGAATTAGCTGCTAAACTAAAACAGGAGGGCAATTCTCCTGCTGATAAAGAGCCAGTTTTGGCCCAAGCTGCTGTTGAGTGTGGAGCCCCCAGTCTGCAGCTCCTCTCTTCTACTGCCAGAGAAGTAGTGCTGAGGCCTTCTGCAGGCAAGGAGCTGGGGTGGAAGACTTGGAGGTGAGAGGCCAAAGTGGCAAAACTAGGATGGCCAAAAGGAGGTGGTGACACCTTGGCTGGAAGTGAGCCCTGGTTGTCTTCCTCACCCCGGGCCCCAGCTTTATGGAGCCTTTGCAGGGGCTGCAGGAGGCTGAGACTTCCCTAGAGAGCCTGGTAGCTCCTGAGGCTGAACTGGGGGAATATGTGGCTATTTCCTCAGGCAGATGTGCTCAGATGAGTCACAGAGGGGGTGTCCCCCCACCAAGGTCTCCCTCACCTCTAGCTTCCCTCCCACACTTGAGTGTACCCAGTGAATGTGCTGGTTTGGACAATCCCCCCACTCCCCACCCTGTCCCAGCTTTTAAAGCCTGTCTGTGTGTTTCAGAGCACTTTGCCTGTGAGCTGGGACAGGGACTCCTGCTCACCCAACATCCCAGAGGCTGTAAGGCTGCTCTGAAATCACACCAGCCAGGTGCTCCTGGTGCTACCCGAGCACTCAGGGGGCAGAGATGCAGAGGGGTCCTTTCCCTCCTGGAAAGCTGGGATGTCACCCCTCAGCTGGGCAGGAGAGTCGTGGTTTAAAGCTGGTTTCCAAAGGCAGGGGTTGTTAACCACTGCTCTCAATCAGCCCTGAACTCAGGGTAACTGAAAAGGAGAAAGGAGTATTCTCCTCTGCTTCAGTACCAGGAAATCAGCACCCCCCACGGGAGCCAAGCTGCCAGTTTCTAGTGACTTCTTGTTTTTTGGAGGGTTTCCTCCCTCCCCACTGGCATTACAAATTCCCCTGAGGTGGCTCTACAGATCCCAGCCTCAACCTCCCTTGGCAACTCCCAGGAGGGCTTTCTAGGGTTTGTTTTCCTGGGAGTCTGGAGCCTTTAGCTTCCCCTGCTATGTCTTCTTGCTGTAGTGGTCTGGCAGAGGAGCTGGTTTGGCTGGATCAAAGCACCTCCCTTCCCTCAGGGCTGACCTTCCCAGCTTTCTAGCAGCAAATCCCACTCAGAGGCATGGGAACACCCTGAGCAAGAGGAGATGGGAAGCAGGAGAGTGTCCCCCTAGTAGAGATGGAGCCCCACAAACTCCAGCCTCTCCAAAGTCACCCCCCTGCTTTGAAACCCCCCCTGTGTTCCCATCAGTGATGCTGCTCCAGGGATTGAAACTTCCAGGATTTGCCCAATCCCAGGCTCAGAGATCCACATTTAGCCCCATGGCCTCTAAGGGAACCAAGAACTTTCCAGACTGAGGCCATTTCAGTGGGTGCACAAAGAACTTTTCCTTCCTGCAAACCAAACTTTCATCCCCTTTGTACATTTTTTATGTGGAATTCTGTGTTCTCCCCTTCAGGAAACTCCTCCTTTAAAGGATAGATTTACTGTCCTGCTGAGTGAAACAAGGGAGATGCTGGACTTCCCCTTTGCTTTGGAGATTTAAACAAATGACAGGTGATTTATTTTTAGCATTTTCTCTTTGTCTACAGGGAGGGGAGACACATTCTAAAGGCTCAGGGGTGCTGGGAAGTGAAGCTATAATTTGCCTAAAAGACTGTTTCAGTATCAGTTCAGTGGTGGATTGAAAAGACAAAAAAAAGAATGTAAATATGCACTTGAAGCAGAATTTTATGGAGGGTCATAATTTAATATATTGCAAACTTTGTAAATACTTGGGAAAAGCCTTGTAAAGTGTGTAAATAAATGAGATTTGTATGTAAGAAGAATTAAAAAGAAAAAGAAGTTTCTACTTTTTTTGCAATTAAAGACAAGTGTTAATGCAGCTTTGCTCCTTTCCTGGTTGATTTTCTTTTTGGTGTTGCATATTGGGCCACTGAGGGGTTATTTAACCCTTTTTAGGGCCCTTTTTCTAAGTGGCAATGTCATTTCAAGTGAAAAGTCAGGAGAGTTTTGTTTGGAAAATGTGAAAAGAAACACTTGGGGAAAACGTTTTCAGTTTTATCCTGGTTCCCTAAACAAAGTTGATGCAACAATCTCTGTCCTTCCCAATCATCTCTGTCCTTCCTTCACAATTCAGCTGATTTCAGCCAAGCTGTGAGGGGTAGAAGACAATGAGGTCCTCCAGAGGTCATAGAAACAGGCAAGTAGAGGAGAGAAAGATCCCAGGACAACGTGGATTGTTAGAAACCCTGCTTGAAGACCCTCAAGACGTGAGTCAGGAGAAACCCAGGTTTCCTTGGCTCTGCTGTGGGAAGTTGTGCCTTTCTGGAGGCCACCAGCCTTCAGCTGGGCCTGGGATGTGCCATCAGGTGTCCACCATGCAGCTCCTGGCTCCTGCAAGGTCTGTGGTTCCCCAGGGTGGAGGGGCTGGAGCCAGCAGAGGGAAAAGCCACATTCCTGCCTCGCTGACCTCATGCCGCTGGACACCAGCAGCTCCAGGGTGGGGTTTGGAGCTCGTGCTGCTCATCTCCAGGGCTCAGATGTTGGCTCCAGAAAGAGCTGTCGGGGCAGGTTGGGGAGTTGAGAACTGGCCCAGCAGCCCTGGCCAGCAGCCACTCCTGACCTTGCCCAGTGCAGGGGCTGTTCCTCGTGGTTCCCCAGGAGCCACGTGCCCTGGTTGGGGCTCCTCCAGGACTCTTCTCCCCCTGTGTCCCATTTTCCTTGATCCTTGTTGCTGTGCTATCTCCTGCCAGGCTTAGTCAGGGTGCTGGAGGGCCAGGGGGCTCAGTGGAGCTTGGCCCTTCATCTCCCCATCATGTTTGCAGAGACCAGGAGGTGCATTGGGGTCTTCTCAGTGCAAGGAGGCCACAGGGAGCTGCCTCCAGGAGTTGGAGCCAGAGTTGATCCTTTCTAGATGTTTCTCCAGACATGCAGCCCCAGAGCTGCTGAGGTGTCTCATGATGGAGATGGGTTTGCCTTCACCCAGATTCCAGGCCTGCAGGTCACCTTAGGAATAAATGAGAAGCTCTGGTTTGAGTTGAGGATAACCTGGTGAGGTGTTGGCCTCAGAGCCTGCTTGCAGAAATCAAAATCATGGTAGATCCTGGCCCTGATGAAGGAGAGGGTTAATATGCAGAGGTAAGAGATTTGGGGGGCAGTAGGAATGCTCTTGTGGCATGAGAGGTGATCAATGTGGTCCAAAGCTGAAGGGATGACAGGAAAGCATTCCCTGGGGAGCTGGGAGGGGAGGCAGAGCCAACAGCCTGTGAGTAGCTTGGCTCTGCTGGCCAGAGCTGCCCACCCTGCTCCTTCCCAACAGCCTGTGGTCTCCACAGGCAGCTCCTGGAGCAGAGCCAGGCTGGTTGCACAATCACAGATGGGGAGGAAGAGGCTGCAGGCAGGCTGGGGGGGGCTCTGCCAGACCCTCTCCATGACCAGGTCACTCAGGACACCTGATGTTGAGTCCTCCAGGTGTCTGGCTGGGCAGGGAGCAGAGGCTGCCCAAGCAGAGCACAGGGCTGGGTGTTCAGCCAGCCCTGAAGGCAGCTGGAGGATCTCAGCTCCCTTTCTTTGGGGGACCATTTCAGCTTTATATCTTGTTCTTCCTCTCCTGCCCACCCTCCTCCTGATGGCACAGGGAAGGGGGTATCAACCCTCTGGCAAACCCCATTCCCAGCAGGCTGGGGGGAGTCCCAGGAGGGTGTTTCCCAGCTGCTTCCCCCCAGCTGGGAAACTGGGCTGGCTGGGGTGGGCTCTGGCTCCCAGCTGGGGAGTTCCTGCACCATGAGCTGTTCTCAGCAGTTACATCTTGTTGCCTTCATTCCCAGACACAGCTGGTTTCAGGGACAGGATCCTGGTGTAAAACAGGGCTGGGCTGGTTGATGGGAGAGAAAAGGGACAGGAGGTGGGAGAGAGGACCCATAACTGGGGGCTGGAGGGGATGTCTGAGGTTTGGAGCAGCAGAGTCTGGGATGAAAGTGCCAATCCAAGGATTATGAATCAGGGAGAGAGGGGCTGACTTGGGGGGTGGACCCTGCACACTTGCTGGCACCAGCCCCACTGCTGCTCCCCCATCAGGGCCAGTATGTGAGCTGGGTGTGGAACTCGTGGCTCCCAAACTCTAATAAATACATTTCCTCCCCAATTTTCAAGCTGTTGGGTGTTCCTTGCTTTTTGGGAGGTGCTTTAAATCCTCCTGCCAGAGCCGTGGGCTGCTAAGAAGCAGAAGCTGGGGCTGCAAGATGCTGAGCTCAGGTCTTCCTTCTGTGTTCCTCTTGCTCACAGCACTGGAGCTGAGCTGGTCCCTGAGTGATGAAGAGAAGAAAATCATCTTGGATGAGCACAATAAATACCGTTCCCAGGTCTCCCCTCCTGCTGTGGATATGCTGAGGATGGTAAGTGGATTTTATTGCAGGGGAATTTTGGAGGGTGTTTGTGTGGCAGGAGCCTTGATCTTCATTCTAGGAGGGATCAGGGTTTTCTTAGGGGAGGTAGAGCAAAAAGGGTTGGAAAATGGAGGGAGGTTCTAAATTGCCTCTAAAGAAACGAGTTTCTTTTCACCTATTGAGTTGTTTTTTTATTTGATTTTGGGTTTTGATGTTTTGATTTGGTTTTGGAAGTTCCTGAGTGTGATCTGAGTCCCCTGATGCCCTGCATGGGAGCAGCTCTTGCTCCCAGGAGTCCCTTCTGGAGCAATTTGGGGAGGAAAAGCAGGAGAGACACTGTCCCAGGCTGGAGGAGGAAATCCTGCTGTGTGGGGCATTTGCAGGAGAGGGGGCTTCAGTTGTTGGTCATCCAGTTATCTGGGCTTTTCTTCACTCTCCTGATCCCCACCTCAACCTGTGCAGGGTTGGAGGATCTCCCATTTTGCTTGGGGAAACTGAGTCAGGTGTCCACCCCCACATCTGGCTGCAGTGGGTACAGAAACAAGCTTCTGAGCTGGTGCTGCTTGTTGTTTTACTCAGACCCTTGATTAAAATGTGGCTGTCAGGTTTGCTCTTGCACCACACGTGATGTTTTCTCACTGTTTGCTCCACTTGTGGAGGAGGAGAACAGTTTCTCAGGGACAGCTGGAGGGTCTTTGGGTCATGGTGGGCTTGGAGGAGACCCCTCTGGCCCAAAAGTTGCTCAGGCTGAATTTTAAACCTTTCTGGGCTGGTAAATGGGAGGTGAGTGAGCAAATGAAGCAAAAATCCCACCATCTTCAGGCAGAGGAGGTCTAAGAGGTGACTCCAGACCCCAAGGGGACAGAGCCAGGACCAGAAGCACCACGATCCTATGGACACCCACCCAAGGCACAGAAAACTGTGAGAATTAGGGCTTTGGAGCCAAAGTCTTAGAGAAAACCTGAGGGAAACAGTTTCTCAAGGTCCTTAAGGCAGCAGCAGCTCTGAACCAGTAGCTGCTGCTCCTGGGTGAAGCGCTGGTGGCAGCTCCTGTGCTTTGAGGTGCTCCCCTCACAGCAGGGGTGGTTCCTGCTCCAACACACAAGACCTGGAGCCAAAGGCATGATTTTATTTTATAGATATATAGATATATTTAAGAACAACCCACGTTTAGCTTGCAGCAGCCCTGACAATCTCTTGGGAGAGCTTTTTCCACGGGCTGTGTCTTCTCCTCCATCTTCACCATGCCTGGCTGAGGTCACCCCGTGCTGCTGTTTGGGACACAGGTCTGGTTGCTGTGGAAATAGCTGAGGGGGTGAGGACAAGTGGCCTGAAGCCACTTCTCTTCTTCAATGAAGCCAAGTCCTGCAGGTGCAAGTCCCTGCTCCTGGAGCCCAGCCCCATGGCAGGGGGAGCAGGGGGGGTGAGCCCCAAATGGGGTTTCCAGCTCTTGGAGCCATAGTTGGGAGGTCACCCAAACTTCTGTGCCCCCATCATGGATATTTTGGTGTTTCCTTCCCCTCCTGGTCCTTCAGCCCTGCTGCTCAGGGCTCCAGCCACATCCCCTCTCCACCCCAGTGGTGATGTGTCCTGCAGGGGGGCTGTGCCCTGTCCCCCTTTGGATCCAGCCCTGGCTCTGGTGGGGAAGGTTCTCCCCTTAGGACCCTTCCAGCAGAAGCAAAGCTGCTGCCTCCACCAAATGGTGCAAGGATGGTCCAAAAGAGCTGCAGTGTAGGGTTCCACGTGTGCCTCCCTGTGAGAGAACCTCTCCCTCTGCACATCAAGGTGAGGGACCAGCAGGGACCACGGCTGGTGGGCTCAGCTGGCCAAGGGGCCACTGTCTCTCCAGAAGGAGCTCTCAGCAGGAGCCATCTGGCCACATCTGGGATCCAGGCACCGAGGTGATGTTTCCCAGGAGCACATGTGCTCCCCAGCTCTGTGCAGCTGCTGGGGGAGGTATCTCCTGCTCTCCTCCCATCCCCACCCTGCTCAAAGAGGGGTGTCCCCAGGCCCCCCTCCTGTGGGACCCAGGGTGAGTCTCCTCCCTTCCTCCATCTAACTCCCTGGGCTCTCTGTGCTGAGGTGAGGATGGTCCATGATGATGTTTGAGATGCACCAGCCAAGGCTGGGAAAGTCCTGCTGACCCACCAACCTTCTCCTGTTTGCTCTGAGGTTTGGGTTGTGCTGGGACTGAGGAGTTTCCCTCTCCTGAGGACTATGTTGGGTAAGGGATTTGAACTGGAAACGGTGGCCAGAGAGCCCAGGGGTCCATGACACGTGTCCTTGTGGCTGTTGGGGAGCCCGGTGTCCTTCCCTGGGTGCTGACACTGAGCTCCTTCCAGACCTGGGACGTGGAGCTGGAGGCCTTTGCCCAAGCCTATGCAGAGAAGTGCATCTGGGACCACAACAAGGAGAGGGGCCGACGGGGGGAAAACCTCTTTGCAATGGCTCCAATCCTGGACCTGGAATTTGCTGTGGAAGACTGGAATGCTGAGGAGAAATACTACAACCTGTCAACTTCCACCTGTGTCCCTGGGCAGATGTGTGGCCACTACACCCAGGTACCAGGGATGGAGGGATGGGGTTGGTGGGAAAGGTGGAGGGATGGGGTTGGTGGGAAAGGAGCTGCACCAGAGCCCCAGCTCCTCCCAGAGTCCATCCAAAGAGATGGGGAACCAGGTGGGAATTACAGTGGCACAGGGAGACCTGGGCATGGTGCCAGCCATGACCAGGCTTTTGGAGAAGACCTTTTGTTTTTAAACAAGCTCTGCAGCCTGTTTTTGGGGGGTTCCAGCTTGTCTTGGGTAGAGGTACAAGGTCTGAATGTTCCTTCACAGCTTGGGTGGGAATGAGGAGCAGAGATGGTGATGGGTAAATATGAGGAGGGATGGAGGGATGGAGGGATAGGGGTTTCCAGGAGCAAAGCAGATGGTGATGCTCTTCTTGGGTGGATTAGGAAAGCTGCAGCATGTGGATATGTGGATGGGGAGGTGGTTCAGAGAGGGTCAAGGGGCATGAATAGAAAGGGACCTACAGGAAAGCTGGGGAGGGACTTTTAACAAGGGCTTGTGGTGAGAGGACAAGGGGTAAAACTGGAAGAGGGAGACTGAGGTTGGACATGAGGAGGGAATTCTTTGCTGTGAGGGTGGTGAGAGCCTGGCCCAGGTTGCCCAGGGAAGCTGTGGCTGCCCCATCCCTGGCAGTGTTGAAGGGCAGGTTGGATGGGGCTTGGAGCAACCTGGGCTGGTGGGAGGTGTCCCTGCCCGTGCAGGGGGGTGGATCTAGATGATCTTGAAGGTCTCTTCCCACCCAAACCAGTCTGGGATTCTCTGAATTCTAAAGCCAGGTGGGGTTGTGGGATCTGGGGGACACACAAAGAGATGAGGGGGACACTGCTGTGGTGACAGAACAGCCTTCAAGGCCAGGAGACATCAGGGCATCTGCAGACCCCCAGTCACCTCCTCTTCACCCCTGGTCTTTGCCTTAGGTGGTCTGGGCAAGCACTCATCAGATTGGCTGTGGGTCCAAGTTCTGTGAGAAGATTGAAGGGCTGGAAACAGAGGACATGTACCTGCTTGTCTGCAACTATTACCCCCCGTAAGTCCCATGGCTGATGTGGTTTGTGCTTCTTGGTGGGGCTTCTGTGCTGGAAATGTCCTTCCTTCAGTCCCCAGAGCAGGGCAGGACCTGGCCTTGGTCACAAAGAGCCAGAAAAGGTCTTTGTTATCTTGGGCTGGTCACAAAAGAAGGAAGGGGGGGTCTGGTGATCCTCCCCCCTGATGGTGATCCCTGAGGTCTGGTTCAGCTGGTGGCAGGGACCTGGGCATGGAATTCCACCCCACCAAGATGTGCCCAAGGCTGGTGCTGCAGGAGCTGAGGGCACAACCAGCAGGTCCCTGCTCTGTGCCTGCTTCTTCCCCAGCAGTGGCCACCTGGGGTGGAGAAGCCCATTTGTCCCAGCAGGAAGGGCTGGACATGGGAGGAGAGGCAGGTCCCTGCTCCCAGAGTCCCTGGGACTCCCCTTGGGGACCAACAAGAGCAGCTGGTCACTGCAGACCTTCTCAGGGGTCTGGAACAGAAGGGAGCTGAGCTCACCTGCCCCAATGCCCATTGACTGCTGTACAGGGTGGGGAAGGACCTGGTCCTTGGGCTTGTCTCCTCTGGCTTTAGCAGCCCTGGGGTCAGACTGTTGAGTAGATGGCACTGATGGCCTGTGCCAGGAGACCAAGACCTGTTTGTCACATTGATCCTGAGTTCTGTCCTGGCTGGGCTGTTCCAGTTGAACCAGCCCCCTCTTTGGGGTGGGGGTTCCTCCTTCTCCTCATGCTTTCTTCTTCTTGGCATCTTCTGTTCCAGGGGCAACATGAAGGGTCGAAAGCCCTACAAGGAGGGACCTTCATGCTCACAGTGTCCTGAGGACAGAGTCTGTGTCAACTCCTTGTGTGGTAAGTGAAGCAAAGTTGTCCCTTAGCAGGGACTCAGATCCCTGGCTTGGGGGCCAAGCTCTGAACCACCCTCCTGGAGCTGCCAGGAAGCAGTTCCAGGGCTGGACCATGGTGTCCATGTCCATACCCATGTCCAAGAGCCATGTCCATGGCATCAGGTGTGCTGGCAGTCCCTCAGGACAGCTCAGCTGCCTCCAGATGAGGAGGATCAGACCAGGACCTTGTACCCCCTTAGCCAGCAACTGTTGCCCCATGAGGATGCTCCTTGAGGGGCCTGAGGTGGTGTGAGGGAGGTGAGATGTCTCCAGGTTGGGGAGTGACCTCAGAGGGGTTGGTTGCTGCTTCAGGCCCCCCCACTGATCTCTGCTGGCCCTGCCCAGGGCAGGGGATCCCTTGAGGGGAGCTGACCCAGCCCTAACCCATGGCCCTTTTCATCTCTTACCAGAACCCCTTGGAGAAGAGACCTCTCCAGCCTCTGTGACAACAAAGGCAAGTCCCTCCACCCCAAC
>NW_009953902.1:322832-324199 GCF_000747805.2 Chaetura pelagica
AAACCAACACCCACCACACCAAAGCCCACCACAACAACAGCCAAACCAACACCCACCACACCAAAACCCACCACAACAACAGCCAAACCAACACCCTCCACACCAAAACCCACCACAACACCCACCACACCAAAACCCACCACAACAACAGCCAAACCAACACCCACCACAACAACAGCCAAACCAACACCCACCACACCAAAACCCACCACAACAACAGCCAAACCAACACCCTCCACACCAAAACCCACCACAACACCCACCACACCAAAACCCACCACAACAACAGCCACCACAACACCCACCACACCAAAACCCACCACAACAACAGCCAAACCAACACCCACCACAACAACAGCCAAACCAACACCCACCACACCAAAACCCACCACCACAACAGCCAAACCAACACCCTCCACCCCAAAACCCACAACTGTGACTAAGCCAAAACCTGCCATAGATACAACCAAACCAACACCCACCACACCAGCATCTACCACCACTACAGCCAAGCCAACACCTGCTGCTACAGCAGCAAAGCCAAAACCCACCACGACACCACCAGCACCTCCCACAACAGCACAGACACAACCAAAACCTGCCACCACCACAAAGCCAGAGCCCACTGAACCAGCACATCCCAGTCCTACTGAGGCAACTGGGCTGACTCTTTCCTTGGAGCCCACGTTAGACCTGGATTACAAAGCATCTCCAGAAGGAGACACTGGAGAGCCCCTTAGCCCCTTGACTACAGAGGATCCCACCTTAGCAGAGAGCATGGCCGTGGCCTTCAGCCCCAGATCAGTCCCAGAGACAATCAGAGGTGTCAAAGAGGATGGGAAAGAGACACCAGCCCTTTCCAGCCCATCCCCATCCCTCAGCCAAAATGTTCCAGAGATCAAGTTAGGTTTCAATAGAGCTGAGCTCATGACCCCCTCCAAGTCCATGGCCTTCAGCCCTGAAGAACCCACCTTCCTGCGCTTGACATCGTCCTCCAGAGCCAGGAAAGGGCAGAGTCCTGCTTTCCAGAGCTCCCTCTCAGGTAAGCTGGTTGTGGACCCTGTCCTGACATGGACACTGGGACATTCTGTGATCCCCAAGCAGCATGGGGAGTGCTTGGGAGGAACCAGTATCAGCCTGGTCCTCTGGGTCCTCCTCTGGTGTGTGGCACCAGCCCTGCTGCTCCCTCTAACTCAGCCAGGTGAGATGTCTGAAGCATGTCCTGCCTGCTCCTCACTAACCCACCAGCCACCACCTTCTCTGCTCCCTGCACCTCTCTGTGCTTTGGTGCCCATCCCTGATGGACCTGCATGACTGGGAGTTCCTCTTTTGCCCAGATTTCTCCTCTCACTCCATCTTCTCTTCAG
>NW_009953902.1:324437-336897 GCF_000747805.2 Chaetura pelagica
CTGGACGCTGAAGAACTGGAGACAAACTCAGCCCAGACAAACCTGGATCAGCCCGTGGCTGGAGCCCCCTGTGCCTGCTTGGGGCTTTCACTCTTCCTCCTACCCAGTGTCATCCTGGTGGGTCTTCTACTTTGAATGGTCTTTTCTCAGCTGTCCCTGCATCAGTCACCAAGACTTCCTTCAGCACTGGTTGTTCCACAACCCTGGTAGGCTTGGGAGACACCACGGACAATTCAGGTTGTCACACTCTCTTCTTCTGCTCCAGCCCTGAGGAGCCAAGGGCAGCTGGCAGTCCCATGGGAACTTGGTCCCCTTCCTGAGGAGACCCAAGGGCAGGAAGGTGCCTGCCAGAACGTTGGTGGCCTTGGATGCTTCTCCTTTCTTCCCAGACAGCCTGGGCTTCTGGTCTGTTTCCAAACTGGAAGGGGGAGCTGTCCCACCCTGCTGTGTGGCTGGCAGGTCCTGCCACACCGTGTCCCCAGGGAAAGCAGAACCACCTGGAAACCTGAGGGGCAATGAGCCATGGTCTGGTGTTTGTAGAGGAGATGTGGTTGGTTTGGCCTTGGGCAGGACAGGTTCCCAACACAGATGTTCTCTCTCCCCTCCTGACGTCTCTGTCTCCATTTTGACAAGTTTCATCTTCTTGCCCAAAAAGTGTGGCTTGTATTTCAACCCCCCAGGAATTTCTGTTTCCCTCCTGGCTCAGGTGGAGCTACAGCCAGAACTACCCCTTCCTCCTCCTCACCCTTGTCCCCTTCCTCTCCTCCCTGCTCCCTCAGTTCCTCCTGTCCCACCACTTCACTGAACGCCTGTGCCTGACCCCTCTGCATGCACAGAAGAAAAACCTTCACCCCAAAGAGGAGTTCCCAGCTCCTCCTCCTCAGCTTTCCCCCTGCATGGCTCCCTCCTTTCTGTAACTTCAGTGTAGTTGGATTTCAATACAGATCCCAGTTGACATCTCCTGTGTGTGGTGGTGGAACCTGGGCCAGGAGAAACAAGTCACCCCATGGGGTGGGACAACTTGAGCTCAGGAGAGCCAGGAGAACCATGTTCCTGGTGGTTCCAGGACTTGTTGGAGAACAGCTTTTGTTGTCTGGGACATTGTGTGTTTTATTCCCCTGGGTCTCTGCTCCCTTCACATGAGGATTCCCAGGAAGGTGTGTTAAACAAGTGACAAAGCTTTGCAGGCTGGTGGGAAGGACTAGGAGATCCAGCCCCTTCCTCTGGGTGTTGCATCTCCAACAGATGAGGTGGGGAATGACCTGAAGGTCAATATTTGCCTCCTCCCCTCTGTGTCCTGTGCATCCCCAGAGCATGCACTGAATAAATCCTGTTCTGAAAGCCTCCTGTGGGGTGTGCAGTGTCTGGCTGGGGGGGCTGGACACTGGGAACCTGCTCATTACCCCTCACATGCTCCTGATCTGCTGCTCAGGTTGAACAGCAAAAAGACCTCGTGGTTCCCGAGGTCCTTAAAGGGGCTTTTTGGGGGTTTTTTTTTGGCTTGATCCAGGTGCTGGTTTTTGCCAGGTTGCAACTTGATGTTTTTAAGGCCTTGGAAAAGCAGCAGCAGGAGGTTGAGGATGATGTGGGGAATATTTCCCTGAGCACCCAGCAAAAAAAACAATGGGGCCCCACCGGGAACATTTTGGGGAGCAAGGAAAGGCAGAGGGGGAGAACCTGGAGCAAAACAAAAAAGATGAGAGATCAAAATGCTGGAGCATTTCTGGGTCCCTGCTGGAGGGGCCCAGCAACCCCTCCCTGCCCCCAAACACACCACTTTGCATCTTTGCATCAAAAAGAAACCAAGTTAAAAACAAGTGTTTGCCCCCAGATCCTGTGTTTTCTGCAGCATTTTCACCTCAGAACGTCAGGAAAAGGTCCAGGGAGGAGTAAAATGAGCAGCACGGGAGCGATGCTGGGCTCAGAGTTTTGCTTTTCCCTCTTTCCCATCCTTTTTCTCTCCTCCCTGGTGGGGCATCTCCCTTCTCCCTGCAGTCCTGCCCGGGCAGCCCCAGCAGGAAAGCACCGCGGGGTGATCTGAGGTCACGGTCAGGGTGACCAGCAGATGGCGATGGGACCGACCAGCCTGGGCTGAGCAGAACCTCCCGGAGCAGCTCCGGCCTTTATTCCTCATCACAGAGCTCAGATGTAGTGAAGAATCAGCTTTAAAAAAATCACCTCCTCCCCGGGTGATGCAGCTGCTGAAGGTGCAGGTTGAGCTCCTGTTGCTTCAGGGGGTTGGGGGGGAAATCCAGCCTTGGGTTAAGGATGGGGATGGATGAAAAGTGGAAGAGGGAGATGGAGGTTGGAGATGAGGAGGGAATTCTTTGGTGTGAGGGTGGTGAGAGCCTGGCCCAGGTTGCCCAGGGAAGCTGTGGCTGCCCCATCCCTGGGGGTGTTGAAGGGCAGGTTGGATGGGGCTTGGAGCAGCCTGGGCTGGTGGGAGGTGTCCCTGCCCATGCAGGGGTGGGACTGGATGATCTTGAAGGTCCCTTCCCACCCAAACCCTTCTCTGGTAGATGACAAAAGTGCAGTTGGGGGGGCTGCCCTTTGCCAGCTGGGAGGGATGAGGCAGGGATGGAGCTGGGAAGGCATTTCAGGACCATGACCGGTTTCCCACCTGGACGAAGGAGAACGTAGCATCAAGTCCTCATAAATAACACAAAGAGGAGAAAAACCTCCCTTCTCCCAGCAACATCAGGGCACTTGGTCAACACCTGATTTGTTTTTTGCAGTGCTAGATCCCCCCACCCTGCTGGGAACCACCGGGAGCAACTGGGGCTGCTGGGAACAGCCTCAGCAGAAGCTCATCCAACTCATTCTGGGATTGAAATGTTTTCTCATGATTTTGGGCTTGTGATCCTTGGAAAACGTGTTGAGTTTTGTTTTCCTGAAGGTTTGGGCTTCTGTCAAGAGACACGATGCCTATTTCTAGAGTTCCCTGTGACAGAAAATTCAAAACCAGAGGGGAAATCCCCTTCCCTCTCCCCTCTGAGCCCCAGGAGAGCAGGGCTGAGCCCTGACAGCACCTGCACTGGGTGGGGGTGTTTGGATTAATCCTAAATTTGGGATTTGAGGGTGAGGGGGGGGGGGTTAGGGAAGGAGGGAAGGTGTCCACATGGCAGGGGATGATGCACAGGGGAGGACACACAACATCCAGGGGAGACTTTTGCATCGTTTCCACTCTCTGTCTGGGCTTGGCAGGAAGGATGCTCTGATCTCAGGGTGATTCCTGAGGGGAAAGGAGCCAAGAGCCTGGGAAAGATGCTGCTGGGTCCTGATGCAGCCCCACGACCAGGTGGGGTGGGAGGAGGAGGAGGCATTTCAGCATCAGCTGTGCTCAGTTAGGGTAAAATCCTGGGGTTTGGGGTGTTTATAAGGCCTGGTTGCTGCATCACCCCCACCTGTTTGGTTCCTCCAAGCCCTGGGGCCTCTTTCCTAGCAGGGAGAGGGATGTTCTGGCTGGAAGTTGAGAGAGAGAGGAGGTTGTTTGGCTCCAGCTCCTGAAGTTCCCCTGAAAATGGTGAGTCTAAAGGGTTGGGGGGAGCATGTCCACCATTGGGGGGTCTGCAGGTGGGGTTCCCATGCTGGTAGGTCCAGCCAGCTGCCCAAATCTGAGGATTTGGGCTCAAAGTGCCCTCATCCTGCAGTGTCCTGGGCTGCCAGTGGGGACCCACTTTTCTCCCTCTTCCTTCCTGGCTGCTTTTTATTTAAATGAAGTGTGGCTGCCCCCCCTGAGATGTGCCTGGGCAGCCTGGCCAGAAAGTTACCTGGTGTCCCAAATATCCATGGGTGTAAGCTTGGACATCCTGCTGACTCTCCTGCTGGGCAGAGGCTGCTCCTCCCACACATCAGGAGGATTTGCAGGGAGCAAATGGTTTGGTTGGTGTCTGAGCTCTAGTTGTGATTTATTGGAGATAAGATCATGGGTTGGTGGAGCTTGGAAGTCCCTGTGTCCTCCTGTGGTATCAGAGCTACAAACATGCTTGTTTCAAGGAGCTGCCCAGGCAGAGAGGAACCCACCCTGCAGCCCTTGAGCAGAGCAAGGCTGAGGAAACAGGTTGGGGATTCAGGTTGGTCCAGGAAAGTAACTTCTGACAGTTAAAACAGTCTGAGCTGGGCTAGCCCAGTCTGTCCCATGTCCTCCTCCTGGCCTGGCTTCCCTGCCATGCTCAGTGTTTTGGTCAAATGGGGGACTTGGTCAGTGACACAGGAACACCCCAACTCACCAGCCAAGGTTGTTTCAAGGCAGTAAAAAGACTCTGTGGGGTTTGGTTTTGTTTTTTAAAAGTCAAAACAAGTTTATTTTCCCAAGAGAATCTCTCCAGTCATGTTTTATTCATGGCTTTTCACATCTTCTCAGGGTTTGAGATTCTCTGCATCAGCCTCATGGAGAGGGACTGAACTGGAGCCATTTGGGACATGCAGGATGAGTTCTTAGCTGGGGGACAACTCCTCAACCCCAAGGGGATCTGCAGCTCTGTTCCCATGCCTGTGCTGCTGTTTTGGTACCTTCCAAGCACTCTGTGGGCAGGAGCCCTGCCCCTCAGCCAGCAGCTAGAAGAGGGTGATGCAGCTAAGAGGACCAAGCTGGAGCTGTGACACAGCAGGTGGCCAGGACTGCTGAAGAGCTGGGTTGATGGAGACAGGACTGCATTCCTTCACTGCTGGATGCTGTGACATCCCCACCCACCAGCTGCTACCCAGCCTGCCCTTGCTGCAGCTACACCCCAACCCAAGAAGCAGAGGAGCCTTCAAGAACCTGCTTCATTCTGGTGAGTCCCATGGCCCAGGCAGGCAGGTCTGGGCCTCCCTGCATGTTTGCTCAGGGTGAAATTTGAGCATTTCTCTTTGCAGTTCTCTTCCTCCCCCTTCACCCAAGGTGTCCTCTGCTTGCCCTCACTCCCTGATGTCTCAGTTTCCCCTGGCAGTGAGATGGCAGGGATGATAATGGCCCCAGATGTCCTTCAGTCCTGAAGAGCTGGTGCAGCCCTGATCACCTTACAGCTCCACTCCCGGTCTTGATCCTAATTTGGAATATGGCAGAGGGATAGTCCCACCTGCTCCTAAAAAAAGAGGAGAAATCACAATTCCCTGTCCCTTGTTAGTGCTGGAGCTCTGGAGCACCTTGTCCTCTCGTGGCTGCTGTCAGAGGACCTGCCTGGGAGAGCCCAGAAGGGGCAGGACTTGCTGCCTCTGGCTCAGGGCTCCTCCTCACCTGGCCCTGCTCTAGGACAGGGTGTTAGTCTGGATTGGTGGCTTATTCTGTGTAAATACAAAGGAGCCCTAATCTCCTCACCAGGGTTGAGTTAGGCTGATATGGTTATCAACTCAGAAAGAACCACCCTCTAATTCAAGCTGGGAACTTGTCCAAACCAAAATGCACTTCCTGAGCAGGGGCCAAACCTGCCGAGTCTGATCAGCTCCCAGGGCTCTGAGCTTCCTCTTGGAGCTACTTCTTAATCCCAACTTCAGAACTGGATGCAACAAACTTTAAATCACAGGCTCAAAGGATCCTCACCCCTCCAGGCTCGAGGACAGGGCAGAAAAGAACAGGTTACTTAAACCCTTTACCACTTGGGCCCATCTCCTGCAAAAACAAGAAGGGACCCCCAGGACTGATGCACCAACTCCTTTCACTGATTCTCTTGCACCCATTCAACAGAGAGATTTTTTTGGGAGCTGGTGGCTCTTCTGTTCATGGAGTAGAGGCATGAAGCATTGGTGCTGCAAGAGAAGCCCCACTGAGTTGTTCAGCAAAGCTTTGGGGTGCTGAACAGGAAGAAGTGATGCCTTGGGAGCTCTGTGGCTGAGCCAGTCCTCCAGGGGTTTTGCTGCTCTTTAAGGAAGGCAATAGACTGTATAGTTATCACCTGAAATGGGATGAAATCCCTCCCACCAAACTATACAACCTACTACCTCACCTCCACAGAGCAGTGCAGAGGTCTTGCCTGGTTCACTTCCCTCCCTGCCCGGAGGAGAAGTAGCTGAGGAGAACTTGAAGACCTGACTGTCTCCTTAGGAAAGACAGTAGATTGTATAGTTAGCTCAAAGGGAGGATAGGACTCCACAACTATTCAATCTACTACCTCAGCCTCAAGGACAGCTTTGGGACTGTGGCAGCCTGAGGTGGCAAGAGGATCCTCATCCAGGCACTGGCTGCTCTGCAGCTCCTGTGAAGAGAAGGGCATAAAAAAATCCATCAGCCTTCATGATGGTAGGGAAAAGGAGTCTCCTACCCAGCCCTGCCCTGGAGCTGCCCTCTCCTTCTTTAAACCTCCTTCAGTCCACTTGGACTAGGCTTTATCCTCAGCAATCCCAGCCTGGAAACCTCCTGCACCCGAGGGCTTGGGAAAGAGCAGCTCCCACCCCTTGGGACCCTGTGCTGTGCCTGCAGAGCTCACATCCCTCCTGAAGCAGGAGACATCCAGCCAGGCTGACCTCACCTCCTGAGCACACCAGCCTGTCCAGAACAAACCCTGCCAGCCCAGAGAAGAGAATCCACCCGTTCAGCTGCTGGGCACTCCAGAGAATGGAGCAGATCAGAAACCACTGAGCACACAGAAGCTTTTAGGCTGCAAATGTGATGGTACCAAGAACATCCAGGCAGATCAGTTCCCAGACACACGAGTGCAACAGGCAGCCCTGCTGTCCCCTCAGTGCCCCAGCACAGCCAGGCAGCACCAGCATGGATCTGAGGCAGACTGGCTTCCCCTGAGCCCTTGGCTCTCCTGCTGAGACTCCCTCATTCTCTGCACACCCAAATTCAGGTGCAAGTTGGTAGTTTAAAAGAAACCCGTGAGGTTCTTTTGCAATGAGGAAGAATCCCCCTTGGAGATTAAAGAAGTCCCTAAGGAGCAGGGAGCCACCAGCAGCAGAGCAGGGACCCAAAGGAGGACTCCCCAGGAGGGGTCCCCAGCCTCCCCAAACTTCTGCTGGTGCTGGGGTGGGCAGGGGCTAAGGCAGGAGACCCCAGAGGGGCTTTGAGCTTCCACAGCCTGAAGGTGGGAGATTCCTGAAAATCTGGTGAGCTATTGGAGCTGGAACCAGGTGAGAGTTTAGGATGGAGTGCACAGAATTCTTTGCAGTGAGGTTTGGGAAGTGCCCCTTTTCCTTTGCAGAGTCCATTCATAGAATCCAGGAATGTTTTGGGTTGGAGGAAACCTTCAAGACCACCCAGTTCCAACCCCCTGCATGGGCAGGGACACCTCCCACCAGCCCAGGTTGCTCCAAGCCCCATCCAACCTGCCCTTCAACACTGCCAGGGATGGGGCAGCCACAGCTTCCCTGGGCAACCTGTACACATTCCAGGTAATTCTCTTAATTTCCTTTTACAAACTCAGTCCTCACAGGGGATGACCCTGATGCCAAACCATCTGGCCCAGGCCTGGTGTGACAATGTCAAAAAAATCAGCCTTGCAGGCCTGGTTCCTAGAGCATGAAAGCTCCCAGCCTGTTCCCAGTGCCAGGTACCCTGCATCCCAAAGGGGAAAAAGAACATTTCCCATCAGAAGGCTCTTCTATTGGCATAGAAAATGAGGCACAGGGGTCACACATCCCCCCTGAGCACGTGCAAGAGCTTCAAGGTGACAATTAGGCTGTCACTGGCCACTCTGCCCCCTCAGGGACAGAAGTGGTGGTTTGGAATGAAGTGTTTCAGCTTCCCAAAGATGAAGCTTGTGCCCCAGGCATCAACCAGGAGGGATCATGGGGGCAGGAAAGGCAGAAGTCACTGCATGGGGAGAGCACTGGGGAGGTGGGTGGCCCAGATGATCTCATCAGGATGGCATCTTCTCCAAAGAGACACTGACCTGGAGGAACAAGTTCTCCTGATTCCCAATCTGGTGGCTGATTTTATTTTAAGCATCTCAGCCAGCTGTACAGGCCAGGCCTCTAAAAGGTCACTCTTGGTGGTGTTTGCAGAGAACACGTGTTTGGGGCCCATCTCAAACTGTGGGTGGGAAAATTGCATTAAATAACTCCTAGTTCAGATTAGATCTAATTTATACATGGAGAGAGAGGAGGGGGGGGGGAAATCCCTTCTGACTTCTATAAGTAATCCTGAAAACAGGAGATTTAATTATTATAATTGTCTTAATGAGTGTAGGTTTTGGGAATACCCAGCTGCTGAGTCTGCAATCCTGGTCTTGCCAGGATGGGTGAAGGATGGAGACAAACAGGAGGGCTGGGAAATGCTGGTAGGGGTCACCAGGACCATCCTGTCCTCGGGAACACTGTCCCATGTTGCTTGTGGAAGGTGTTTCAAGGGCAGCAAGATCCTCTCCTGGATGGCTTGTGGTCTAAACCATCAGAATGGGGAAGGAAAAAGCAGAGAGGTGGCCCAATTTGCCAAAGATGACACAGCAAGTCCATGGTGAAGTTGACACTGGAACCAGCCTGACCTGGTCACACTGCCAGGGCAATGGCCTCCCTGGGCCAGGCTGAGGTTAGGACAGGACAATTCCCACTGAGGGGGGAAAAGTGATGTTCCATGGAGATGATGGGAGGGCTGGAGCAGCTCTGCTCTGGAGCCAGGCTGGGAGAGTTGGGGTGTTCAGCCTGGAGAAGAGAAGGCTCCAGGGAGACCTTAGAGCAGCTTCCAGTGCCTGAAGGGGCTCCAGGAAAGCTGGGGAGGGGCTTGGGACAAGGGCAGGGAGGGATGGGATGAGGGGGATGGATGAAAAGTGGAAGAGGAAGATGGAGGTTGGATATGAGGAGGGAATTCTTTGGTGTGAGGGTGGTGAGAGCCTGGCCCAGGTTGCCCAGGGAAGCTGTGGCTGCCCCATCCCTGGCAGTGTTGAAGGGCAGGTTGGATGGGGCTTGGAGCAGCCTGGGCTGGTGGGAGGTGTCCCTGCCATGCAGGGGGTTGGAACTGGATGATCTTGAAGGTCCCTTCCAATCTAAACTATTCTATGATTCTAGGAATATTTGCAGAGGAATCCTAGATCCTGGGAGAGAGAAGATCCCAGGCACACTGGGTCACAGCTCAGTGGTAAAACCCTGCAGGGGTTTCCCCCAGAGGCATCATGAGTTATTCAGAGATCTACCCTGCCATGAGATTGCTCTAAACTCCACATCTATGGAGATTTTCAGCAAAAATCCCAGGGCAATCACCAAAGTGAGGTGTGTTCCAGCTTTGTCCTGCCTTCCAGACACGATGCCTTCCCTCCTAGCCTGTTGTTGCTGGAACATCAGATTTCCAAGTGCCTCAATGTGATGTTGTCATGCAAAATTCTGGATGAAATAGCCAACAGGGCCTGCAGGAGGCAGGAGCCCATGCCCCCCAAGCCTCTCACTGCCTTGGAAGTTGTTTAAACCCAGTTTTTGAAGCTTTTTTGGATACTTGACTGCTAAGGACTTGGATCTCTTTGAAAAACATCCTTTTCTGTGCAGACCTGGAGTTGGTGGCACTGCAACTTTCCCCTTCCAGATTGATATGAATGCTTCAAAATTAGCCAAATTTGAAATTTTTTTGTGTCCAAAAGGCTTGGGCAGGAGCTTTCTGCAGGAAGGTCCCTGTGCTCAGTGTTCCCAGCACCATCCTGCTGGCTGGAGGTGCCTGCAGGGGTGAGGGAAATGGGCAGGGAAAGGATTTTATTGTTTCTTCACTGCAAGATCCTCCAGCCTGGTAAAAAAAACAAAACAAAACTGGCACTTCCAGCCCAGCTTCTAGAATTCAAGTGACCTACAACTGTTAAGAGGGCTCAGGATGACCAGTTGGACCCCACAACTGCCAACCCAAGGTGATGCCACCTCAAATTTCAAAGCATTCACAGACCAAAGATGCCCAAGCACGGCCGAGTCTTTGCCTTTAAAATTGGGAGGCATTGAGAGGAGCTGGAAAAGCTCTGAAGCTTTGAGGAGCTGATCTGGTTTATTAAGAAGCACTGAATGAAATGGATGAGGGGGGAGGAGGAGGAGGAGGGAGGAAACCATAAAACAACAAAGTCTCTCCTTTAGAAGCAGGCGCTGCTTTTGTGCAGCCGCGGTCCTGCCTGTCGGTGCCAAAATGTGCCAGGGACAGGCAGGGTTTCTCAGTGGGAAACCAAGACCCTACGTCTCCGAGGGGTTTTTCAGCCTCCTTGGAGAAAGGGAACCAGCCCCAAGTGCCACAACCAGGCGGCCTCAGCACGAAATGGCTGACGGAGGCCATTTTGTTCCCTTCGCCGCCGCCGGCTCCGCATCCTCGCTTTTGGAGAGGGCAAAGGGAAAAGCCCATGGGCACCAAAAAAAAGAAGCAATCCCCAAATGAGTGAAACCCAGAGGAGGTGAGGGAGGTTTCCAACACCTCCCAGCATCACCAGGATGTGCAGCCACACCAGCCCGAGCCGCGCGGCTCCACCGACCGGCAGCGAGGAGCTCAAAAAGCAGCAGATGGCCCCAAAAAAACCACCTTCAACCCATCCCGTCCCTTTGGAAAGCAAAAAAATAAACATATTTGCCAAACTAGCCACAAGGACAAGTCATTTTTCACTTCTCACAAGCTGGGTGAACCTCTCAGAAAAGCAAGGCCCAGACGATCCTGGAGTCACTATTAAAATATCACCCTTGGAAAGAGTTAATTAAAGGTGCTGCAAATGGGGAAAGGGAAATGGAAGTAAAAATAGTTAAAAGTTTATGCCTGCAACAGCCCCCGTGTCTCAGCAATGCTTTTCCTCCAGGCTCTGTCCTATCAGTGTTGTTGTAGCATTTATTATTAATCACTTGGCAGGTATCTTAATAAAGAGCTGCTCATCTGTCAGGGGTTGTCTCAAGTCCTTTCAGATGTTTATGAACATCTGGATCATCGTTCATTAATTTGGTATCTTCTGACACGTTTATCTATTATATGTATGTTATAGATGCATTTATAACCTGTTTGTTACAAGAGTTCTCTTTTGTGACCACCCCATAAATCCATTATTCAAGGTAGGCACAAAAGGTAAGTTTTTTCTAAATGTTTGGATATTTTCCCTGTAAATTAGCATAGGAGGCACAACCATCCTGAAGGGGAAAAAAGAAAAAGAAATATCCCAGAATTTTAGTCATAAAACATTGATATTTCATAGAGTATTTTCTCCAAAATACTAAAAATTAAGAGAGAGAAGTGAACAATCGTTTTGGTTCATCGTTACCTGCTCCGTACTCGATTCCATAGCTTAACCCAATGTAAAGAAGGAAGATTCTTCCCTGTAATACTCCCTAAAGCTCTTCCATTAATACTGTTTTCCTTCTTGATGTTCAGTCCAGAAGCTGCCCACAAAAGGTGTGCAGGTCACGTAGGTTTGGACCAAGATATTTAATTGACAGAGCAAATTTGCAGCTGCCCAGTGCCCACACATGCAGCCCCAGCTCCAGGAGACACCACTGCCCGTGCAGTTCCCTACAGGATCTGTTTGTAAAGCAAGTCAAGCAGATATGGAGGCAAATACCTTTCTTTGCAAGAACAACGGTTTCCCCTCTTTCTGCTCTCCTTCCCAGCTCCTCTCTGGAAGTGTCTCCGTTTTTCCAGGTGTCCAAGCAGCCCCGCAAGGAAAGGTGGGAGGATCAACCCAACACCGAAGCCTTAACAAAAAGCCTCATCAACCCCCCTCCTATCACTGGACAAAGATCTGTCCCTGCCATCGGCCGAGAACGAAGAGACGTGGCTACAAACTCCAAGACATCCAGGCTACTGAAGGAAATGCAGAAGCACTTTAAAAAAATGTAATTAAATAAATAAAATTGCCTTGATTTGGCGCATGTTCTGGTCTTCTTGCTGCGCTCCTGCGCAAAATCAGATGGCAGCACCACCAAGTTGCCTTAAACTTTCAAGGCGTGTTATTGTTGATGGCGTCTCTGTCACGTATCACACCTTGACGGGTGCAGGGTCTGCTGCATTGAACAGCTTGTTCTCACAGCTCTCCATCCTCGTGAGAAAAATCCCAGGCTGAAAAAGCCCAGGAACGAGTCTTTGAATATTGAAATGAAGGTTTTTTCTAGTCCCGAGATGAAAACTTTTCAAGGCAAGAAGGCAACAAATAACAGCCGAAAAAAAATCCCTAAAGAAAAGGGGAAAAAAGATAGAAAACTGAGCTCCTCCAGGTCACATCAGCTAAATCCAGGCACTGGGGGAAGGTCGGGTCTCACAGGCACCAAAAACAAGAGGACACACAACAGGTTAAAATGCTACTGTCCGGCAATGACCGGCTCGAATCGTACCGAGCCGACGTGTAAAACCCGTCCAAAAAAACAAATCAGACAACAGTGCTCTCTGGTACTTTGTAACTGCAGAAGAAAGGAGGGCTGGTGGATTGAATGTAGCCAACAAACCCTCCTGTCCAGCCACCCCGCGCGCCCCAAGGAGCCTGACGCTGCTGACACAAAAGCTCAGTTTGGCAATTCCAGGCATTTTCAGTGCTCAACATACGCCAAAACTACCCACTCTCTGACTTTGGTCTCGTTCCAAAAGGTCCTTTTTTTTTTTTTCTTTTTCTTTTTT
>NW_009953902.1:337006-341702 GCF_000747805.2 Chaetura pelagica
CCCAGCGTCCTGCCTTCCCCCTTCCCGACGGAAAACAAAATGGCCAAGCAGCAGCCATTTTGTTTGCTGCGGGATGGGAGGGAGAAGGGAAGGGAGGGGAGACGCAGGCCAGGAGGGAAGGATGGAGGGGGGGAGAGGGGAGGGCGTCGGCACAGCAGGAACCCAAAAGCTCCGCAGCGATGCCTCGTCCTCCCTTCCTCCCACCAGGGCCCGTGCGGAAGGGACGGACGTGGGGTTGGTTTTCCAGCCCTCCCAGGCTGGTTGAGCTCCAGGCAGGGCTGGTGTTTCCTTCCCCAGGCCTGGCTGGCCCCTCCGTCCCGCCCGCTGGCCCTGCCGGCACCGCGGCTGCGCCGGAGCTCCCGGTGG
Source organism: Chaetura pelagica (assembly GCF_000747805.2). NCBI lineage: Eukaryota > Metazoa > Chordata > Aves > Apodiformes > Apodidae > Chaetura > Chaetura pelagica. Next base: position 337,373 of record NW_009953902.1, read on the forward strand.
GAGCCGGGCAGGGGAGCGGAAACCAACCCGGAACGTCCAACTCCTGAACTTCCCCGGGCAGGAAATGGCATCAATAACACCCGTGGGGAGGGGAGAGGAACCCGCAGCAGGCGAGGAGGCCTCGGGGAGGGCAGCTCAGCATGGCCCCTGCAGCCCGGAGGCCCGGGAGGAGCCGCGCCAGGACAGCCAGGACAGGCAGGACAGGCAGGACAGGACAGGCAGGACAGGCCAGCCAGGACAGGCATCCTCGGGGATGGTGGCCAAGCTCCACGCCGGGTCTGGGCAGCCTGACACGACATCTGCCCCTTCCCAAGCACCCAGGGGACAGGGTGGGCAGCTCCCTGTGCAGCTCCCACGTCCCTCCAAGCTGAACCTGTCACAGGCAGCCCTGCCTGGCTCTGTGACATCTCCCTGCCTCTCTGCCCTTTCCACGCACCCAACTGCCCTCCCAGCCCACGGCTTGAGGGACCAGAGGAGACCGGAGTGAAACCTCCTCAGCCTTTTCCTCCCTAAAGCCCAGGGCAGAGCTCCTGGTTAGCAGCCTCACTGGGAAAAGCCAACAAGGTGCTTAGATGAAGCCCATGTCCCACCACAAAGGTGAAGAGCCTTCAATTCCTGACCAAAACCAGACAAGAGGTTGGTAGAGCAGGGCAAGAACCTCCCAACCTTATGGGAGAGTAACCAGTGCAGGAAGACCCTTTGGAGCACACCAAGCAAACACCTCCTGGCCCTTCTGCTTCTGGAGGTGAGACAAGCAGCAAGAATTGCTGCCATTCCCAGGCTTTAGGATGTGTCAAAGTTCCTGGTTATCCCCTAAGGATGCAGGGAACTGGAAATGCCAAAACCTAGTGTGGTTTTGAAGCTCTGACAGATCTCGCAGGGAAATCCTGTAATGAAGGTTGTTAACTGGAGAAGTCATGTTCCTGCAGGATAAATTTAAGCTCTGGAGGCTGGACCTGCTGAGCTGTATCTTGTCAGTGAGGAGGACAAGTTCTTTGCAGAGTAATTCAGAGCAGAAACATCATGCCAACATTTTGAATGATCCTGTGAAGAAACCTAAAATCATAAGGTGTTTTTTTTCTTCACTAGTCCTGGCTCTCTGGTTGTCAACAACTTCCTGCAAAGTAGCCTAAGATGAAATTTTCCAGGTGGAAGTTGTTATGGATTTTTTTTGCCTGGTGATTGATTCATCTCATTAGAATGTCCCTGAAAATCAGCATCACCTGAAGCAAACTCTTATCAAGTGCCTGCCCTTCCTCACCTCTCTCCTGTGGGCAGCCATGCAACCTCAGAGCTGGGTTTGTGCACTTTATATTAACCTCGTGGTTGGGGAATTTTGAAGGTATTTGAGAAAACTCAGGCTTATTTATGTTCATAGGATTTGGGAAGGGGAGGCTCCCTTTGAGACCCTGGTGCTGACAGGATGTTGCATTTCTTGTGCAATGGAGAAAGAATGAAGACCAAAAGGTTCTAGATGCCTCCAGCAACAGATCAAGGAATGGCCACGTGCAGCAGGGCAGTTGGAAGTTCAGGATAAGAAACAATTCCTGCTCCACTGGCACCAGCTCTTTCTTCTAGAAAACCCTGAGGAACTTAAATGTTTTTATCCTTATTTTAAGTGAAAACTTCTGGGCAGGGTAAGATCCATTTATAAGGCAGATAATGAGGCCCCTAGATCATCTGGGCAGCACCTTCCTGGTGGGTCCTGAGATGGAGGAAAGAAATTAAGGACCTGGGATCTCAGAAGGCATTAATAGACCACAGCAGATTGTGTATATTCCCTCAGCACTAGTTGCTTATTCAGGGTATCTCAGGGGGGTGTCTGTACAGGGTGGAAGATGGGAAGAAGAGCTTGGAGCAAAGAAGAGGGTGTGTGCACCAGGGAGGGTTGTTAGCATGGAGAAGGTGTCTGCTGGGTAAGGGAAGGAGGTCACAAATGGACAGGTTTTGTGGGCCTGAGAGCTGGGAGGGTTTGTGCTGGGAGAGGGAGGTGTGAGTACAGTGAAAATGCTGGAGCTTTACAAAGGACAAGGGAGGAGCTGCTGAGCAGGGGAATGTTTTTGTAGCCTTTCATCTGGGCTGTTGTGGGCACAGTTAATGGGTGGTAGGTTCGGATGTGGTTGGGAAAGGAGTCCCTCCTACAGGACAGGCCACTTGTTCTTGCTGCTTTCTGCTTTCAGATGTTGCTGTGGCCTCACCAGAGCTCTGACTCAAGGCACACCCTTGGCATTGCTGTTCCAGCTTCCAGTGGTGGGAAGGGCTCCCTGCCTGGGAAGAAAGCCAGGAGCAAAAGACTGGTAAGGCACGTGGGCCCCTTCTTGAGTCCCAGGAGATTCCTTTCCTCAGGGATGAATCACTGAATGCAGGAGTTGGTTCTCATTCTGCTACACACTGTCTACAAGGATTGCTGGACAGCAGGAGTAGCAAAGTGTGCTGACTCCAGGTCAGAGCTGGGTGAGGAGAACAAGGCTCCATTTCTGTTTGAGATCAGGACTCGTGAGAAAGGGGCTGTGATGCCATCATGGGTCTTGCAAGCCAAAGAACTCTCTCCTTGTGCTTTAGCTCTGGTGGGTTTTTTCCCCCCTCTCATATCCTCATCATGTGTTGAGTCTTCCTCAAGATCAAAGTTTCCCCCCTGGGCGTGTGCTGGAGTCTCTTTGGGTCTCATCCTTCTGATCTCTTCATATTTCAGCAAGCCTGGACAAACACAGCCCCACCAGCACCTCTCACCCTTTTTGCTGCTGGTTCATGAAATGTAAAGTGGATAAAAATGTGAGTAAGAAACAAAGGGGGGTTATTGTTTTGCTGGTGAGAAAAATCTCTCCTTGTGAAGGAGGAGAAATGGTATCAGCTGCTTTTCCTTGGTTATCGTGAGCATGTGGAGGAACCAAATGGCCCTTTCTGGGTCTTTGGATGGATTCTTTTCTTCTCCAGGTTTCTGCAGCAGTACCTTTCCTCCCTGGACATCAACACTCTCTCAGGAGTCTTCAGGACTCCTGTTCCTGTCTCAGGGGAACTATGTGTACAAGGCAGCAGCCACCACAGCAGAATCACTTGGGAAGGAAAATCTGGGCTTAACAGCTGCATTGCTGAGCTCCTGCATCCAGTCTCAGTCACTTTGCCTCTATATCCTCCTTTGGGAAGCAGATCTTCCCTACCTGGGATGCTGAGAATGTTAATTAGCTAATATACTAATTAACCAAATGTGCTTTGAGTGATGGAATGGCTTGAGGCAGTAGATCTTAGAAGGTCTAAGTCTAATACTGGCTTGAACAAGGTTGGGCTCCAGGTTCTTATCAGCTGGGACAACTTTCCCTCAGCCAGAGAGAAAAGAATTGACCTTATCTGCATTATTTATACTGTTGCCACAGCACCTGTGAAGCACAAATGGCCAGAGTCCATCTGAGCTCTTTCCTGCTGCTTCTCCCACCAAGGCTGAAGATGCAGCTGATTTTCTTCTCACAGACACAGCTCTGGGGCTCCAGCCCAGATGGAGGAATCCAAAGTGGGGTTTTTGACAACATTGCTGGGCTTCCTGGTGTATGCCCAGCAGCCTGTGACCCAAATCCCACATTGCTCTGGAGGACTGCACACACCCAAGGCAGTTCCTCCTCCCTTTTCCAGATTTTTCAGCAGGCAAAGTGCTCTCTGCCACCATCTGAGAGGCAGCTTCACTTTCCACATCACTGGGACCCATCCCAGACTGGATTTGGAGCTGCAGCTGCAATGGATCCCACAAGCCAAGACATCTTAGACTTGGCCAGTCCTGAGCTCACCCATTTCAAGCAACTTCTGTGTCTCTGGAGATAACTGAAGAGTGAAGTCAAGCCCCACAGTGGAGGCTGTAACCTGCTTCTGAAAGGTTCTAACCCAGGTGTAACCCCCAGAGCTGATGGAGGTTGTTTGCCTTACCCAATACATCAACCCACCTCAACCCTGCACTCCCTCAGGGTGCCAAAAGTTCCCCCTTCACAGTGACACTGTCCCCAGGCTGGACAGAAGAGAAATCCTGCCAGTTTTGCTCCGGGAACTGAGACTGACTTTGTTTTCCAAATGTGAAACCAACTTCTCCTTCCACATCAGTTCTGTGAGCTCTGCAGCTCAGCAGGTTGAGCTGGGTTCCCCCCCAGCTGGAAAACAAACCACAAGGCAAAGTCACAGCCACTTCTGTGTCACATTTATACAATGCAAAGGCCTGATCTTTAGAAGCTGAACATAATTAGGCAAGAACCTACAGTCTGAAAAATGCATCCCTGTTTCCAGGCTAGTCTGAGGCACATATTGTATTAGAGATTCAAGGGCTGATTTTTTTCAGAGCTGCATTTTCAGG
>NW_009953902.1:341717-346740 GCF_000747805.2 Chaetura pelagica
CTGCTGAACACCAGCCCCCCTAAAATAAGCAAGCTTAGCAAACGTTCCCACCTCCAGCACTTCTGACAATGACACCAACAGACAGATTTTCATCAGCCCCTTTGGGCTGAGCCCTCCTGGACCTGTGGCCATATTTTCTACAGGCAGATTTCTTGACAAAACTCCTTTTTATTTATTTTTTTTTCCAACACAGAAACTATTCTGATGGCAGCCAAGTTTGACCACAGATACCATAACATGGATCCATCTCTCCCTTCCCTCTTTCTTGATGAAGAAATGCCTTGGAAAAATCATATCAATATCTTTGCTAATTGGTGGTGGTGTGTTGGCTTCAACCCATGGGTTGATTGCCCATCCTTAGCTATCATTTCTGAAACCCAATGTTTTTCTGCTTGTTTATCTTCCCTGGCCTTGTTTGCACCACCCAAAAACCTCTCTCTGTCCAAGGAGTAGGATTTATTGCCTCTGTTTCAGTAGCAGCAGAACACAGAACAATGTCAGGCCTATGCAAACAAGGACTGTTTTGCTTTTGCTTTTTCATTTATCCCTGACTGGTGAATCAGTGCCTTCCAAACCAAACAAAAATCAGAAGATTTAAGACCCTAAGGGCAGTCCAGAGCAACAGGACAGGGGCTGGAGACAGGTTGCATCTAGAGGTTAAGCAGTAAGTGCCCCTTGGAAGCAAGTGAAATGTTTCATTTGTGATGTAGATCTCAAATGGTTTCTGGCTGGCAGGGATGTTCTGGCACTCTGGGCAGAAGCTCAGGTGCCTGGATCACCTCAAACTACACACAGGAGACACCTGGGCTGAGCATGTCAGAAGCTGCTCCAGGTAGGAACTGTCTTTCTCTTCCCTTTGAGGCCAAAGGATCCCTCAAGACACTCCAACAACCAAATGCGACACAAGTAGGAGCTAATATAACTGCAAGTTCACACAGTTTGAGTTTGGAGGACAACAGGACTGGGAACTGTATCCCTTTGTACTGGTTTCTGCTGGGATAGAGCTAATTTTCCTCTCAGACACTCAGATTTTGTCCTACCTCTGGCACCAAGACTTTCAGAAAACCTAAAGGACCACGCAAGCTTGAGCCACTGAATGACAAAAAAAAAAAGCCTTGATCCACACCCTGGCTGCTCCTTGGACTTCATTTCAGCCCCAGCTGACACGTTGGCCTGGCATCTGCAAGCCAAGGCAGGGCCACCTCCTGCTTTTCACATAGCTGGATGAGATTGCCAAGGAAAAGAAGGTGGAATGAATCCTCAGGAACCTGCACCAGCATCTCTGGACTTTAAGCAGCATTCCTCCAGAAATCCCAGTCCCTTCCACAGCCACGTGGGCCCGTGTAACCCAGACTGGGAATTCCACGTGATGAACAAGACTTTACAAGCCTGGAAACCAAAACAATCCACCTTGAGCTGCTTGTGGGAAAGCTGAGCTCAGATGAGCAGCCTGGAAAGCTGAGCTTATCAGTGGGTTATAAAGATCCCTTTGAACTTGTGTTCAAAGCCCTTTGGAAGCAGCTTTTCCTGAGCTTGGTCCTGCTGTTTGGAGCAGGTTTGTTGGCTGCAGCTCTCCCAGGTGCTCCCTCTGGCCTGGCCCAGGCTGCTGAGCATGGCAGGGAGAGGCATCCAGAGCTCAGCAAGGTTTGTGCTCAGCCTGCCTGGGGTGGCCATGGCAGACTGGGATAAAACCAGTGCCCAGGAGGCAGCTACTGCAACGGGGCATGTGCTGCTGATGCACAGGGGTGAACAGATGGGTTGATTACACAGGGAGAAATGGACACTAATCGTCTCCAGATTCACCAGCTGCAGGATTTCCTCCTGAGCCCTAAAGGACAGGAAGCCCTTTACCTGCTTTGTTATCCTGGCTCTGGTCATTAGCCCCTTCCCCCACCCTGGGAACCAACATCTCTGCTAATCCCCTGGGCCTGGGAGAGCCCAGACTGCAAAGCTGAGATCCAGATGGGAATTCCCACAGCACTCAGGCATGGCTGGATCCAGCCCCAAGTCAGGGCCAGGAGATTTTTGTCCTGCCTCTGTCACCACGCTTGACCTTTCAGAAAACCCTAAAGGACCATGCAAGCCTGAGCCACTGAGCTACAAAAAAACAGCCTTGATCCACACACCAGCTCTTCCTTGGACTCCACTGCCTCACGTTTCCCAACTTTGGGAGCTCATTGCTGGACTCTTCCTTTGCTGCTGCCTCTCTGAAGGGCTGGGAAGATTTCAGGACTAAGAGAGCAAGTTGTGCAACAGTTGTGCGCTGGGGTTCCTGTGTCTCCACCTCTCTGCTGAGATGCAGCTGCTTCTGGGCTGAGGCCAGTGGGTGTTGAACAGCAGGAGGCTGGTGGAGCTGGGAAGTGAATGAGCTTTTGCAGATTTAAAGCAGCAGAGGCATGTTCCCAGCAGGCTGTGGGACAACTGACCAGGCTGGACTGGGAGGCAATGTTGGAGACCTTATCTGTATTCCTGTTCCTGGGGGTGTTGGGTTTCATCACCTGCTTAACTTTTCTGCAGTGCCAGCTTGGAGAAAGGAGCAAAACCCTCCTAGATCCCTTTATCCACATTCCTCTGGGTCCATCCCAGCTCTCTTCAGCCACAGTGGTGTGAATCCAAGGCAGTGCAGCTGGAGGGACAATCCTCAGTCTCCTCCCTGTGGGGCTGCTGAGGTCCTCAGGTCTCAGCCCATCCCCTCTCCCACAGCCAGGAGCCCTGGGAGCAGACGTGCAGAAGTTCAAGCTGTTGATGATGTTGGTGTCAGCACCCACTGCCTCTCAGTGGAGTGTCCCACAGGAGAAGTGCATCCTGCTTCAAAAATGTGATAACCCAAGCTGGTGGGCTTTTTGGGACCCCCTTTCCTTCCATGTCCAGGGTGCCTCCATTCCTGGCCCTCAGGATTGTGTTGTCAAACACCTGCAAGCAAATTATCCTGCTGCCTCCTCACAAGCCATCCCAGCTCCATGTGCTGTGACCTCTGTTCCCTTCTGCAGAGCTGGTGCCCAGGGCTGAGCAAGCCAAGACTGAAGGAGACAATTGCTCCCTGAATTCTTGGTGTTACTCCCAGAACCTCCTTGCACAGCCAAAGCAGCTTCAGGTCCACACTCCTGGCACTGAAATGTCAGCACAGGCATCCTGCAAGTTCAAACCAGGCCCTCAAGATCCTGGCTGAGCAGTTGACCAAGTCAAAGGTGAAGGTGGAGCTTGAAATAGAAGGAAGCACAATGCTTGTCATGGTCTTGCAGGTGAAGAGAAACCTCCTGCCTGGTCCTGAGATACACAACCACCTCCTTCAGACTGCCCCCAAGCCCAGCAGGATGGTGACACTGACGTGCTGGCAGCAGCCACAGGACAGAGCAGCACTGGTGGGAATGAGCAGGAGAGCTGCTTGCAAAGCTCCAGCCCCACAGCCTGGCTACAGACCCCCCAGAATCATGGGGTGAAATTTGATCCTCACCAACACAACAATGCAGTACCTACCTCTTAGCCCCACAGACCTCACTTGCTGCAGCAGGTTAGTGGTGCCCTGTGCTGGGCCACTTCTTCTCTGACATTTTTCTGCAGGCAGGACTATCTCGTGAGCAACCCTGACATGCCAGTCCCAACGGGCATGAGCTCTGGATGGGCTTTCCAACTGCAAATCCAGACAGCACAGCTCAGTGCCCATGAGCAGCCCTACAATAACAAACCAGCTGCCTCCTTTTGTCCTCCCAGACCTCACCTTTCGCAGGAGCCAAGTGACATCAAAGATAAACAGTAGCCATGAGCAGCTCCACAATAATGACCCAGAAGTACAGGAAAATAAAAGAGGAGGGAAATTAAGGAATGAAAGAGAAGGCAGAGAGGGGGGGGAAAAAAAACTCCAGGAAGGGAAATAAATGATATTGATTCTTCTGAGGAGCAGCTGTGGGGTGGCACAGAGGGGGAATCAAATCTGGGCACCTCTGGACAATGCTCAAGCTGTTGGCACCACTTCTCCCTTGGATCTGTTTCTACCAGGATCCTGTGCCCTCAAACCTATTGGAATGATTAATGGAAAGGCTAAGGATGGAGCCCACAAAAGCCTAGCTCAGTCTCCCTGCCTTTCACCCCCTCTTTTCCCACTAGAAGTGGTTGCTGGAAGGGTGAAGCTGATTACAGGGATGGTCCAACATGGGGGAACCAGCTCCCCTCAGGTCTGGCCTGCAGGGACACGGAGCAGCTCTGGCTGCAACTGTAAACCCAGAGATTCTCATCAGTGCACGTTTTGCTCTGAGTTTTTTGGGTGTTTTTGTGGTGTTTTTTTTTTAAAGAAAAAAGGAAATCACAATCCAAACTCTGCCTTGGCCAAACCTGGCCCTTTTAAGGAAAGGAAATTTCCCAGAGCCACCCTCAACTAACCTGGAGGCCTGATCCTGCTCTCAGGAATGTCAGTGCAAGCCCAGAGTGACTCTGCTGGCTGCTGGGGGTTTATAGCAGCTGGATGAGGCTCCAGCCTTGAAGAAAAGCTCCTGATCTCCCACCTGGAGATGGAGCAGAGCTCACACCAGAGCAGCCTGGGAGCAACTCCTGATTCAAAGGCACTAAACAACAGAAAGATTCAACCCCCCTAGTTTCAAAATTTCATCCTTTTGGCTGAGCCATGTTCTGGAAGCAGGAGCTCTGTTTTGCTGTGAGCTGTGTGGAATAAAGCAGCTGTATCCCCTGGCTGGGTGGCTCTGCCAGAGGTGCCAGATGTTCTGCCTAGGACACATCAGAAGTGTCTTACTTGAGTTCAGATCTTCTCTCCCCTCGGGCTGCCCACTGGAGTCATCAGCTTCAGTGGTTTGTTGGGGTTTTTTATACCCATTTTCCATTAGCTTTTCCTAGGGACTGGGGAGAGATTGGGGAAGGTTTGGTTCCACCCCAGCCTCTGTATAAATAATGTGTAAGGAGAAAGCTGGACTGACCAAAACCCAGTGGAGCCTTCTCACTAGCATTAGGTGTCTGGATGTAAACCAGGGTGCAGATGCACCTTGCTGAAGAGGGCATCCCAACTCATTTTTTT
>NW_009953902.1:346790-348046 GCF_000747805.2 Chaetura pelagica
GCTTCCAAATCAACTTTTGGGTCCTGTGAAAATCCACCTGAGGGCTGTGCTGAATGGCAAGGTTCAGAGCCAGGGTCTGGCACCTGAGCCACCAAACCTGAGTGCACAAGGCCACGCAGCCCACTGGAAGATGCTCAACACCTAGGACAGCATCTCTGGGAGGTGAGGGGTAGGAGAGACAATTTTGGGAATGTCCCTGGAGCACAGCCCTGATGGCCAGAGGGTCACAGAGGCAAAAAAAGCAGAGGCAGGGTGTTGGGGTGCTTTGTGGCCAGTTCCAAGGCTTTACTGTAGGTCTGTGTGTCGCTCACTGAAAGAGGGGTTTTTCAGAGTGAGGAAGAGGAAGGGAAAAGCCGGGGAGGAGGAGGAGGGAAAATTTGGTGAAGGAGGAGGGGCAGCCTCCAGGGCTCCCAAGTGCCTGTGAAGTGCAGGGCGGCGGGAAGGAGGACCCTGCCCTGCAAACAAGCTGCTTTTGTTGAGTCCCAAACGGGCCTAAATTAAGTTTGACAGAAAGAGGGCAAATTCACACACGCTGGGGCCAAACCCCCGGGCTGGGTTAGGGCCGGGCAGACCTGGAGGGTTTTGGCACAGTGGTGCCAAGGCTGTGAGGGGAGAGGCAAGAACCTCCACGAGGCAGGAGGTGAGGGAGGCCCTGTTAATGGTCCCGATGCCTTCATAAAACTCCTTCCTCACGGGAGCAACTGGGTTTCCAAAGCCTAAAGGGAAAAGCAGCCACCAAGGCACTGCCTGGGCCAGCTTTGCCTGTGGGAGCTGGCAGAGCCTCCCACCCCAGTCCCGGGTATCTCCCCAGCCCTGCCACCCGCCCTGGCACTCTGTGCCAGCATGAGAAACAAGCCAGCTTCTAAACAGTTAACGCTGACAAAACCAGACCGCTCGAGTTCCCTCCTTCCCGAATTGCTCCTGGTGTAATTCGCCCCCCCAAAATGATATAAAATTATCCTCCTCCTCTGACCTCGCCCGGCATCCTCCCACCCCTCCCGCTCTCTCCTTCCACCCTTCCCATGCCCCTGCCCCGTGCTGGCAGGGCTGGCCGGGGAGCGCGCGTGCCCGCTGTGCTGCTCAGCACCAGGAGCTCCCACCACGTTAGCTGTGGCTGCCATGTTGAATTGCAAATCCGACATGATTCGACATATTTTTTCTTCCTCCCCCCCTCAGTGGTGCCCGGTGAGGAACTCAAGCAGCACCCGTGGGACACACACCCAGCCCCGAGTGGTTCTCGGGGCGATCCCGGAGTG
>NW_009953902.1:348063-349236 GCF_000747805.2 Chaetura pelagica
CCCCCCCCATCCCTGCCCCAAACGCTGCACGTAGGGACCTGCCAATCTGCTACACATCCCTCCCTACAGGAGATTTGATTTTAAAGTGGGATGTTTTAGCACCAAGGGCCGGAGAACTCGATGGGAAAGGGGGTTCTGGGGAACAAGGCAGGTTACAGCAACAACAAAGCGCCTGAGCAACTGGAGGAACAAAACCTGATTGCAAACCAAAGGCAAAAAAAAAAAAAGACCCAACCGCACGACCGAAAAAACAAAACACCAAAAAAAAAAACACCAAAGAAAAAAAACACACCAAAAAAAAAAACAAAACCCAAAATGAAGAGTGAGGTTCGATTTCGTACCAAGGCAGCAAGAGAGACGCACCGTGGAAGAGAGTGGTTTTGTTGTTGAGTGGTGGCTGGATTTAGCTCCGCTTATCCGGACAATCACCAGGGAAGGATCCTTTGCCGAGAAAGGCCAGTTTGAGTGAGACAGCTTTTTTTTTTTTTTTTTTCCCCTTCTCTCGCTCTCTCTCTCCCCTTTTCCTTCTCCTCGCAGCTCAACGCCAAGAAATGGGCGGTGCCTGGATGCCAGGCTCCATCTGAACGAGACACCCAAGGCCAACGGAGGCTGGCACAAAGGCAAGCTGGCAAGAATTCCTGCACTCGGAGCCGCGCGCCCACGGGACGAGCTCGACACCTCCCAAAAAATCAACCTCCGGCACCGCCCGCCCCGCAAAGTTGCCCCGTTGGGCTCAAAAACACCCTGCCAGGCTCAAGCATGGAGGGAAAAAAAAGGACAAGGGAGGGGGGAGAAAGAAAAAAAAGAAAGCAAAACCTTCCTTTGCATCGATGCAGGTTAAACAAAAGGCCTGGGGAGGTGGATGAGTGGTTTTTTTGCCCACCTCCTTGGGCTTCTTTTCCCGCCTGGCCATTCCCTCTTCCCTCCTCACGCCTTCGTTGCCGTCGCCCCAGTGTCTGGGCAGAAATGAGCCCTGGGCTCCCTCCTTCCTGGTTTTAGCATGACAGGAGGTGGCAGGTCCTTGAATAGGAACACACACCCAATGCGAGAAGGATTCGATGCGGGGGGGTGGGGGGGGGAAAGAAAAAGGGCCCCAAAAAAATGTATTTACACAAACAACGACCCGCCCGCCATGGAGGCAGGGGGGGCACCGGCCCAAGGGGGGGGGGGTGG
>NW_009953902.1:350024-367646 GCF_000747805.2 Chaetura pelagica
CCCATCCCGTCCCTTGGGCCCCTCTCTCCTCCTCCCCCCCACACACACACACACAAACACCCCCCTACAAAAACACCCCCTGCTCGGGGGGCCGGGCGGGGGCGGCCGGTGGCTGCTGGGCACCCCTGGTACCCGCCGCCCTTCCGCACGTACCCTTGAAGGATGACCTGGGCAAGACAGGGAACAACAACTTCCTGCTCCAGCTCCCTAAAAACACCCGTTTCCACGCAGGGGTTAGGCTGTGTGGCGAGATGGGGGGAGCTGGGAGGAGGTTTGGGGGTTTGTCGTCATTGAACCATGCTTCTTTTTTTTTCTTCTTCTTCTTTTTTTTTTTTCCATTTCCTCATGCCTTTTTTTTTTTTTTTTCCCCTCTGGCCTTTTTTTTCCCCCCCTTTTTATTATTTTTATTATTCTTATTCTTTTTGGAACATCTCTGGTTTTTTTGCCCCAACCCAAGGGAAAGGAGGAGGAAGAGAAATGGAAGAGAACAGCTCTGAGTCGGCAGGACAATGCACGGGCAACGGGGAAGATGAAACGTAGCTCTCGAATCCCATCCCTCCCACCCCTGGTTCTGAACCCTTCTCCCCCACTCCTCCTCTTTTTTCATACTCCTGAATTATTCCAGTCCACAAGCGGGAGGGGAGCGCACAGTCCGGAGTCCCTCGGAGCTGCCAAGAGCGTTGCAACAGGAAAGAAAGAAAGAGAGAGAGAGAGAGGGAGTCAGGCAGAGCCTTCACAATTGAGCAGCGAGAAGAGCAAGGAGAAATTAACATCCAATTAGTGCCGTGTTTAACGAGGGAGACAGAGGCGGCTGTTGTTTTATTGCCCTGTTCTTTTCAGGCGCATCTGACAGGCAGCAGGGAAGGCACCCCTGCTCCAACTGACGTCATCATATTTTATTTTTTCATTATTTCCCACCCCCAGCTTCCCCTCCCTATTCCCCCCCGTCTTTCCTCCTCCAAGTTTCACTGGGACAGACTCAGCAACTCGGGCAGGGAAATTTGGGACATTCTCACATTCAATCCACCCGTTCCCCCCCTCTGCTTCCAGCCTCCTTTTCCCACCCCCACCCTCCCAGTCCATCCGACACCAACCCCGGAAAAAAAAAAACAAACGTGCCAAACCCACCCCGAAGTCTTTGTTCTTCCAGAAAAGAAAAATAAGTTTAAAAAAAATAATGATGATAATAATAATAACAAAGGTTGGGATCAGAGCTGGTGGGAGCCTGGAGGAGGTTTCTCCGAGCGCGTGTGTCTGTCCCCTCTCCCGTCCCTCTCCCCAGACGACTCGTTTTCCCTGTAAAACTTCGTGGCATGTGACGCTGCTCCGGCCTCCTCTGGCAGCCTGACAGGAGCTGCACAGCACAGGCAGCTTTTTTAAAGGGAGAAAACTCCATTCCTGGAGCTTTGGAGAATTAATTCACAGGTTTTCGGCCTGGAACGGCGCCTGGGACAAGGGCCGCCGAGGTGACACCGACCCGCTCCACGCCGGGTGGCTGAAGGGAAGCAAAACTGGAGAGACTTTTCACCCCCCTTCCCCGGCTCGCTGGGCCTCCTGCTTCTCCCCCCGGGATGGGGGGCCTGGCAGCACGTGGAGGAGGCGTGTGAGGGCCATGGTGGCCATGGGATCGCTCTCCCTGTGTGCCCAGCGTCTCCTCAGGGTGGGATGAAATGCCACCAGCTCACCCCGGGAGTGCTGCCATCCAGGAGGGGATGGGGCAGCTGTTTGGGGGGTTTTGAGGGACTGACCCCCCCAAAAAAAGGGCCAGCAGCAGGCAAGGGGAACATAGAAGCAGCTCTTCCCCTCCTGTCACAAGCCACCGGAGGACCCGGCTCCTCCGTAGCCTCCTGCCTCATCCCAGGGGATGGGGCCACCCCACACCCACCGAGGACAGGGGGCAGCTCCAGGGCCACCAGGCTGCCAGCACCTGGGGCTGCTCCCAATCCCCACCCTGAGCGTTTCCCAGCACCAGCCGGCCCCACGTTCCCAGCAGCAGGATCTGCCCCACGAGAGCTGTTATTTTATGATTTCTTTAGCTGAATTATTTGCCCACGTGGAGCTGTGGGAGAGCAGCACCAACAGCCTTATGGAGGGGACACTTCCTTGTGCCCTGGGGGGAGACGGGGCCTCTCCATGGCTGCTGGGGGGAACCAGCAGCTCCTGCCCTCCCCACTGAGCAGACACCAGGGTGATGGGCACCGAGGAGCCTTTGGGAGAGGTTTGCTCTGCAGCTTCTCCTCCCGGGGAGAGCAGCAAAGCCTGGGGGAGGGGGGGGGGGGTTGGTTTTAAGCACAGGGTCTTCAGCCCTGCAGGGGGAAAGGGAAGGATTTCCTGCTCTGCTGCACTCTCCCTGGCCACTGGGGCTTCACCAGCACCTCCTTGTTCCCCAAATCCTGCCGGATCCAAACATCCAGGCACTGCAGAGAGTCATGGCAGCCTTGACCTGAGTTTCCCTCTCCCAGCTGCAAACGCTGCCTCTATTCTCCCCCCCGGCAGCTGGGAGCAGATGAGGCCAAAGTCCCAGAGCTCTGTTTTCCCCTGGGGGCTGATAAACCAGGCAGGCACAGAACAGCCACGATCTCCACCCATCCCAGCTTTTGTGTAGGAGAAAGTCAATATTTAAACCCAGGTTTGTTTCCTGGGCAGATAGGAGAGCACTGGGGCTGTGCATGGCAGAAATCCCCAGCTCCATCCCAGATGCCAGGCCCCAAATTCCCCCTAAACTTAAACCATCTTTCCAAGAAACATTATCCTGATGATGGGTTTCACCTCCTGAGGGAGCAGGGCCCATCCCCATCACCTGTGTCCCACCAGGACCAGCTGCAGGGCTGGGCACCTGCTAATGGGGCAGCAATTTAAGAGACAAACCCAGGCAGGGTTTGGGTTGTTTCCTTGCCTGCTCTTGCTGCAGACACTGTCTCTGTGGTGTGACACCTCAAGTGAAGCAGGGGACAAGAAGAACCAGGGTTAGAAAGAGGAGGTAAGGAAATATTTAATCATCCTATATGAGTGGCAGCCCCTGCTTTGAGGTGAAAGCTTTGAAACCTGATTTTCATTTAGATGGACCCAAGACTATGTTCAAGTGGTGGGTTTCCAGCAAGGCTTGTGGGTCCCAGTGAACTGGGGAGAACCTGCTGGCAGTGTGATTGCTCTGGTGCAGATGGAGGTGAACTCCTCAGGTGAATTCTTCAAAGGAAATGGTGCTCAGCCAGGTTGTGCCCAGGGTGTAGGAGGTTTTATAGGTGTGTGACCAGCAGAAGGTGGCCTTAATTTTGAGGGGAAAGGTGTATGTTCCTGAGCAGCCATTGTGTGAGCAGGGAAATGGGATGCCCAGTGTTGGGGTAGGCAAGAAACCAGCTAATGGGCTAAAAGGCTGGTGGGTGAGGACCCTGTGAGCTGTGCAGGGGAGGATGAGAGGACAGCCCACCCAGAGTGGGTCTATCAGCAGCAGAGTCTCCATCACCCCTTTCAGGATTGCTCAGGTCCATCTTAACTCCAAATACCAACTTTCATGTATGTTGTCTCAAGCAGCCCAGCCCATTGCTGCTTCCACCCTCCCTCCAGGTGCTCCCAGTTTGCTCAGCCTAAACCTGCCTGACCTCCTGTGGGGCTGAGAAGGTCAGAGGGAATCTGAGTTTGCAAGAGCTGGTTTAGTCTTGGTTTTGGGGAAGAAACCAAAGGCAATTCCTGTCTTAAACTCAAGCCTTCCCTGAGTGGGGGAACCCATTGTGAAAAAACAACAAACACTTTTTTTAACAAAAGAAACACTCAAGAGTTGTTTCATAGCTGTATTTTGGAGCATGGTTAAATCCTCTTGGAAGTAATCTCTGGTGTTAGGGAACAGGGCCATGCATTATTGAACTTCTGTTACGGTAACATAAACTGCATGGGGAGGAAGGGAGGACAGACAGGACTGACTTCATGACACTGAAGGGAGCTGGGTGGTGACTGCTGGTCCCAGCATAGACCAGCACTGACCCACAGGCCCTGGCTAGAAGGTGCAGATCAAACCTGTCTGATGGAGGAAACCCCTGTGCCATGGCAGGCTGGGGTCTCCAGGGGACCAGGATGAGATGTGACCCCAGCTGCTGCTGCTGCAGCAGCACACGAGGACCTGCTCAAGGACCCCAAAACCTCTTCCCAGGGAGTGCAGCAAGACCTCTGTACAAAAGACTGCTTCGTGGGGGAGCCAAAATGGGGAGAATCTGTCTGGCTGCCATGCCAGCAGACTGGTGCAAAAGAACTTGTCTGGGGAGTCGAGGACAAATCCTGCCCAGCTGCCACCGGTGAGCAATGCTACCCAAGGGCCAGACATGCTCCTGCGTGCACGAGGAGCCCTGGACTCCAACACCTTACAAGCCTTTGGCCAGGTCAAGGTTTATTCCTTCAGACATTGATGGACAGAGTGGCCCCTCTTGCTTGGCCTCCCCTCTGCTGTGGAGCTGCCAGGACATGCGGCTCCGTGTCCGCCCGGGTTGGGCAGGAGCCCGTGGGGATCTTGGTCCTGCCAGCTGAGGGGCAGTCGTGTTGGTCTGACCCAGGACCCAACTCACAGAATTCCTGTGTGGTTAGGGTTGGAAGGGACCTCTGGACATCATCTAGTCCAATCTGCCTGCTCGAGCAGGTTGTACAGGATCACATCCAGGCAGGTCTGGAATGTCTCCAGAGAAGGAGACTCCACAACCTCTCTGGGCAGCCTGTCCCAGGGCCCTGTCACCCTCAAAGTGTACAGAAATTTGTTCTCATGTTTAGATGGAACTTTGTGTTCCAGTTTGTGCCTGTTGCCCCTTGTCCTGTCACTGGGCACCACTGAGACGAGTCTGAACCCATCTTCCTGACACCCTCTCACTTCTCTCCAGACCAAACAGCCCCAGCTCTCTCAGCCTTTCCTCCCAAAAGAGATGCTCCAGCTCCCCTATCATCTTTGTAGCCCTTTGCTGGACTTTCTCCAGTAACTCCTTGTCTTTCTTGTGCTGGGGTCCCAGAACTGGACCCAGTTCTCCAGATGTGGCCTCACTAGGGCAGGGCAGAGGGGCAGGAGAACCTGCTGGCCACACTCTTCTTAATGCACCCAGGATGCCACTGGCCACCTAGGCCACCAGGGCACATTGTTGGCTCATGGTGAACTTGGTGGACTCCCAGGTCCTTCTGCCCAGAGCTCCTTTCCAGCAGGTCAGCTCCTAACCTGTCCCAGCCCCTGAAGCAGGTGCACAGGCTGCCTGCCCAGGGCACACCTGGGCTACAGGTTCCTATAGTTGGTGGCCTTGTCCCTGCACCTCAGGGCTGGCTCACTTAGTACCTGGACATTTTCTGGTTTCCCAGACTTCCCCAGTGCCTCCAGAGCTCCAGCTTGGACCAAAGAGTCAAAACTCTTTCTACTATACACATCCCAGTCGAGGATGGGGCTTTGGTCCAGCTGGAGCTTGAAGCCAGATTTTGTGTAGGAGAAAGTCAATATTTAAACCCAGGTTTGTTTCCTGGGCAGATAGGAGAGCACTGGGGCTGTGCATGGCAGAAATCCCCAGCTCCATCCCAGATGCCAGGCCCCAAATTCCCCCTAAACTTAAACCATCTTTCCAAGAAACATTATCCTGATGATGGGTTTCACCTCCTGAGGGAGCAGGGCCCATCCCCATCACCTGTGTCCCACCAGGACCAGCTGCAGGGCTGGGCACCTGCTAATGGGGCAGCAATTTAAGAGACAAACCCAGGCAGGGTTTGGGTTGTTTCCTTGCCTGCTCTTGCTGCAGACACTGTCTCTGTGGTGTGACACCTCAAGTGAAGCAGGGGACAAGAAGAACCAGGGTTAGAAAGAGGAGGTAAGGAAATATTTAATCATCCTATATGAGTGGCAGCCCCTGCTTTGAGGTGAAAGCTTTGAAACCTGATTTTCATTTAGATGGACCCAAGACTATGTTCAAGTGGTGGGTTTCCAGCAAGGCTTGTGGGTCCCAGTGAACTGGGGAGAACCTGCTGGCAGTGTGATTGCTCTGGTGCAGATGGAGGTGAACTCCTCAGGTGAATTCTTCAAAGGAAATGGTGCTCAGCCAGGTTGTGCCCAGGGTGTAGGAGGTTTTATAGGTGTGTGACCAGCAGAAGGTGGCCTTAATTTTGAGAGGAAAGGTGTATGTTCCTGAGCAGCCATTGTGTGAGCAGGGAAATGGGATGTCCAGTGTTGGGGTAGGCAAGAAACCAGCTAATGGGCTAAAAGGCTGGTGGGTGAGGACCCTGTGAGCTGTGCAGGAGAGGACAGCCCACCCAGAGTGGGTCTATCAGCAGCAGAGTCTCCATCACCCCTTTCAGGATTGCTCAGGTCCATCTTAACTCCAAATACCAACTTTCATGTATGTTGTCTCAAGCAGCCCAGCCCATTGCTGCCTCCACTCTCCCTCCAGGTGCTCCCAGTTTGCTCAGCCTAAACCTGCCTGACCTCCTGTGGGGCTGAGAAGGTCAGAGGGAATCTGAGTTTGCAAGAGCTGGTTTAGTCTTGGTTTTGGGGAAGAAACCAAAGGCAATTCCTGTCTTAAACTCAAGCCTTCCCTGAGTGGGGGAACCCATTGTGAAAAAACAACAAACACTTTTTTTAACAAAAGAAACACTCAAGAGTTGTTTCATAGCTGTATTTTGGAGCATGGTTAAATCCTCTTGGAAGTAATCTCTGGTGTTAGGGAACAGGGCCATGCATTATTGAACTTCTGTTACGGTAACATAAACTGCATGGGGAGGAAGGGAGGACAGACAGGACTGACTTCATGACACTGAAGGGAGCTGGGTGGTGACTGCTGGTCCCAGCATAGACCAGCACTGACCCACAGGCCCTGGCTAGAAGGTGCAGATCAAACCTGTCTGATGGAGGAAACCCCTGTGCCATGGCAGGCTGGGGTCTCCAGGGGACCAGGATGAGATGTGACCCCAGCTGCTGCTGCTGCAGCAGCACACGAGGACCTGCTCAAGGACCCCAAAACCTCTTCCCAGGGAGTGCAGCAAGACCTCTGTACAAAAGACTGCTTCGTGGGGGAGCCAAAATGGGGAGAATCTGTCTGGCTGCCATGCCAGCAGACTGGTGCAAAAGAACTTGTCTGGGGAGTCGAGGACAAATCCTGCCCAGCTGCCACCGGTGAGCAATGCTACCCAAGGGCCAGACATGCTCCTGCGTGCACGAGGAGCCCTGGACTCCAACACCTTACAAGCCTTTGGCCAGGTCAAGGTTTATTCCTTCAGACATTGATGGACAGAGTGGCCCCTCTTGCTTGGCCTCCCCTCTGCTGTGGAGCTGCCAGGACATGCGGCTCCGTGTCCGCCCGGGTTGGGCAGGAGCCCGTGGGGATCTTGGTCCTGCCAGCTGAGGGGCAGTCGTGTTGGTCTGACCCAGGACCCAACTCACAGAATTCCTGTGTGGTTAGGGTTGGAAGGGACCTCTGGACATCATCTAGTCCAATCTGCCTGCTCGAGCAGGTTGTACAGGATCACATCCAGGCAGGTCTGGAATGTCTCCAGAGAAGGAGACTCCACAACCTCTCTGGGCAGCCTGTCCCAGGGCCCTGTCACCCTCAAAGTGTACAGAAATTTGTTCTCATGTTTAGATGGAACTTTGTGTTCCAGTTTGTGCCTGTTGCCCCTTGTCCTGTCACTGGGCACCACTGAGACGAGTCTGAACCCATCTTCCTGACACCCTCTCACTTCTCTCCAGACCAAACAGCCCCAGCTCTCTCAGCCTTTCCTCCCAAAAGAGATGCTCCAGCTCCCCTATCATCTTTGTAGCCCTTTGCTGGACTTTCTCCAGTAACTCCTTGTCTTTCTTGTGCTGGGGTCCCAGAACTGGACCCAGTTCTCCAGATGTGGCCTCACTAGGGCAGGGCAGAGGGGCAGGAGAACCTGCTGGCCACACTCTTCTTAATGCACCCAGGATGCCACTGGCCACCTAGGCCACCAGGGCACATTGTTGGCTCATGGTGAACTTGGTGGACTCCCAGGTCCTTCTGCCCAGAGCTCCTTTCCAGCAGGTCAGCTCCTAACCTGTCCCAGCCCCTGAAGCAGGTGCACAGGCTGCCTGCCCAGGGCACACCTGGGCTACAGGTTCCTATAGTTGGTGGCCTTGTCCCTGCACCTCAGGGCTGGCTCACTTAGTACCTGGACATTTTCTGGTTTCCCAGACTTCCCCAGTGCCTCCAGAGCTCCAGCTTGGACCAAAGAGTCAAAACTCTTTCTACTATACACATCCCAGTCGAGGATGGGGCTTTGGTCCAGCTGGAGCTTGAAGCCAGATCTCCAGAAGCCAACTTGTTGCTGGCCTTGCTGGAGAGAAGGTGTCTTGTTCTGGCACCACGGACTTTGGATCGAAAAGAAAAAATACACAGGTATTGAAACAAGCTTAGGGTTTCATGAGGAGTCCAAGTTCATGACCTCTCCCTGCTGAGGAGTCAGTCGAGGGGGAAGGAGGAGGCTGGCATGGGTGCCCTGCGGAAGAGGAGGCTGGAGCCACGGAAAAGCTGCCCCTGAGGAGGAGAGAGCAGAGGGTCAGGGCAGCCCTGCTAGGACCTGCCCAAGGAACTGCAGCTGCTTGAGAGGGAACCCTCCAGAGGACTGTGAGGCCTCAGCACCCTGGGGTGCTGTGGAGAAATCAAGATTTCAGCCCTGTCAGTACCAGGGATGGGCATTTTCCCCAGGGGTGACTGGAGAGGGCAGAGCCACCTTGGCTGGCTGTGGGCAACACGTCTGCCAGAGGCTGCAAGGGCAGGACGTGCCGGGGCAGCCCAGCACTGCCAAGCCAGGTACCCATGCTGGAACTGGAGGGATAGAAACACAACAGGGATGCAGCACTGGAGACCTCAAGGAGCCCAAAGTCCCATGTGTCCCACTCCCTCACCTGAGCACTGAGATACCTCCAGCAGTGGATCCAGGAGGTGAAGGCAGGAGCGTAGGGAGGGAGCCCGGCGCGCAACCTGCGTGACAGGGAGGGAGGGCTGAGATGGTCTGGAGAGATGGCTCCTCATCCAGGCAGAGGTAACACAAGAGCAGCAACAAGTGCAAGTGAGGACACAGAAACAGTGTCCACACTGGGCTGAAGGCCAAATGACCAGCTCGTTATTTACAATGCAGCAGATCATGTAATTTAATTACCCCTGGAGTGTACAAACAAGGAGCATCACCTGGATACCTGAGGAGTCCAGGACTGTTCACTCTATCTACACCTTCAAGAGGAAGCAGAGATGGAGATGCTGTACCAGCAGCTTGGATCCCTTCCCATAGCACCAGTGCAGACTTCTTGCAGCAGTGGGACTGGGGAAACAAGCTTGGCCCTGCTCCTGCCTGCACCCAGTGCTGCATTAAGAGCTTGCTTTCCCTCATGCCGCTCCCTGGAGCCAGCACAATCCCTTTGATCCCTTCTGCCTCTGGACTAGTACAGCTCAGATCACACCACCACGACTCTCCTTGTTTCTCTCCATTTGAGTTTTTATGCTGCTCTTGGCTGTGCCCTCTGATCTCAAATTATAAGCAACCTGGGACAGGAAACGAGCCATGTCGTGGCACTGCCTGCCAGGTGCCCTGTAGTTTATGGTTCTGTGTGAAAGGTTTACGATGGTTTGGGGAGGATTCAGACAACAAGGGGCTGGAAGAAAGGAAGGGAAAGCCTTAGATCTTTGATGGACATACCCACAGTTGTTCACTGCCATGAGATCTCCCACCAGAAGGAATGGGTAGGTCAGCATGCTCACAGCAATCTGAAAGCACAGAAAACCAGGAGCCTCTCTAACACTCACCATATCAAACATGCTGGTTCCAGCTTTCCCATCTTAGCAAAGTTACCCTCATTTGGATTTCAAGTACAGACCAGCTGTTGTGCCCAAACCATGAGTTCCCAGCCCAGAGATGGCAGAAGAGGAGCAATGATGTGGTAGTTGCCTACGTACCCCCATCACAAACTTCGTGTAGCTCCGGATCACCGATGCCTGGCTGAACTGGAAAGAGAAACCAAAGGCATTGTAGAGGAGGTGGGTGACACCAGGCTGTCACTGTCACTAGAGGACATCCCTCTGAGCCTAAGATGATGGGCACAGGAAGAAGGCAGAGAGCCGTGGTAACCCTGCATGCCAGTGAGAATCAAGGAGGATGTTTGCTATCAAACCTGGTCCCCTAAACTGCAGCTGGAACCCAGCCCTGGCATCTTCACCACTGTCACGTGGCTTTATCCAAAGGCCAGTGTCTGCTTGTCTGAAATTAGCCATTAACCTCCTATTAACTCCTCACAACTTCAAGTGCCTTGCATGGGCTCCCTAAACCCTCCAGCACACACTTCCACTCACGTTATCATCCACGGCGTAGGTGTTGATGAAGTGAGCCAGGAGGTTGCAGCACCAGAGGAAGATGACATCCCCCAGGATGTGAGGGACTAAGCCACTGCAGAGGCAAAAAAAGAGGGGCATGAAGTGCAGCAGGGTCCCAGCACTGCCTTCTGAGCTGCCCAGCCCTCCCTCCCTCCCTCCCTTCAGCAGCACGGGGAAGGTCCACACCCCCAAAATGCATCTTTACTTTGAGAGGAACTGAAGGGAAACAGGGAAGTTTCAGGGAAGAGCTCTCCTGGCCTTCAAACATGTGCTGCCTGCTGCTCCAGCCAGATTCTCTGGAGTAGGAAGTTGGGGATCTGTCATTTGGTCACAACTTGGCCAAGTCCCCTTTTTCTACCTCAAATCCCCTCTTGGCCCAATTCCTGCTCTGAAACCCGGGCAAGACACAAAGGAAGCAGGTTTCTGTGAAGCTCCTGTTGCAGATGCTCTTTGGGATGCAGAGTGAGGAGTTCATCTCTTGGGGGAATCTCCCTCCTTTTAGAAATGAAAATCAGGGGGGTTGGTCCTGCAAAACCTGCTCTACTGCAAAGTGGGATTAGCTGGGGGCAGCACCTCAGCCCCTCTGGCCCTTCTTCCCAGCCCCTGCTGCCACCTGGGAGCACAGGGACACAGAGTGACATTCTGCTTTGGCTTACACCTCTCATTAGCTCCCAGCAGCACGAGCACCCCCCAGATTCTGCCTCTCATGGCACTAAAGCATTAACCAAGCCTTTCCAAGGGGTTTTCCCCTTTGTTGGTGCCTCAGCAGCATCTGTTGCTCAGGTGCAGGGACGGAGCTCAGCACCTCCTGCTTTGGCTCTGCGGTTGTTCCACTGCAGCAGAAGGACCCAGGTGTGTGTTAAACCTGCTTGTATCACCAGCAGATGATTTCAGACAGCTCTTATGAAAATGAGCCTGTCAAGTGTTTGCTGGGCTGGGAAAAGCTGAGGTCTCAAGGGCCTGGCCCAGCAGAAGCCTCCGACAGAAGCTGTGATATGTGAGAGCAACGGGCAGGACAAAGCAACCAAGGCTCTCTGGTTCCAGAGAAATGCTCTGGTTTGCATTTAGCATTCAGCCTTTGGAAAAAAAAAATCCCTTCTCTAACTCCAGGTCAAGTCTGAAGCAGCCTCCTGAGCTGCTGCAGATACAACAGGGGCTTAATAAAGCCCAGGAACAGAGGGAGGGGCCAGGACTGGGCCACAACAGACACCTACATAAAACCTCACCCATCTGCCCACAGAGAATGTGACCTTGGTTTGTTGCATTTGCTGTAAGGATTCCATCCCTCTCTGCTCTCCATGATGGAAGTAGAGAGGGATGCTAGGCCTGTGTTTATGGGATGCCTGGAGACCAGAGGTCTGAGAGTTGCAGAAAGGGACTAAAGAACCCAAATTAATTTGTGCTCCAGCCCTCATGCCTGGTGAGATGTCCAAGATCTGGACTAGGAGTATTTTTAGATGACAAGTCATTAAAAGCTGAAACAGCAGCAGGCAGATGGTGAAGCCTGTGGTGTGCAGTGATGCAACCCAGCAGGAAAAACCCCAGTGCTGGGGAGCTGGGACAAGCCACCTCTGAGGTGACAGCAGCAGTTTTGGAGCCCCAGGAATATCTCCCAGGCAGGCAGGACCCTGCTGCAGCTAGGAGGGGAAGCAAGATGTGACCATCCCCTAAGAAGTCTTTATCTCTAGCCAGGCACACACCCAGAGGTTGTGCTGCTGTTACTGCTGTGCAGAGGTTACAAAGCCATGAGAAAGAAGTGCATGGTGGTGATTTTAAGGGAGGGGAAGTGCTTGGGTTGTGTCAGGAAGGCAGCAAAGCAGCAGTTTGGTCCTGCAGATGCAGAGTGAGTTCCCCTTCCCAGCAGCACGATTTCCTCGTGGGGTTGTAGAGCACATACAACTTCAGAGCCCTCCTGAGACACTTTGGGTTGTGTTAAAGCCTTTCCTGTGAACTATTAAGTTTAATTAGGCTCCCAACAGTGTTTATTTTATGTGGAGGAAGGGAATGTGGTGGCTCCTTTCACGTTGTTTCCTCGGGAGGTCGAGGAGAGGAAGGGCTGCTGGGCAACATGTTCCAGCCTTGCCCCAAGGACAGGGAACATCCCAGAGGAACCTGTATTTACTGGAAGAGACCTGGGGCTGCACAGCTCAGCAGGGAAGCTGTGGGCTGCAAAAGGAAGGTGTGGTGATACCCAATTGATGGGGTCTCTGCAGACCTTTCCCCCTGGGGAAGGGCAGGAAGAGACCCCCTCTGATTGCTCCTCTCTTCCTGATGCATTAGTGATGTCAGTTGTTAATTGGAGTAAGTAAAACTTTTGAGACAATGTTTGTTTCATCTGGAGGCCCAAATTTGGTGACTGCAGAGCCCAAGGTATCAGGCCTGAATGCCCCTCCTGAAATTTCAGAGCTGCCTTTGCTATTATTGACATCACAGAGTGAGTTACCTCCCCAGCAGGGGCAGAGGGTGGTTCTGCTTTTATATAGATGTGAAAAGGCAAGAAGCTTTAATTAAGGATTTAAGCAGAAAGGTGTTGGCTAGACTGCCACATCAGCAACATCAGCAATTTGTTGTGCTTCGTAAACAGCTCAGAAGAGCCCTTCAGCTCCTTCTGGTCCAGGCAAACCTGCAGCCAGCACCAACCACCTGCTCGTTTCAAGCACCCATCAGTGGAATGTGCTTCCTTTCCAGGCCCTGGCTTTTATTTCAACAAGAGGTCTCATTGTTGCACTTGATCTTGGTGCCTGCTGCACAAACAAATGCTTTAAATGGCCCTTCACTGAAACACTGAGAAGCATCAAGGGAAGAAGAAAGGTAAGGAAAGAAAAAAAGGGTTTTCCCTGGGCTCTGAAGGTTTAATTGAAGATAAGATCTGGGGCACACTTAATGGATTTGATCTGGGCTTATGGGAGTGATGCGAGTCCTGTGGTCAGACAAGGCTGGGGAGGAGCTGAGGGGGGTTGGTAGAGCAGGCAGGAGAGGGATCAGCACCTTCAGGCTATGGGAGACAGGCTGTAAACAACAACTCACGTACACAAAGAACCCCAGGATCCCTTCTTCCTTCAGGATCCTGCCGATGGCGCTGAAGACACCGCTGGAGAGAGGACAGAGCTGTGAGTGTGCAGGGCTTGCTCCACGTGTCCTGTGTGCTCTGCAGCCACCACCTGTGGCACTGTGTGTGTCCCCCCACCAGCCACCAAGCCACGGCTTCTCAACCCCAGGAAGAGGAGCTACACCCTGCCAGGCTGCAACAACACCCAACTTGCTGACAACCGCTCTGGTGCTGAAGCTGGAAGAGCTCTGCTTGGTTTGGTGTGAGTGGCTGCACATGCCACCACTGTGGCACATCAATGTGCTTGGATCAGGCCAATTCTTAGCCCCAAGCCCCTGTCCTGCCTCTGGGAACTTGTGCCAGCAGTCATGGTTTACCTGTGGTCAGGTCTAGCAAGCTGCCAGGTGGCTGCACAAGCGGTTTTGCCCTGCAGAGAGGCAGGTGTCACTGAAAAAGGTTTGGGAAAATCCTGCAGGCTGGCAGGGCTGCAGCATCCCTTCCTTTCCCCTCTTCTGCCTCCCTGCTGCCTTCCCTTCCACCAACACCTAAAGCACAAAGGCAGGAGACTTCCCTGTGACCAGCAGAGTGTGTCACACCCACCAAAACCCCCAAGGGCACAAGGAGGAACAGGCACCCGGGGGACAGAGCCCAGCCTGTCCCTTCAACCCCTTCACCCACCCCTTAATCGTGGCTCAGATTCACTTCTTTTGGTCTCCCAAACCTCCTGGGTTGCCATGACCACTGGTGCACGGGAGCACCAGGCACGGCTGAGTCCCAGATTGGTGCTTCCATGTGCCCAAGCCCTGCAGAGCTGCAGCCATTCACCTGTATTTGACTTCCCGGCCTACGAACTGGACCATGCAGCGCATGGAGACCACTGGGAGGAAAGAGAGAAGAGAGACAGGGCTGAGAAAGCAACAAAGCAGCCTGGGTCGTGATGGATGGGAAGGAAAACACCATCTGATGCTTCTGCCCTCAACCTGCATCACCTCCAGCTCCTCTAGGTGGTCCTGATTGCTGCAAGACTTGTTAGAAACTGGAGCTCTCCCCCAGGATGGGATGGGAAGGGTTTTTGGCTCTAACCCCAACAGGATCTCTTGGATGAGCTCTTGGATGAATGGGAAGAAGAGCACCTTGCTGCTTGGCTGGGTTAGTTCCTGAAGGCCAACCCAAGATCCAGCCTCCCTAAGCAACCACTCAGCCCCTCATCTGCTCTGTGGTCTCATATGAAGTCATTTCTGAGGAGCACGTCGAGGCAACGGGGTTTTGGGGTGTTCCTGTCTAGAGAGGAACCCCTGGGAGAAGCCAGGACTCACCATGCAGCGGGTGGGAGACAACCCTGGACACACACTGCATCATCATCTCGTGAGAGGTCTGGGGAGGAGAGAGAAAAAAACACAACCCACACCTGTAGGAAAAGCTGCAGGAGGAGACCCTTTCCCTCAGGGTAGTGAAACCCACCTCAGGTCCTGCTTTTGACACCTGCTGCTTGTGGTGAACCTCTGCTCCTACAAAACACTTCACAGCTGGACACAGTGGCTGCTAAACACCCCAGGGCCTTCTCACCCAGAGTTTCTCTCCAAGTGATTTCATCCCAGCCCACAGTTTCAGCGTCCTTTGCTCTACAGGCACATCCCTACTGCCAGCTCCCTGGTCACTCATCAACGTGGAACATCCCCCTTCTCACCTCTTTCACCACTTTCCTAAGGGAGGTCTTCACATCATCCTTGTTAGACACGTGCTCCATGTCTTCTGGTGGAAAGGCCTGAGTGGGGGGAGAAGAAACATGGTCAAAACAGATGGAGATGCTGACCCACAGGAGGAAGCCATGAGAAGTTGTGTGCCAGGTTGGAGAAGAAAGGCAAGAAGGAACATAGGAGGAAAAGGAAGGATGGAAAGTGCAACAGGAAGAGAAGGGTCATGAAACTGCTCAAAAAAAGAAGGCAAGTGGTTGTTCACATTATCATAGAATCATAGAATCATGGGATGGTTTGGGTGGGAAGGGACCTTAAATATCATCCAGTCCCAACCCCCCTGCATGGGCAGGGACACCTCCCACCAGCCCAGGTTGCTCCAAGCCCCATCCAACCTGCCCTTCAACACTGCCAGGGGCTTCCACAATTTCCCTGGGCAACCTGGACCAGTGTTTACTAAATCTGTTTAGAAAGTAAGTTGTGGAGATGGGGGCACTGCTCTCCTCCTGTCCTGGAGGACAATTCCAAGCCCTTAGGAGTCTTGGATTGAGATGGAGAGGGATGGGTGCTTTATTCCTCCCCATGCAGGGGTGCCTGTGTGCAGGCACGTGCAGGCTCCACTGCAGTAGCACCAAGGAGCTGATGGATGGAAAGAGAAGATGACCTTTTACCTTCTTCACACTCCCCCTGGTGATGGTTGATAAAGTGCTGGAGATGAGGCGAGGAGTCAGACCACGGAAGAGGCCTCTTTTCCCATCCACTTCCACAATGTGTCTGGCTGGAGAAGAAAACACCAAGGCTGCTGTCAGTTGGGAACCAGCCAGCTCCTGGAGAGTCCCCAAACACCTCCAGCCTTTGGCCTGAAACCACTCTGGAGCTCAGCACAGCAGCTGCTTGCTCTGCAGTCCCACTGTAAGTGGTTTGTTCTTCCACTTTTAAATCCATTTCACACAGGGATGCAAAGAAATCCTTCAGTATTCCCTGTCTGAAAGGATAGTTCCAGGATTTGGGGCTGCTTCTTGGTTTTTTGATTGTTTTGCTCACCCAAAACAAGGCAGTTTGGACCAAAGCAGGGTGGAGAGGGATGATCTTGTGTGTTGAGTGGTGTCACCTCCACCCTGGGGGCTCAGACTTGGGGTTAATATGGATCTCACAAACCCAAGGGTTCAGCTCCTGCCCCATCACCTTCTTCCCTGGCAAAATTCCTCAGGTCTCCAGCCAAAAAATGATGCCAACAGATCCAGCTTCTCCCTGACAGAACATGGTGGGCACTGTCCTCCTGCTGTCCCATGGGAAGCTCTGCACACCTCCACCCCCCAACACTGTAAATCCATTTGGAAATTGGATTTGCCAGAAGGGCAGCACATTTCCAGCCCTGGGTGTCCTAGGACGGGTTTGCAGAGCTTTTCTTCTGCTCCTCTGGTGGGTCCCCCAGACCCTGTGGGGCCCATTTTGGGGTCATCTCAACTCTGTGCTCCCCTTTCCTTGCTGGGCAAGGTCACAGAATGTTCATCCACTTCTCCTGGGCTGCTCCACCCATAAAAAAACAGGAAAAAAATCCTTTTTATTCTTTCTTTTTTTTTCCCCCTTCTCAACCTATTTCTTCCTCTCTCAGTCCCTTTAGGGCTCGACCTACAAGACAAATGAGCAGGGCAGGGGGATCAGTTGTTATTGCAGGGCTGTTTTGGGAGGAAAAAATAATGGGCACTTTGTTACCTCTAATAGACAAAACCTCCCACCCAAAGCCCCACCAGCCCCTCTGTGCCTGTCACAGGAAGGGGACACAACCTCAGGGCCACCCTCTCCTTGTCCCTGACAACAGGGAGGGGTAAATCTGACAGCTCTGCAACCGGTGGTTGGATGTTTATGTCTCATTGCAGCCTCAGGATGATCCCAAGGGGATGGAAAAGCATTGCTGGAGGTGGGCTGGGAGGACCCAGCAGCTCCCAGCCCTGGTTTTGGGCAGGAGGGTTGCTCACCATAGGTGAAGAAGCCAGGCAGGTACAGGACCTTCCTTCCCAGGACGTTTCTGCCCACGATGGGAGGTAGTGGCTGGCCCCCCCCCCGCATTGCTGGAGGTGGGCTGGGAGGACCCAGCAGCTCCCAGCCCTGGTTTTGGGCAGGAGGGTTGCTCACCATAGGTGAAGAAGCCAGGCAGGTACAGGACCTTCCTTCCCAGGACGTTTCTGCCCACGATGGGAGGTAGTGGCTCGTGTCCAACCTGCCAAGGGACACCCTGTGAGTAGGTTCCTGCCCCTGTCCTGGTGTTCCTGAAGCCACATGGGCTCAATCTCCCCATCCATGAGCTCCCCAAACCCATCCATGAGCTCCCCCCACCCCCCATCCATGAGCTCCCCAAACCCATCCATGAGCTCCCCCCACCATCACCCTCAGGGACGTGATGGTCCCATGACATGGGTGATCCTTTTCCCATCCTATAGGGTCCCCTGGGGACAGGGAGGGGGATCTTCAGGTCCTCAGGGTACCCATTCCATAGGGGTTTCCCGCCCCACTGCAGAGGGAACCCCCAGCCCCCCCATTTTCAAGAGGTCTC
>NW_009953902.1:368698-369365 GCF_000747805.2 Chaetura pelagica
AACCCTGCCAGGGAACCCCTTGGGAGTAGGTCCCTGCCCCTGTCTTGGTGTCCCTGAAGCCACATGGGCTCAATCTCCCCATCCATGAGCTCCCCAAACCCACCCATGAGCTCCCCCCACCCCCATCCATGAGCTCCCCAAACCCATCCATGAGCTCCCCCCACCATCACCCTCAGGGACGTGATGGTCCCATGACATGGGTGATCCTTTTCCCATCCTAATAGGGTCCCTGGGGACAGGGAGGGGGATCTTCAGGTCCTCAGGGTACCCATTCCATAGGGGTTTCCCGCCCCACTGCAGAGGGAACCCCCAGCCCCCCCATTTTAAAGAGGTCTCCTCTCTACAGGGTGTCCTATCACGGGAAGGGGTCTCTGCTACAAAGGAGTCCCCCCTTTATAGGGCTCCTCACCTCTCCATGCTTCAGGATTTCCTATTCCCTGTGATGTAGGGGCTCCCCACAGCTCCCCTCATCCTCCCAATTCCATAGGGCCCCCCAGGACAGCTCACCCTGTTATACAGTGGGTTCCTGATGCACGGGGGGGGTCCTCATTGCCCCTTTATAGAGGGGTGCCCCCCATTATACACCTGCCCCCTCCCATTATAGAGGTGCCCCCCCCATTATACACGTGCCCCCCATGATAGAGGTGCCCCCCCATTATACGGGTTC
>NW_009953902.1:370750-382713 GCF_000747805.2 Chaetura pelagica
GCGGCCACGCTGGGGTGCAGCCCCCCCAGGCCCCTGCCCCGCTCTGCACCGTCCCCACTGCTGCTGAGGGCCTGGCTGTGCCCCCAGGCTGGGTACACACACCAGGTCCCCTCCAACTGAACCAGTTCCCAGCGTTTTCTCAGCCTCTCTCCTCGTGTAACCTCCTGTGCTTCCTCTTTCCTTTTGAGGCCAACCCTGAGCAATGCTCTCCTACCAGCCCAGGGACAGCAGACTTTCTTCCCCCAGACAACACCCTGGGTCCCAGGAA
The DNA here is from genome assembly GCF_000747805.2 of Chaetura pelagica. Classification (NCBI taxonomy): domain Eukaryota; kingdom Metazoa; phylum Chordata; class Aves; order Apodiformes; family Apodidae; genus Chaetura; species Chaetura pelagica. Next base: position 371,019 of record NW_009953902.1, read on the forward strand.
CACCTTGAAGCCAAGAGAGGGAGAGAAGGGACCCCCCAACCACCACCACCTGCTCCTGCAGCTCCTCTCACACCAGGAACCTGCTCCCAGGCTGTGCCATGGAGGGAGAGGCCGATGGTCAACGACAGGGTGTGTTGAACCTGGTGGCTGCGTTTGAAGAGCACTGGTAAGGAGGGAGCAGCCTGGGGGCTTTGGGTGCATTAGGGCTCCACGTAGTGTGGGTTTGGGAAGGGAGGAACCTGCTATGGGGTGGTCTGGAGGCTGTGGAGACACTGGCTGGTTGCTGTTCTCTAGCACTCAGGTCTACCCCGTTGCCTTCCCCCTGTTGTGGGTCACGGGCAGGAGTCTGAAACCCTCAGTGAGGTGGGGCTGGCTTTGCTGGAGGTTTCTGTGCCTGGCTCAGGCCGTGGGTGCTTGTTCCCTCCACACTCAGCACTTTTTTGTAGGGGTCTTCACTGGGAATTAGCTGCTGGGGCATCTGGGAGGCTCCGAGGCTCAGGCTGTCCAGTTGTTTGCAGAGATGTGGCTCCTGGGGAAGGGAAGAGAGAGGATTGCACCAAGGGGGAGAGGGGGTTCATTTTGGGCTGTGTGGCAGCCCCATCAAACAGCACCTTTTGCTTGAAGCCTGAGCTGGGACCTGCAGACCATGTCTGCCAGGGCTGGACCAAGGAGATCTGCCTCAATCCCTGATGTGGAAGTAATTCTGAGCCTTGGAGCAAGTAATTGTTGTGGTCTGTGCCTCAGTTTCCCCATCTGTTGAATCAGAATAACAGGTCTTGCCTTTCTCTCTCTTAGTGAGGTGCTCTCAGTGAGCCTTATGAGGCTGGTTGGTGGGCAGATGAGTGAGGCAGCACCTCCTAAAGATGGTCAGGCACAAGATTTCCTTCTGCTCCAGCAAATTCCCCTGCATCTCCTCTGCAGGATTTGGCTCCAGACTGGTTGTCCCCATGGTCCCACAGTTGCAGCCTGGCCTGTGATGTTGCTTTGGAGCTTTAAGTGGTGGAGCTGTCTCCATTTTGCTGCTGCAGCATGTTTGTTGTGAAGCCTGAGTTTTATTTAGGGGAAACAAAAGTAGCTTAAAAGACTTTTGGAGGAAGCTGGGGAACCTGGAAACAAGTTTTCTGGAACAGAAAGCCCAAGTCAACACAAACAGAAAGAGAGAAGTTCCCTGTTGGATCTTAGTGGTGGATTCAGGCTGGCACAGACCTGGGAGGCACCAGGAGGGACAGATAAAGCTCCTGTGTCCCATGAAGGGTCACACCAGCCCCCAGGGACAGGAGGGGATGTGTCCATGGCTGGGGATGCCCCCCTGAGCTCACAAACATGTTCACCAACATGGGGATGGACCCACCATGCTCTTCTGCCACTCAGGTCTTCTCCTATCCTTAACTTCACCATTTTATGTCCAGTTTCATCCTTTTTCTTTTCCTCTCCTCATCCCACTCCCACCTGCAGACCACCAGTGGATGTGTTTCCAGTTCCTCCTTGAACAATGAACCCCAGGGAGCAGCTTCTGGGTGACAACCTGTGCCCTGTGTGGCTTCTCCCCTGTGCCTGCTCTTTTCCTTCTCTTTACAGAAAAAAAAGGAAGAGAGCAAACCACAAAAAAAAAAACACCTGCTTCTCTGCAGGAAACACCTACATGAGCTTTTCTCTTGGTTGATGCCTCGTGGCTGTTGGGCTTTTAAAGCCTGATGCCCAAGGCTGCTGGTCCCTGTGGTGGCAGAAAGCCAGAGCTGCACGTTGGGAAAGAAATGGAATGACTGGTGGAATTGTGCTGTTCTAGAGCAGGATGAGGGCTGAGGACATCAGCAGGGAAGCACTGGGAGGAGAGGGGCTGGATCCTGGAGGGAATCCTTGGAGGAGGCAGCAGATCCTGGTGTCAGTGGGGTTGTTGGTGCTGAGGAGCTGCTGTGTCTTCTCACCTGGGCCTGGGTGGGTCACCCTGTGCTGAGGGAGGGGAGAGCTGATCACACCAATTCCTCCAAGCAGGGCTGGCAAGTTTCCTCGGAGGGACAAACAGGCTCCACACAGCCAGGCTGCTCCTGCAGCCAGGATGTCCCAGCAGCTCCCAGTGGTCCCCACCAGTCACGGCCTCTCCCAGGTGGCTGCCGGGGAGCAGGAAGAGGAAGGGAAGGAGGAGGAGGAGGAGCAGGGTCGGCGGGGTCTCAGCTTCAAGTGCCTCCGTTCTCTAAGACACAAGCTCAGGGAGAGCAACTGGAGGAGGCAGCAGGACCCAGGGCTCGAGCCCAGCAGCAAGGTGAGCTCTGGAGGTGGCTCAGGTGAGGCTGGTGGTGGCTCAGGTGAGGCTGGTGGTGGGTGCCCACGCTCAGGCAGGGGGGCTGTGTGGGCTGGTGACAGAGAAGTGGTCCCTTCCCTGGTGCTCCAGGCACAAATTCCTCACAGTCAGATGGATCCAAAAGCAGACTTGGTCTCTTCCAGCTCTGATGTGACTGTGCCATGGGTGTCAGACAGGCAGGGGGGCCCAGCCAGGTCTGTCCCAGGCTGTCCCCAGGGCTGTGCTGACCATTTCCAGCTGCAGACACGTTGCTGCAGGAAGGCATCCAGTTCCTTGGTGGAATTGCAGACCATGGGGTTAATCCACCCCACCCTTCCCCTCTCCCCAGGATCTGCATCACTTGGGGGGAAACAGGCACAGAGAAAGGGTTGACCTAGAAGGGCACAACCCAGACATTGTCCCTGTCCCAAACCCACCTTATTTTCACCCTGCTTTGTTGAGGTGCTTTCCTTGCCCTCACATGGAGCGAGGTCCCATTTTGAGGTGGGCTGTGAGCTCTGGGGAACAGAGCTGCATCCCCTCAGGCTGGTGGGGAAGACTCACATGATAAAGACCAAGCCCTTCTCCCCATGCAGGAACCAGAGGAGAAGAAAATTGCTCTGGAGCTGCTGGAGACAGAGCAGGCTTATGTCAACCGCCTCCACCTTCTCGACCAGGTGAGCTGGGGAGCAGAGGAGCCCACACAAGCCTGGGGGGTGACAGCCCTGCTGCCATCTGTCCCCACCAGCACAGCTCAGCCACCCCAGGCTGATAAACCAGGCAGGACACAGCACAGCTCCACACTGACCAGTTTTCCTGTGGGATCCTGTGGCAGTGGCCAGGCCCAGATCAGGGTGTGAAGCTGCACAGATGAGAGTCATGCTGGGCTGGGCTTCACTGCCAGAGAGTGGGTCTGGCCCTTGCCTTTCCTACACCCCAGGTCTCCAGGGAGAACATTTGTCCCAGCAAAGCCTGACACCCCCCCTGCTTCCCTCTTTGGACCTGGGATTTCCCTCCTGCACAGTCAGGGACTTCAGCCTCAGGGAGGGAATGGTGGGATCCTCAAGCCTCTTCCTAAACCCTTTTTATTCACCCCTTCTTTCTTCCAGATATTTTATATAGAGTTGATGAAAGAAGCCCAAAATGGGAAGACAGTCCCAGAGGAGGTGGTGAAAATGATCTTCTCCAACATCTCCTCCATCTACCAGTTCCACTCCAGGTTCTTCCTGCCAGAGCTGCAGAAGCGCATGGAGGATTGGTGAGCTGCAGGGGGGGCAGGACACCTGGAATGCTTTCCCAGAATGCTGGTGCTGGTGAATTTGGTCTCCCAACAGGACCAGGGAGCTTGGGCTGTTTTGCTCCAGATGTCTTTGTGTTGAGAAGCACCTCCTTAAAACACTTCCTGTCCTTTCTGACAAGGATATCTCAGGTGGTTTAGGGATGTGCCCAGGCTGGCTGCAAGCTGGGGACGTTCCCATTGTGGAGGGTGGGAAGTCCTATGGGGATGTAGCTGGTAAACCTCTGTTCTCCACCATGCACAAGCCACCCTTTGCTTCATCCCTCCCTGTCTGAGGAAGCTGCTGGTCTGTGGTTCCTTCCCCCAGGAGCTGCAACCCCAGGATTGGGGATGTGATCCAGAAGCTCGCGCCGTTCCTCAAGATGTACGGGGAATATGTGAGGAACTTTGACAAGGCCATGGAGCTCATCACTGTCTGGTCAGAGAAATCCCCACCCTTCCAGGAGCTCATTGCTGACATCCAGGTAATGGGGACAGCAGGGAGGGGGACTTGAGCAACCTGGTCTAGTGGGAGGTGTCCCTGCCCACGCAGGGATCTAGATGATCTTTAAGATCCATTCCAAACCATTCTACGACTTCATCAGTGCTCCCAAAATCTCCCTGCAAGGAAGAAGCAGCACAGGGTGGGAGCTGCCTTGGTCACTGTTTCTCTCCCTGGTGTCTCTCCCCAGAAGAGGAAGGTCTGCTCCAACCTAACGCTGCAGCACCACATGCTGGAACCTGTGCAGAGGATCCCACGCTACGAGCTCCTCCTGAAGGATTATGTCCAAAAACTCCCACCCCAGTCCCCAGACAGGGACGATGCAGAGAGTAAGGGCTCCAGGGAGTGGTGGAGAGAGTTTGTGGGGGCAATAACCCCTCATGTTGGGCACCAGCCTCAGGATAACCGAGTTCCCTCACCAGCTGCCCCCTGCCCTTGGATAATCCTCTCAGTCTGACCCTTTCCTCGCAGGGAGAGGGATTGATCTGCCCTCTCAGGGTCTGGGCAGGTCAGCAGGGAGAGTGGCTGATGATTCAAGATAAGGACAGTCCCTCCAGAACGTACCCAGGGGAGACCTGAGGTGGCCAGGGAGCTGTCAGACCCCTGCAGATGCCAGGAGCTCCCAGCCCTGCTGGGATGGTGGGATAAAGGGGCTGCTTGTCAGTCCCAGACCGGGGCCATTCGGGCTGTGTCCAGGGGAGGGCAGCAGCCACCGCGCTTCTGGCTTCCCCGGCAGGGTTTTTCTCCCACAGCTTCCCAGCAAGCGTTTAACCCTCCTCCTCCCTTTCTCTTCTCGTTGCAGAGGCCCTGGAGATGATTTTCATGGTGGCCAAGCACTCCAACGCAGCTATCGCCGAGATGGTGAGTGCCTGTCCCAGCCCGCAGTGCTTTGTGGCTCCTGGCACAGGGATGTGTCCTGGTGGAGCACAGCCCTGCCCTGGGTGGGACAGGAGCTCTGTGGGATCAGCAGAGGAGGTTAGAGCCTGCTCTTGATGCTGATCCCACCACCCCAAGCCTGGGGAAGTCACATCTCCCACGTCAGCTGGGCTGAAACCTGCTGGTTTGAGGCTGGGAGCTGCTCTGGAAGATCAGCCCAGAGTGAGAGATGTGCCTGGTACTCAGCAGCTGACCTGGGAGGTGGAGACGAAGGGCACCATGGGGTGACAGGGTTGTGGGTGCTCAGGCCCCCACAGGGACGGGTCCCTCTGCCCCCCCAGGAGCGGCTGCAGAACCTCTGGGTGGTCTATCAGCGCTTGGGCCTCGAGGATGACATCGTGGACCCCTCCAACGAGCTGATCAAGGAGGGACCAATCCAAAAGATCTCCACCCGCAGCAACAGCACGTCGGAGAAGTACCTGTTCCTGGTGGGAGCTGGGAGACCCAGGGGAAGGGGCAGGGAGCAGATGGGATGGGAATGGGGAGAGGAGCAGCACAGCTGGCCCGAGGTGTTGCTGGGTCATCTCTACACAGAGGGGACAAAAGCAGAGCTGGGGGTTGGTCCCCCCCCCCCCCCCCCAGTGCAGGGCACCCTGCATAAGATGTGTTTGGGAACCTGCTGATCCCCTGGGGGCTGCTGCAGTCCCAGAAGAGCTTCAGCTGGGCAGGGTGGGAGAGGGCTGGGCAGAAGCAGTAGCTTTTTAGGCTGAATTTCCTCCTAAGAGACCAGCTCAGCCCAAGGACAGAGTGAAGGACCATAGATCCCAGGCAAGCCCCCCAGCTCTGAGCAGGCAGGTGCTGGGCTCCAACCAACCCTCTCCTCCTCTCCTGCCCCCTGCCCAGTTCAACAACATGCTGCTCTACTGCGTGCCCAGGGTCATCCAGGTGGGCTCCGAGTTCCAGGTTCACCTCCGCATCGACGTGGAGGGCATGAAGGTGAGACAGGCCCCTGGTCTTTGTGCTTCCCCCAGAGCTGGGCTCCCCTAAAATGCACCCTGCTCTGGGGTGTAATGTGGCTGCTCTCCCAAAGCTCTGGGAAAGGAGGGAGGAGCTGGAGCCAGGAGCTTTGTGGGTGAGGGGACCTGGTTGACACGCTCTGATCCTGTGGAATAGCAGTGACATCTTGTGCAAGGAGGATTGGAGGGGCTGAAGGGCTTGTGCCCACGGGAAGTCTGTGTCCCTCACATGGTGGAGGAAGGTCCCTGTGTGCTGGAGGTGGGTTCAGCTGCTCCACATCCTCTCTTTGGTGTCCCTCAGGTGCGGGAGCTGAAGGACACTCAGTTCCCTCACACCTTCCTGGTCTCGGGAAAGCAGCGGACGCTGGAGCTCCAGGCCAGGTGAGGGGACAGGTGACAGGGCTGCAGAGCCCTGGGGAGGGGGGACAACAGCTCATCCAGCTCCCTCTCTGTACCCAGGTCTGAGGAGGAGATGAACGCCTGGATCAAGGTACCACAGAGTGCTGGGAGAAGCAGCACATCTCCCAGACCCCAGCTGGGTTCCCTGTGTCCGGGCAGCCCCAACTGCCCCTCCAGCCCTGCCTTCTCCTCCAGGCCTTCCAAGATGCCATTGACAGGAAGGAGAAGAGGAGTGAGACCTTTAAGGCAGCAGTACCTGGGCTGGAGACAGACACCCCTGCACTGAAGGTACCCCCCCTGTCCTCTTCCTGCCTCCCTCCACCAGCAGCTCAGGAGAGCCCACCTTGCCATGCCTCAGTTTCCCCTAACAGAGCTGGGCAGTGCGGGAATACAAAGCCTGAGGGGAAAGGCAAGAGCAGAGGGGGCTGGGACCACCCCAGGTGATGAGAAGGGTGTTCCCATGCCATCTCCCACCCCCCAGATGGAGGAGCTGGGCCGCCGAGCCCCGCAGTGGGTGCGGGACAACCTGGTGTCCATGTGCATGCGCTGCGGGGAGCCCTTCACCCCCCTGGCGCGCCGGAGGCACCACTGCCGAGCCTGTGGATATGTGAGTGAGCCCTGCTCCCTCCCTGCACCCCCCCAGCTCTCCCTGGACCCTGTCCCAGCCGTGTCCCTGGCTCTGGGGTGCAGGTGGTGTGTGCCCGCTGCTCCGACTACAAGGCCGAGCTGCAGTACGACGGGAACCGCCCGAGCCGCGTGTGCCAGGAGTGCTACATCTTCCTGACCGGGCACACGGTGCTGGAGGAGAGGGAAGGGAAGCACAAAGGGGTCCTGGAGGTGAGCTCTGCCCCCTCTCTGCCCGTCCTACCCGTGCCCTGCTCCCCTGTCCCTCTTCCTACAGGCCTACAGGAAAGCTGGGGAGGGACTTGGGGCAAGTGCTTGTAGTGAGAGGCCAAGAGGGAAGGGGTTGAAACTGGAAGAGGGAGATTGAGATATTAGGAATTCTTTGGTGTGAGGGTGGTGAGAGCCTGGCCCAGGTTGCCCAGGGAAGCTGTGGCTGCCCCATCCCTGGCAGTGTTGAAGGGCAGGTTGGATGGGGCTTGGAGCAGCCTGGGCTGCTGGGAGGTGTCCCTGCCCATGCAGGGGGGTGGGACTGGATCTTTAAGTTCCCTTCCAACCCAAGCCTGTCTGGGATTCTGTGATTCCTCTGAGCCCTGTCACTCCCCCTGCTCCTTGGCTGGCACCTCCCCTGGCCTGCCCCTGCTTTAGGAGGGTTTTGTGGAGCAGGCAGGGAATTCCCCAGGAAATCACCTCTGCCTCCCACACAGGGTACGTAGGGATTTGTTTGCTGTTTCTCTGGCAGAAGGGAGCTGCAGAGGTATCCGGCAGGAGCTTGCTGTGCAGTTCCCTGCAGCTGCTGGACAAGAACGGCAAGGGGGGCACACGGGGCTGGTTTGTGATCCCCCAGGATGATCCCCTGGTGCTCTACATCTACGCAGCCCCCCAGGTAAGGCCGGGCTGTGCTCCGGGTACAGCCCCTTGTCCATCCCCTGCCTCCCACCTCTGTCTCCACCCCCCTCCAGGACGTCCGAGCCCACACCTCCATCCCCCTGCTGGGCTACCAGGTGAGGGACCTGTCCCAGGGTGACTCCCGCCACCAATTCCAGCTGGCTCAGTCCGGGCAGGTCCACACCTTCGTGGCTGACACGGAGGAGCTGAAGAGGCGCTGGATGAGCATCATGACCCGCTGCGCTGCCGGGACCCCGCGGGAGGGAGGGGATGGGGACTCCTGCCAGCAGGCAGAGTGAGCCCGTGCCCACCTCCTGAGCCCCTCCACCCTGCTCTCCCCCAAACCTCGGGCAGCCCCAACCCCCCCGACTTCTCTGCAGTTTGGTTTTTCATCACTAAAAAACAACAACCAACCCCAGAAGGCAGCGGCGCGTTTGTCCCCGCGTGGAGATGCAGGAGGATCCTGCCCCTTCCTCCGGGCTCCCCACGCTGCATGGAGGTGATGGAGGAAGCCGAGATGTGATGTGGGGGGAGAACCAGGGGGTTTTGGGGAGCTGCCACCCCCCCTCTTGCCGGTGCCTGCCACCCGCTGCCGCCCGAGGGCAGCAATTCCTCAGCCTTCCTGCCGTCCCGTGTTCTGAAAGCATCTGTGGAACTGGGGCTGCTGTGATCAATCCTGCAACCCCCCAGGAGCTGGGTTCTCTAGGGGCTGATTCTTTTTCTTTTTTGGGGGGGGTGTATTTTGCAGAGCGCCCCGTGGGGTTGTCAGCAGGTCCCCACGTTGCCTGGTCCCTGCAGAGACCCCCCCTCAGGGACCCTAGTGCTGGATCCAGGATGTTCCTCTTCACCCTCCTGGCCTCACCCTGCTGCAGTGCCATGGTGGGGGGTACCCCATCACCGCAGACACCCCCAGAGGTGCTGCAGCCAGTGCTCCTGCCCATCCCAAGCCTTCCCATCCTGCCCATGAGCACCTTCCACCCTTGCACCTCTCTCAGTCACACGTTTCCTGGGGGGGGGGGAAAACACTCTGGGATGAGGCTGGATCCACATGGCTGGTGCTGCTGGGGGGACACAGGGGGATTCCCCTCCCCATCCCCAGCATAACGAGCACCCCTCCTGCTGTAGCCCCACGTTTTTCTCTCCATATCCTCTTGAGCTCCCCAAAAATGTTGCCCAGGCAGGAGTTACCACATTGGAGCCTGCCAGGGGCTGCAATGGGAGGCAGGAGCCCACTGTTCCCAGGGATTGCAGCAGCTCCAGCCCTGCAGCCCCTGGCTGAGCCCAGGGGTGTCATGGGCTAAATGGAGCCATGGAGAGCAGGAAGGGAAGGGATCTGGAGCCAGAACCTACAAATGGGGACAACACTCAGGGAAAGGATGGAGAGCAAAGATGAGCCACAGCCAATCACCACTCTGGGGGTGGGGGGAAAGCTGTGAGCATCATCCCCCTTCCTGGGTGTACCCAGATCAGCTCATCCTAGGAAAGGGCAAACTGTGGTGGCTTTAACTCCTCCAACTCCAGAGGTATCCTCAAGGAAGTGGGCAGGGAATTGGGTATCAGGGGGAAGGAGAGCCCTGCCAAAGCAGCTGCCCCTCAGGGTGCCACCCACCTCGGGGCTGAGCCCAGCAGCAAACAGCAACGGTGGGGTGTCCAGAGACACCCCAAAAAACCTCCCTCACCTCTCACCACCACCTCACGTGAAAGGGAAACCCCAGTGCCCCCGGAAAAGCCAGGGAGGGCAGGGAAGGAGTGAGAGCCAGGGGAAACCCGTGGGGCTGGGAGGTTCGGCGTGGTGGCCTCAGTGTCACCCTGTGTCAGCCAGGAACAAAACAAGCCCCGAGCAGGGAGCTGCCCTCAGCCAGGGCTGCTGAATGGGCCTAAGAATAGATTTCCTGTTTACCCAGAGAGAAATTGCTCCTGGGGCAGAGGGCACCTGGGGACTATTTTTACCAGCTCCTGCCACACCCCCCCTGTCCTGGTCCCCAGCCACCCTTGGGGCTGTAGCATCCAAGGGAAGGGGAAGGGAGGTGGCCAAGGGGTGATGGGGCAGCAGGGTGGGTTAGTGCCACCACCTTGGCATCCCCAGGGATGGGAGCTGGCATCCCTCAGCAGCCCTGAGCACCCCTAAAACTGCCTGCTGGGGGACCCACCTCCTGGGGTGTTCTGGGATTCCTGAGCTCTGCTTTTCTAGGGAAAATCTTTTTCAGAGGATAATTTTTTTTTAATTTATTTATTTTGCACCCCAGACTCGCAGCAAAACACCCTGATGAGTTCGGGTTCTTTTCCAGGCCCCGGGGCTGGTGCAGTGAGGGTCAAGCAGAGAAGTTTGGCCTCTTTCCTCCCCGCCCAGAAAGTGAAACCCCGAGGAGAAGTCGCAGTTTCCTATTCTCAAGAATGAGGAAGGTTCCGAGGCCACTTACTGGAACATCCCTCCCCGCGGCCTCTTCTTGTAAGCACTGACCAAAATACCTTGTGAAACCCCAGCTGGGGGCCGGGCCACCCCTCATTGAGAAAACCCTGCCCAAGGCAAAGGGACACGGGCTGGTGCAGCTGCTGCTCTGCACAGGCTTCCTGGCTCCATCCTCAGCCCTAATCCCACCCTCCCCAACCTTCCCTGTGCTGCAGGAAAGGGGTTCAAGGGATGTGGAGCCAAGGGAGAGGTGACCAGAAGGGACCTGGAGAAGCAGGGGGACATTGGGGTCCCCACCTGTGTCCCATGCAGGGCTCTCTCTACATGTAACCTCCCCCCTGCTGCTCCCTGGGATGCTCTGGAGGTCCCAGGGTCTGTTCCCCCCACGTGTCCCCCCAAAACGTGGGGTGGGATCAGGACCAGATGGGCCCTATAAAACCCTACACCCTCAACCTGCAGGGCCCTCCTGGCCCTGGGAGCTGCTCTGGGGGCTCTTCCTCTATAGGGACAGGGTCTGTAGGGGTTCACTACAGGGGCAGGCATCCCCCCTCTGTGGGGCATATCCTCTTGCAGGTCCTTATAGGGACTGCCCTCTGCTGTGTGAGGGGGCTTTCCTGCTCTGAGGGGCTGGTCTCTAGGGGATTGCATCCCTGGGGCTGTAACTCCTGCTCTGTAACACCTGGGGTTGGGTTCTGTAGGGGTTGGGTCCTATAGGAGTTGGGTTCTATAGGGGCTGGGTTCTATAGAGGTTGGGTTCTGTAGGAGTTGGGTTCTATAGCAGTTGGGTTCTGTAGGGGTGGCAGATGGGTTGGGTTCTATAGGGGCTGGGTTCTATAGGGATTGGGTCCTATAGGAGTTGGGTTCTATAGGGGCTGGGTTCTATAGGGGTGGCAGAGGGGTTGGGTTCTACAGGGGTTGGGTTCTGTAGGGGTTGGGTCCTATAGGAGTTGGATTCTATAGAGGTTGGGTTCTGTAGGGGTGGCAGATGGGTTGGGTTCTATAGGAGCTGGGTTCTATAGGGGCTGGGTTCTATAGGGGTTGGGTTCTATAGGGGCTGGGTTCTATAGGGGTTGGGTTCTATAGGGGCTGGGTTCTATAGGGGTGGCAGAGGGGGTTGGGTTCTGTAGGGGTTGGGTCCTATAGCAGTTGGGTTCTATAGAGGTTGGGTTCTGTAGGGGTGGCAGATGGGTTGGGTTCTATAGGGGCTGGGTTCTATAGGGGTGGCAGAGGGGGTTGGGTTCTGTAGGGGTTGGGTCCTATAGCAGTTGGGTTCTATAGAGGTTGGGTTCTGTAGGGGTGGCAGATGGGTTGGGTTCTATAGGGGCTGGGTTCTATAGCAGTTGGGTTCTATAGGGGCTGGGTTCTGTAGGGGTTGGTCCTACAGGAGTTGGGTTCTATAGGGGTTGGGTTCTACAGGGGCTGGGTTCTA
>NW_009953902.1:384395-386368 GCF_000747805.2 Chaetura pelagica
AGAGCTCAAGGTGGGGGGCAGAGCTCAGGATGGGGGGCAGAGCTCAGGGTGAGGGGCAGAGCTCAGGATGGGGGGCAGAGCTCAAGATGGGGGGGACAGAACAGGCTCTTTATTTTTACGCACTTTTATTTATTTCTGTTTATTTTTAAATTATATTCTAATTTATTTTTTTTGTTAATATATTTTTCCATTCATTTCCCAGCCAGGAAGCCCCTCCCCACACCCCCCCCACGCTGGCTCTCCCATCCATGAGTTGCCCACCCAGGTAACCTCCCCAGGGTTTTGCTGCTCCATCTTCCAGGTTTTATGGGGTAGCAGGGAAAGCTCCTGGCACTGCTCCTGCCCCAGTTCCCGTGCCTCAGTTTCCCCATCCGGTGGGGAAATCTCCCCTCCCCACCGGGGAGCAGCAGGACAGGGGTTACTTCAGGTTGTGCTCTGAGGGGGGTGAACAGCAGCCACGAGGGGTTCTTATTCATATTAATATCAGGCTTGGGCAGGGCTCAGGTGACAGGGAGTGACAAGGGGGGGACATGAAGCAGCCCTGAGTCACAGGGCAGGAGCAGGGGGTGACCCAGCCCTGTGCTGAGCCCCAACACACTCACTGCACCCCACGTCCTCAACAACCAGGGGCTGAGACCACCCTGTTCACCTCCCCAGGGGCTGGATGATGATGCCAGAGGGAGGACCCCTCCTCATCCTCACCCCACTGCTGCTCAGGGAAAGGGGCTCTGGGGTGGGAGAGCAGCAGAGGTGGCCACGGGGCCCAGCTGAGCACTTGGGGCACTCATCACACCTCAGGCCACAGCTGCCTCTGTCAGCCGTGATGGAGATCCAAGCTGGGCTGGCAGGCCTTCTCTGGGATCTTGTTAATTAAGAAATACATTTAATTAGCAGCACCCCAGCTGTGACTCAGCTAATCACCATGATCGAAACAGGAGCCAGACTCCAGCACTGGGGGGAGGGGAGGGGTACAGCAACACCAAACCCCCCCAACTCCACCAGCCAGGACCCCCCAGCTCTGCCATGAGAGCCCACCAGGCCTGATGTTCCCCTGGGATATTGGGGTGAGTTTTCCCCCGGGCTGGAGTTGGGGGGTTTGGGGCTGGGAATGTCCCCACACAGCACACACAGGGTGTCATCCCCCCCTGGGGCAATTCCCCCGTGCCAGGCTGCAAAGAATGGTATTAATAACCCCTTTCCTGGGCTATAAATAACCTCGGTAATAACAGCCTGGGCTTTCCAGGAATAGAGTGTCCAAAAGGCAGGGAAAACCATTCTCACTCTGGCCTGGATGGGGAAACTGAGGCACGGCTGGTTTGGGGCACAACTCTCACCCACTGCACCGAGGGCTCTGCCAGGCAGCTCTGGAATTTGCTCCCGAATAAACTGTCATGGAAATGAGCCCTTATGTATATTTATAGGTGCTGTCCTGCCAGCTGGAATCTAATAGGGGAGAAAAATATATTGGGAAACTGCCTGGAACAGGAGGGTGGTGCTTCAGACTCTGGCCCCACACCCTGCTGGGTATGTCTGTCCCTGGGGTGTCTGTCCCTGATCCCTGGGGTGTCTGTCCCTGATCCCTGGGGTGTCTGTCCCTGGTCTCAGGTGCCCAGCTCTGCACCCCAGGGTGCCCAGCCCTGCTCCTGGGTTCCCAGATCCCCACAGGACCTGGTCCTGGGGTGCCCAGGAAGCCAACTCTGGGTGCCCTCCATCTCCCACAGGCTGCAGTTGGCTTTGGGGTCTGGGAAATTAGAGGGTGTTGCCAGCACTGGGTGTGTGTGGGGGGGTCACAGTGGGTGAAGCTACAACGTTTGGCACCCGTGTACCCCGGGGGTGGGGGTGGCACGGGGGGTCCCTCCCCTGGGTGGCACCTCTGTCCCTGGAGCTCCTGGTGGGTGCTCCTTCCTTGCTGTGCCTGTGACACACGTGTGTGTGTGTGTGTGTGTGCACGTGTGTGTGCATGTGGTGGTGCC
>NW_009953902.1:387345-388266 GCF_000747805.2 Chaetura pelagica
CCCCCGTCTCCTGCCTTCCCGCCCCCAGCCCCTGCCTTCCCTGCCCCAGCTCCTTCCTTCCCTGCCCCAACCTTCCCTGCCCCATCTCCTGCCTTCCCAGCCCCATCTCCTGCCTTCCCAGCCCCATCTCCTGCCTTCCCTGCCCCATCTCCTGCCTTCCCAGCCGCATCCTTCGGCTCCTGCTCCTTCCCTCTGCACCAGATCCATCCTCCCGCCTTGGATCCTTCCCCTTCCATCGCCTCCAGACCGGGACCGCCTCTCTCTTCCCACACCTCCCTCCTCCTCGGGCTGAGGGACGAGCTCTGGGGACCAGCTCGGGGACTGGGGGTTGTTCCCTTCCCTCCCACCTCTCCATCCCACGCTTCCCTGTTCCCACCCTCTCTCCATGCACTGAGCTGGGCAGTTCTCATGCCCCTCAGCCAGCCCCGTGGAACAGGAGCCACAGGGAACAGGCTACAGGAAGGGGGGTCCTGTGCAAGAGCTGGGGGGGTCCCCAGTTCGGTCCCATCACCCTGCTGGGGCCCAGCATCCCGAGGGAACCTCCCTCTTCCCACCCTCCCTCCCTCCTCGCTCCCGTTCCCGTCGCGTCCCAGCCCAGCCCGGCGGAGCTGCCAAAGCTCAGGGCAAACGGGGACAAGTCGGAGAGAGAGAGAGAGAGACAGAGAGAGATGTTTTTGTGAGCGTTTATTTTCCTCCCATCCAAATCCAGCAGCCGGAGAAAGCAGCGGGGGGAGGAGGAGGAGGAGGAGGATGGGGATGGGGAAACCCATCCCGGGGGACGCTGCCGAACCCCGCGCCGGGGCTGGATTTATTCTCAGCCCCCTTTATCCGAGCCCCACGTTTGATGTCGGCCCCGTAATGAAGCCAGGTAATAAATACCAGCCTGCTGGGAAGTGGTGAATCAGAGGCCGGACACGCTGC
>NW_009953902.1:392907-394215 GCF_000747805.2 Chaetura pelagica
CAGCCCTGTCCCCCACCCCTGTCCCCAGCCGGGTCCCCGAGCAGGGAAGCCCCCACCTTCCCCCAGCTCCATCGGGCAGTTTCGGCCACGGCACAAACACGTTTGGCCACATTCCCCTGGATCCCGCCCAGGGCTGGTGCCAGGAATCGGCTCCAAAAAACAAAACCCTCCATCGGGCAGTTTCGGCCACGGCACAAACACGTTTGGCCACATTCCCCTGGATCCCGCCCAGGGCTGGTGCCAGGAATCGGCTCCAAAAAACAAAACCATGTTCCACGGGAAGGCGCCCGCTGGGCAGGAACGTTTCCCTGGTGGATGGGGAGGGACACCCGGGGAGGCTGAACCCCACGGTCACCCCCCTGCCCTGTTATCTCCAGTGTCTAACTGGTCCCAGTGGGTTCATCCCACCCTGAGACAGGTGTCTGATTTTGCTGCTTCTCCCCCCCAAAAACCCCATCCCTGACACCCTCCAGCCCCGGGTTCTGCCACCTCCCTGCACCCACCCTGCACCCTTTGGTCCCTGAGGACCCCAATCCCGCTGCAGTTTCTCTCCCCACTGGGTCAACATGTCCCTGGCTGAAGAGCCAAGGTGACACATCTGGAAGGTGCAACCACTGGCAGGATACCCTGGGCTCAGGGAACACCTCCCACCACCCCCCCCCACCAAGGCCCCTCCACAGCAGCTCCCCAAGGACCCCAAACCCACCTCAGACCCCAAACCCAGCTGCTGCAAAGAGGGCAGCACATCTGGGAGGCACATCTGGGGTCTTGCATCCCCCCCCCAGCTGGGTGTCACCATCGGTGGCAAGTGACAAACACCATCCCAGGTGCCACTTGGTCCCCAGGAGCTGGAGTTCAAAGTCCCCCCGAGTGGCTGATCCCCTCCACAAGTTACAGAAGGTCCTTGGACCTCGTGAGCAGCTGGTGTGAAGCTGTAATTACCTTAATTAGCTCTGGGATTGCATTCCCTCCCTGTGCTAATTTCGTTTCTACAGTAACCATCCCCAGAGGTGTCTGAGCTTGGAGGAAGCTGGAGGCAGCAGCCAAACCAGGCACCCCCAAACCACCCTGAAACTGGGGGCCACCCCCAAGCCCCCCTGCCCAGGGGCTCAGCCAGCCCTGCTTCCCCCATCCAGAGGGTGTTTCCCATCATCCCAAGGCGGGGGGCTTTGCTGCACCCATCCAGCTCCTGGGGAGGGGTGGGAGGAAAGCAGGACAGGGTGGTCCCCAAATGGACGGGTGGGTTTGGGAGCAGGAGGAGCCAGGGCTCGTTCCTCCCTGCTGGTGTTTGCTGTAAAACAATATCCC
>NW_009953902.1:394591-394883 GCF_000747805.2 Chaetura pelagica
GGGGGGAGGGGGGGATGGTGGGGGGAGCCCCGGGGGGGGATGTGTGTGGGGTCCCCCCCCCCTCTCCACTGCCCTGGGAGCCCCGGCCTTGCTGCTCGTGGGGATATAAACAGCGCTGGAAAGCAGGTTGCGATGCTCCCATCGCTCCACGGAGGGTTCATCAGCCCCAAAAAAACCCCAGCGGAGCCCAGGGAGGGGCCGGGATCGTTCAGGGAAGGACCCACATTCCTCCCCCCCTTCCCCGCCCCCTTTTCAAGCATCCAAGAGGAGCGTTTCCCGGGCCGGGGTTCTC
>NW_009953902.1:398997-400435 GCF_000747805.2 Chaetura pelagica
GGGGGCAGTGGGGGGCACAGCCCCTGCCTGCCAGGCTGGGAGGGAACCCCCCTCCTCACTGGGAATTCACACACACACACCCCCCGAGTATTTTTTGGACTGAAAAGAGGGGGTGCCAGGGGGAAGCAGCCACTCTCCTCCCACCCTGCACAGGGACAAGGATGAGGTGGATCCCACTGCCCGGCTGGGCTGGTCCCTGCACTGCAGCATCACCCTGCAGCAAAAGAGGCTCCTGGGATGGGGCAGAATCCGTCCTTGCTGCTTGTGGGGGGAGCAGGGGATGGTTGGGGGAGCCCCAGGGGGGGATGTGTGTGGGGTCCCCCCCCCCTCTCCACTGCCCTGGGAGCCTCGGCCTTGCTGCTCGTGGGGATATAAACAGCGCTGGAAAGCAGGTTGCGATGCTCCCATCGCTCCACGGAGGGTTCATCAGCCCCAAAAAAACCCCAGCGGAGCCCAGGGAGGGGCCGGGATCGTTCAGGGAAGGACCCACATTCCTCCCCCCCTTCCCCGCCCCCTTTTCAAGCATCCAAGAGGAGCGTTTCCCGGGCCGGGTTTCTCCCCGGCGGCGGGCAGAGGCAGCAGGACAGGCTGCCCAGGCTGAATTTTGCTGAGTGGTGGCTTTTTAAAAATAACTCTGCCTTTGTCAGCAGGTCAGGGTTGCTCCAGATTGAATAATCGCAGCCGGGCTCCCGGCCCTTCCCTGCTCCCGGGTCCTCCCGGCATCCCTGGGATGGATGGACGCTGGACCACGGTCCCTTCACCAGCATCACTTGTCCCCGGGACTGGGGCACAGGGGGGACTGGGGCACGGGAGGATGGAGCTGTTGGGTGTTTGCCGACCTGGCTGACTCAGGAACTAATTGCTCCTTAAATGTGAGCACGTCGGTGCAGGGATGGGAGGTGCTGGCAGGGGGGAGGGCAGGGAGCTGGGCTGGGCTGCTCCTGCCCAAGGGAAGAGCAGGGAGGGAGCAGCTCCAGCTGCCTCACCAGGAGCAGGGAAAACGTCCCAGCTTTGGGGCAGGAGCTGAAGGATGGATATGAAGGGAGGGTGGGGGAGTCTGGAGAGAAGTGGGAAAGTGGCAGGAGAAAGAGAAGGGGAAACCCTGGGGAGCAAATTGTGATGGCAAAGGGTCCAGTGGTGCCTGGCGTGGACATGGACGTGGCTGGAGGGCCAGGCTGGTCCCAGGTGGGCAACGTTTGGAAAGAGATGAAGCAATTTAGGCAGCACTGGCCTCCCTGGGCACCTATGGCACTGGGAGGGGGGATCAAGCACACGGGAAGGGAAAGCTCAAGTGGGAAAGGCAGGGAGCTTGGATCCCAGCTTGGATCAGGACTGGCTGCAGGGGGCTGAAGTGGATTCCCTAAATCCTTGCAGCTGGAGGCACAGCTGGCCTGGTGTGGGGCAGCAGGAACTGGTGGCTGCCCTGGCAGCCAAAGGG
>NW_009953902.1:401574-403385 GCF_000747805.2 Chaetura pelagica
GATATAAAAGGTTTCCTGCGGTGAGCCGGGCACTCAGGGAAGAGGCTGAAAGGGGGTGGTGAGTGCTTTGTGTTTCATGCTTGAAGGCACCGAGGCTTTTCCCAGCCTTCCCACCGTGATTTAAGACCAGCCCTGCGGTTCAGGAGGGGATCAGAACTGCTGGGGGCAGCTCAGCAGGGACCCCCCCCACCAAGGTCTGCCCGGGGTGAAGCCTGGTCCTGGTTTGGGAATACCCTGCCTGGGGGAAACCAATCCCACCCCCCCACTTTGGGCTGGGGGATTCCACAGGGGCATCCCCAGGGATCAGCCCTGGGATGGGCTTTATGGGAGCAGTGACAAGTCCCTGCTGCCCCCCCCTCTGCAGCAGGAGGGGGGTCTCATCCCCCCCCCCAGAGGGTTATTTACCCTCTGAGTGCATCAATCCTCTCGAGGAGGCAGGATGAGGACCCAGCACCCCCAGCTCCTCCTAAGCCAGGACCCCAAAAGGCAGAGCCCCCCCCCAAGTGGGTTATTGCCCCGGGGGGGCACAGGGGGCAGGAAGGTTTGCAGCCCAGCTGCTTCCCAGCACAGGGATCTGGGGCAGGGGGGACACACACATGGACCAGTCACATCCCCCAGGCCCCTCCCCATCCCCGAGCACGGGGTGCAGCCCCACGTTTTTGGGGTGCATTTGGGGCCCAGCCTCAGCCGCAGCAGTGACGTGTTGGGGACAGAGGGTTTGTCACCCCCAGGGACCCAGTTTCAGGGTGGTTTCGGGGTGCCTGGTTTGGCTGCTGCCACTGTGGGCTCAGCAGGGCTGCCCATGCCCTGGGACCTGGCACCTCAGAGCACCCAGGTGCACCCCAGGGCAGGGACACCTCCCCCCAGTTCCCCACCCTCCATCCCAGCTGTGGGTCTCCCTGCCCTGCCCTTTCCCACCTCCTGGGCTGGATCCAGCCCAATCCCCCTTTTCCCACCCTCCTCAGGGCTATATAAACCCTGAGCAGCCCCAGCTGATTTTCCCTTCTCTGGGTTTTGCTGTTTTCCTTCTAATTCTGCTTCAAACCAGGCCTGGGGCTGCTCAGCTCTGGTGCCAGGGCTCTTCTGCTTCATCTATCTCCAAAATCCAGATGGGAAAAGGGCTGGAAACATCAGGGATGCTGCAGGATGGGGTCGAATCACAGGAAGGGAAGGACATGAGTGGCAGCAGAGGCTTTTTCCCTGGAGAGGTGAGTGGCTGGGGACTGTGAAGGGGGTGAAAGTGGGATCAGTCCTGCAGGAAAGCTGGTGAAGAGGCTGCAGGTTCTTCTGCAGCTCAGGGTGGGGGAAGCTGGGAAGGAGAAGTGAGGGTGGGAGCTGAGGTCAGGGTGAGAGGGAGGGAGGAAAGGATGAGCCCTGAGTGCAGGTTGGGGGGGGTGAGAGTGGCCAAGGATGGGGCTGGGGGGGATGCAGCAGGGATGGAGGTGAGAGTGTGAGTGTGTGTGTGGGGTGCATCAAGGAAGAAGCCCAGTTTGGGGTGCACCTGGATGGGGAATGGGAAGTGCTCATCACTATGGGGGAAAAGACACCCCCTCCTTGGACCCCTCCCCCAGCTCTGCTCCATCCTCCTGGCAGCCTGGAATGGGGTCTGGGGGCTTCACCCCCACCCTGGCTCTGAGGAGCTGTGCCAAGGGCTTTGTTCCCCAGGGGAATTTAATGTCAGGGTCCTCCTTTTCCAATGGATGGGAGACCCTCCGGGGGGGGGTCCCCTCCATCCCAAGCCAGGGTTGGGGGGGCTTGGGGGCCATGGCAGGGGCCAGGCAGAGCTGATAACCCCCTGGCTGCCCCTCCCT
>NW_009953902.1:404397-408970 GCF_000747805.2 Chaetura pelagica
GGGGTGGGGGGGACACACACATGGACCAGTCACATCCCCCAGGCCCCTCCCCATCCCCGAGCACGGGGTGCAGCCCCACGTTTTTGGGGTGCATTTGGGGCCCAGCCTCAGCCGCAGCAGTGACGTGTTGGGGACAGAGGGTTTGTCACCCCCAGGGACCCAGTTTCAGGGTGGTTTCGGGGTGCCGGGTTTGGCTGCTGCCACTGTGGGCTCAGCAGGGCTGCCCATGCCCTGGGACCTGGCACCTCAGAGCACCCAGGTGCACCCCAGGGCAGGGACACCTCCCCCCAGTTCCCCACCCTCCATCCCAGCTGTGGGTCTCCCTGCCCTGCCCTTTCCCACCTCCTGGGCTGGATCCAGCCCAATCCCCCTTTTCCCACCCTCCTCAGGGCTATATAAACCCTGAGCAGCCCCAGCTGATTTTCCCTTCTCTGGGTTTTGCTGTTTTCCTTCTAATTCTGCTTCAAACCAGGCCTGGGGCTGCTCAGCTCTGGTGCCAGGGCTCTTCTGCTTCATCTATCTCCAAAATCCAGATGGGAAAAGGGCTGGAAACATCAGGGATGCTGCAGGATGGGGTCGAATCACAGGAAGGGAAGGACATGAGTGGCAGCAGAGGCTTTTTCCCTGGAGAGGTGAGTGGCTGGGGACTGTGAAGGGGGTGAAAGTGGGATCAGTCCTGCAGGAAAGCTGGTGAAGAGGCTGCAGGTTCTTCTGCAGCTCAGGGTGGGGGAAGCTGGGAAGGAGAAGTGAGGGTGGGAGCTGAGGTCAGGGTGAGAGGGAGGGAGGAAAGGATGAGCCCTGAGTGCAGGTTGGGAGGGGGGAGAGGGGCCAAGGATGGGGCTGGGGGGGGTATATGTGTAACACTTCAGGGCATGCTCTGGTGGCTGAGGCTGGGAGATGGGGGGGATGCAGCAGGGATGGAGGTGAGAGTGTGAGTGTGTGTGGGGGGCATCAAGGGAGCAGCCCACTTTGGGGTGCACCTGGATGGGGAATGGGAAGTGCTCATCACTATGGGGGAAAAGACACCCCCTCCTTGGACCCCTCCCCCAGCTCTGCTCCATCCTCCTGGCAGCCTGGAATGGGGTCTGGGGGCTTCACCCCCACCCTGGCTCTGAGGAGCTGTGCCAAGGGCTTTGTTCCCCAGGGGAATTTAATGTCAGGGTCCTCCTTTTCCAATGGATGGGAGACCCTCCGGGGGGGGGTCCCCTCCATCCCAAGCCAGGGTTGGGGGGGCTTGGGGGCCATGGCAGGGGCCAGGCAGAGCTGATAACCCCCTGGCTGCCCTTCCCTGAGCAGAGGGAGCTGCAGATAAAGGCACCACAAGCAGAGCTGGGCTCAGCTCCAGGCCTGGCTGGGCTTGATACTGACCTGGAGGGGCAACCTCCCCCTTGGGCTCAGCCAGCAAAGCTCTGATCACCTCCCTCACTTCACCCCGAATTTCTTCCACACCCCCCTCCCCCACCTGGATAAGCAGCTTGGATCACTGATGGAGCAGGGTGATACCCCAGCCATGCCCTTCCCCTCCTCTTCCTCAGGTTTAGACCAAGCTGGGGGTTGGGGGGGAAACCCAACAACAAAACAACCCCCCCCAAATCATCTTGTTTCATAAAGAAATACCCAGATCTGCTCCCAAACCCCTGCAAAAAGGCTCCAGCATCTCGGGTCGAGGAGGAGCTGGAAGAGGGAAAGGGGGGTGGGGGGGTGGGAGGGAAGTGGCTGCTTTGGGGATTATTAATGAGCAGGCAGTGATGGGAAAGGAGAGGATCAATTGAAACAAAGGAGTTCAGTGGTAAAAAAGAAACGTTTGGGGAGTCATGGGAGTCCATTTCTCCCGCCCGACTGTCGGAAACGCATCCTGTTAAACATCCATCAATTATCCCAGCTTGCAAATGCATTAAGGTAATGAGGAATTATCCATCAAATACACTTAAAGGCAGTGCCCTGCTCTGCCAGCTCCCTGCAAAGAGCCACTTCAGGAAGGGAAAATGGCCTGAAGGTGGATGGGAACGGGAGGAGGGGCAGGGAGGGGGCCCTTGGGGCTGGGTCCCCCCCCCCCCAAAGGTTGGTTCAGCCTTTCCCAGCTCCAGCAGCAGCTCCTGGGTTCAGCTGCTTCCCTGGGGACCTGCGTGTCCTTCAGAGCTGCAGTGACACCAGCTGGTGTCCCCTGTGGGCAGCCCACCCACCTGCTCCGTGCCTCAGTTTCCCCTCCCTCCTGGCAGTGGCTGCCTGGGGCCACCCATGGGTGCTGTTTGGGTCTGAGCTGTGTCCCTCGTCCCCTCCTTTCTTCCCAGGAGCAAAAGGGGTGGTGGGTGTGATGTGCAGTTGTTAAATTCCCCCAAAACCCATCCTCCCCCATGTCACCCCCCCCCAGCACCCAGGATGGCCCCGTGTTGGCAGAAGAGGGGTCTGGGAGTTCAGGGTCTTGCAGCCCCTTTGGATACCAGTCCCTGGGCTGGATGCACTGGGGACAAAAGAGAAGGATCTGGGTGGCAGGATGGGGGTCCTGGAGCCTCCTGGTGGGGGCTGGGGGCTGTAGGTCCTGTCCCCAAGGGTCTCAGGATGAGCCTGTCTCCCCAGGGAGGGGAGAGTTTGGAATGTGGCCAGAGTTGTGCCACTGGGATCTGAGCACACGGGGAAAAGAGGGATGGATCCCAGCACAGGAGGGTCTGGGGGTCGTTGCTTCTGGGTAATTGAAAGGGTTTGGTCCTTTCAGGGCTGGATTTGGGGTCAGTCCTGGAGTTTTCCAGTCCTGGGTGATGTAACCTGAGGTTTTTGGTGCTGTGATGTGAGGGGACACGTCCCCCTGCCCAGGGACAGGGCTGGGTTTATTGGGGCGTTCCCCCAGCAGCAGGATTTGGGGAGCTGGGGCTTTGGTGTGGATTCTCTGATGTCTGCTGCTGTGGGTGTGGGCAGGCTCCTGCCTCTCCCTTGGTGTGTGGGGAGGGTTGAAGCGCTGAAGTTGGGGTGTCTCCTGTCTGTACCCCTGTCTGGCTCTTCCCAGCTCTCCCCAGGTGTGGGGCTGGAGGTCACCAGCACATTCAGAAATCCTGGGAGGAGGCAAGAGGACACCCAGCACAGTCACAGCTTGTGCTTCCATAGGGAATGGGGTAAAAATAGCAGCTCTTGGGCTTGTCTTTCCCATGTCCATCCTCCAAATCCCTCTGGCAGCCCAGCAGGACCAGCCTAGGCTGGATCCCAGAGCATCCCTGGATCCTTGGCTCCATGGCAAGCTGAGCCTCCCAGGGAGAGCACCAGGTCTGGTAACAGTACCTGCCATTAGGTGTCACAACAGCATCAGGCCTTTGCTTTTCCCAGGAAGATGAGCAGTGCTGTGGGCCAGGAGGAATGACAGGATGAGGTGGCACCTGGAGCTGGTGAGAAGAGCTCTGACTGCTGGAAGGGGAAGCTCTGTGTCCTTTGTGATGCCACTGTCACCCCTGAAGGTAACCATCCCTCTGCACCCAGCTGTTCCCTTTCCTGTCACCTCCCGGGTCACCTGGTGCTGGGAACAAGCAGGAGGTGGCAACAGGTTCCTGCTGTCCCACACTTGGCCCTTCATTAACCCAGAGCCTCCTGCTGCACAAAAGCAGAATCAGTGGCTGCTCTCGAGGAAGCAGCTGGTGCCTTGCTCAGCACCATGGCTCCTCCCTGCAGCCATTCCCACTTGCCACCAGTATCCTCCCAGTAACCAGGAGAAGTCCAGAGCTGAGATATTTGCAAAACCACAGCAAGTTCCTCCCCATTCAGGGTGTATCCAACCATGGAGGCCCAGCTCAGGGTGCTCCTCCAGGAAGGGATGCTCTGGGACCAGCAGCCTGGGCTGGTGGGAGGTGTCCCTGCCCATGCAGGGGGTGTTGGATCTAGATGATCTTGAAGGTCACATCCAACTCAAACCATTCCATGATTCTATGACTTGTCCCTTCCTGGGATTCCTGCTCCATGCCCACCCCCAGCAAGGTCCTGGCCTCATCCCACCTCCCTGTGCCGGGGCAGCTGCCGAGCTGAGTTTAGATCATCTTCTAGGAATTTCCAATTCTTCCCTGAAATGCCATTTCCCTCTTGCACTTTGCAGCAGGGCCTGACACAAAAGCAGCAGCTGGGGCTCAGTGCCCTGATAAAGGCACCACTGGGAGGAACAAAAACCACCTTTCCCTCCTCTCCAACACCAGGCAGGAGCTGATAAAAACACCCAGGGAGCATCTGTCCCACTTCCCTCCCACGGGATGGAGGTGACCAAGTGGGAAAGCCAGGCTGGGATGACTTCCCAGCCCCGGGTGACCTCCCAACATCATGTCATCTCTTCCTTGCTTGGAGAAGCTGAGTTCATGTCTGGCCTGAGCGGAGCTGGGGACCGTGCCCGCCCCAGCCTGCCCTGATGCTGGGGTGATGGTCTCCCCGGGTGGGTTCACAGCCTTGGAGGGGGTCCTGCATCTCCCCAGGGGGATGTGCTGGAGGTACAGGGGGGGTACCCCGCACTCCTGGCTCACCCCAAACCCCTGGGTCCCTGTGCCCGGGCTGGTGGCAGGGCCGGGCTGGCGGGGGGGGGTGTTTTCCCGGTGACTCACGGCATTCC
>NW_009953902.1:408982-409779 GCF_000747805.2 Chaetura pelagica
GCATTCCTGGCAGGTCAGCGGGGCTGGAGGACACCCCGACAGCCCGGGCTGGCCCTGCCCTCCCTCTGAACTCTGCTGGCAAAGCAAACTTCCCCCTGTGCCGGATGCTGGGGAGGGAGGAGGCAGTGGGGTCCCCCTGCGGTGGCCCTGGGCAAGTGGGGAGTGGGAACGTGTGTTTGCATCAGCAAACCAACCTCCCTGCGACCTGCAGGTTCCCTCCTCTTCCACCACCAGTTCTGCAGAACCCCAAAGAGGAAGGAGCTCCCTGCACCCTTCCTGGCTCTGTGCCTCAGTTTCCCTTTCCCAAGACGAAGGGAAGTGGTGCCAACGCCTCTGATGCCAGCACAGTTGCTTCTCACCCTTCCCAGCTCTTTTTGGGCACATCCCATCCTGTTTGCTGCTGGGTTTCCCTCCTGATGGAAATATTTCCCACTATCTTTTTCACCTCCAGCCCTTTCAACCCACTCCTGGGGACCCTCAGGGTTCCCCTCTCCTTGCACGACCATTTGTTTTGCTGCACATCCCTCCATTTCCCCCCCCACCCATCAGCCCTTCCATCTCATTGCTGTCCACGCTGCGTGTCACGAGTGGGTCAGTTCTCTTCACTACCACAGGCACCTTTTCCTGAATGGACCGGGGCAGGATGAGTGTGGAGGAGCAGGATGAGTGCAGAGGGGCAGATCCAGCAGCAGAGAAGTGGCCCCACAGCCCAGAGGACCCAGGGTGGCCACGGCCTGGCCGCCTGCCCCGGCGCTCAGCAGGCAGGAATGACGTGAGTTTGCCAAGTGGCTTCAGCC
>NW_009953902.1:409893-410604 GCF_000747805.2 Chaetura pelagica
TGCCGTGAGTTTGCAAAGTGGTTTCAGCCAGACGTTATCTAATGGAGGAGGAGGAGGAGGGTGGATTAAGCCAAACCCACAGCACCAGCTTTCAATTAAACCCAATGAATTTACAGCTTCTCCTCCTGACCCAGTAAACACCCGCTCCAAGCAGCCAGCAGGATCCTGACCCGGCGTTTCCCGTCCAGTCCCAGCAGGCAAAGGGAGCAGCATCCCCTGGCTGCTCACCCCGTGCACTGGGAAACCCCCTGGGTTTTGCATTATTTACCACTGTGCAAAGTGTGGGGAAATGGGAGGGGGGTCACTGGTGTGGGCACCATTCCCCAGAGCTGTCCCAGCTCAGGGATGGGGGGAGAGATGGAGACCTTGGGATGTGAAATGTCCCGGCAGCATCTACTGGGATGAGACAGGAAGAGCCCTGGGGCTTTGAGTGACTCGGCAGCACCCTGGGATGGAGGGTGCTGGGGTCTGATGGATGGGTGATGCTGGGTGCAGGCAGCCCTGGTGCCAGGCTCAGCCCTCCTTGGCTGCCCCACAGCAGCTCCCTTCCCATATCAGCTCCCTTCCCACATCCCTGCTTGGCTCCTGCCCATCCCACTGCCTCCCTTCCCCTCTGGAGCAGGGAAGGGTGCAGGCATTCCGGGGGTGGCAGGAGAAGGGTGAGCCAAGGGAGGATCTCCTAACCAGGGCTGGGAGCATCCTGCTGGCACC
>NW_009953902.1:415535-417105 GCF_000747805.2 Chaetura pelagica
AGGGAGGGGGGGCCCCCTGCCCCTCCCCAGCCCGGGGGGAGGAGGTGGCCAGGCAGGGCTGAGCTGCTGGCAGCGGGTGCCAGGCGTGCCCTGGCTCACTTGCAGGTGCACCTCACTCCCAGCCCTGATCCCTGGTGCCAGCAGGATGCTCCCAGCCCTGGTTAGGAGATCCTCCCTTGGCTCACCCTTCTCCTGCCACCCCCGGAATGCCTGCACCCTTCCCTGCTCCAGAGGGGAAGGGAGGCAGTGGGATGGGCAGGAGCCAAGCAGGGATGTGGGAAGGGAGCTGCTGTGGGGCAGCCAGGGAGGGCTGAGCCTGGCACCCGGGCTGCCTGCACCCAGCATGGCCCAGCATTACCCACACATGGGGCACTGCTACTGCAGCACCTGCACCCTGCCCGCGGGCACCCGGCCAGGAGGGTGACGGAGGAGCCCAGCGAGGCTGCCCCGGTGACGTCCCAGCACCGCTGCTGACGTCCGAGGAGGGAAAAGCCCTCCCTAGAGCAAATAAGTGGCCAGGCTGAGCAAACCCGGCTCCGGGCAGGGAGCTGGGTCCCATCTGGCCCCTGTTTACCTGCCCGCTGGAATCCACCCTGCAAACTTCCTCCTTGCACGGCTCTGATAAGGTGAAGGAGCCTCGCGGGGAGGACCCCGACTCCGTGGGTTGGTGGGGATGTCCTGGGGAGGCCTTGATGCCAACAGAGTGGGGGTCCCAGCAAGGTTTTGGGGATGCAAGCACCCAGGGCTAAAACCCCAGGTGTCCAGGAGTGGGCAGGGCTGCTGGGTCCCTACCTGGAGGGTTGGGGCAGGTTGTGGCATCCCTGTCACTGACTCAGATTGCCCCCTTGGCTGGGTTTGCCTGCCCTGCAGGTCCCTCCCTGCCCTGCAGCTCTGGCTCCTGCAGCCTGCAGGGACCTGCCACCACGCCAGGAGGGGACCAGGCCAGGGACTCACCTGGCTGCTACCCTGCCTGCCAGTGCCACTGCTGGGGGTTTCAAAGGCAGCCAGGGCTGCTCAGCCCCTCAGTGCAAAGAGAAGCCACCATCTGCACAGCTCTGGGCAGGGGTGGCAACCAAAAAGTCCCCAAACTCCTCCCATCCCATCTTGCAACTTGCACCCAGGTCCTACACCCACCCCATGGGGTGAGGGGACCAGCGGGTGCCTGGCCAACAAGCACAGCCCCATGGCTCAACCCCTGGGCCCCCTTCCTTGGGTGCTGCCAGGGAAAGGAGGGACCCTCAATCCCCTTCTCCTCACTCCAGGTTTTGCAGAGCAGAGTTTCCAGCACGGCCCTTGCTGGTCGGGTGTGAGGGGGAAACCAGGCTGAGACCGGACACACCTCACTACACCCGGCAGCGGGGCACATCCCTGCACTCACCCTCCTCGCTGCCACCCTGGGGGGGGGAATGGTGGGAACTGCTGCACTCCCACCTCTGTGGGAAAGGGGAAACTGAGGCAGGGAGCTGCCAGGAGGGCAGCAGAGCAGGGAGCAGCCGCGGGTTGTGCAAGCAGCCGGTTATCGGGGCCGCGGCGTCGCGCGCCGAGCGAGCGGCTTCCAGGAAAGGAAGGG
>NW_009953902.1:417271-420682 GCF_000747805.2 Chaetura pelagica
CGGGCTGGGTTTTGGGCCTGGGCTGTGCTGGAGGTGCTTGGGGATGTGTCTCCCCACCAGGCTGCCTGGAGTCAAGGTGGGTCACCCCGGGGCAAGGCTGAAGTGGGACATGCCATGGGGAGCTGCTGCTCCTGCGCAGCTGGGGAACTGAGTCATGGGATGGGATGGTTTGGGTTGGAAGGGACCTTCAAGATCATCTGGTTCCAACCCCCTGCATGGGCAGGGACACCTCCCACCAGCCCAGGCTGCTCCAAGCCCCATCCAACCTGCCCTTCAACACTGCCAGGGATGGGGCAGCCACAGCTTCCCTGGGCAACCTGGGCCAGGCTCTCACCACCCTCACACCAAAGAATTCCCTCCTCATCTCCAACCTCAATCTCCCTCTCCCACTTTTCATCCATCCCCTCATCCCACCCCTCCCTGCCCTTGTCCCAAGTCCCTCCCCAGCTTTCCTGGAGCCCCTTCAGGCACTGGAAGCTGCTCTAAGGTCTCCCTGGAGCCTTCTCTTCTCCAGGCTGAACCCCCCAACTCTCCCAGCCTGTCTGCAGAGCAGAGCTGCTCCAGCCCTTGGATCATCTCCGTGGCCTCCTCTGGTCCTCTCCCACCACCTCCCACAGGCCCAGAGGCTGGCAAACCAGCAGAACATCAGGTAGTCCCACCAAAGTAATGCAGCCCTGGAACAGCACCAGGGCAGGACCTGAGCCCCTGCCACCTTCCTGCCGTGCCAAGCGCCCCAGGAGGGCTCAGGGACTGGAGCCTGGAGGCTGCTCCACCCCGATACCGGGAATAATTAGATGATTATGCGATTTGGAAGCAAAGTGCAGATTAATCTCTGATCTCGTTAGTCTGTCTTTTACCATCTGCTTTGTGCAGGCAGGAGCCCCCACCCCCCGCGGGGAGAGGGGAGGAAATTCCCCAGGGAGCATCAGGACTTGGGTGCTTTAGGAAAAAGGGTGCATGGGGACCCAAGCACGTCGGGACGAGCAGATGCCACCCAAGGCACCAGCTGTCACCCACGGCCACCCGTCCCAGCCCTGATTCCTGGAAGCCAGAGCGGATCCGGCTCCTCGAGGGGCAGGGCTGCCCTGGGGCTCCTCCCTTGACCAACAAGGGCAGGCGACAGCGGTGACAGTCCCGACAGTCCCAGGAGGGAGATGCCGGGGTTCGAGCCACGGGGAGAGGTTTATGGTGAGATAAAGAGTTGGAGGGATCAGGCTGAAGCCGCACAGGGGGGAGCTGTGGCAGAGGAGGGGACAGCCCCACAGCTCCTGGGCTCCCAGGGGGGTTCCCCACAGCTCCCTGGCTCAGGGAGATTTTTTGCCAAGCAGGTAGGGAGGACGAGAGCTGCCTTTTCTTGTGCTCTTGCCAAGACAACCTGCCCCAGCAGCCCTGTGCAGCATCAGGCCCAGCTGCTCTGACCCTCCACCCCCAGCACGGGGACAGCCTGATCTGCAAGCTGCCCTGACAGGGATGGACATCTGCTGGGATTTCTCCAGGGTGGGAGCAGCACCCTGGCCCAGCTCCCTGTGGCACCCAGAGCCCCTCAGGGTGATGTTGGGGCAGTGACTGGTAGCCAGGGACCTTTGTGTCACCGGTGGGGCTGAGCCACCAGGACCAAGTCAGAGCCTGCAAGTCATGGGCACCATTGGGGACAGGGGACAGTGTCCCTTCCCCTCCATCTCTCCAAGGTGGGGGGGGTCCCAGCATCCTACTGAGCTTCACAACAGGATGACCAAGGACCAACCTCATTGCCCATTGCCTGTCCCGGGGGTCACTGCTGTGACCTGTCCATCCCATCTCCACACCATTCCCCTCACATGGCAAACTGAGCCTCCTCCAGCTTGGAAACAGCATCTGGGTTTCCTGGGAGCTTCCCCTTTTCCAGCCACAGACAAAAAAAAACCCTTCTCCTTCTTGCCCCAAGGGCTCCCGGGGCCTCGTGTGGGCTCCAGGCTTCGGGAAAGATGAAAGGGATTTCCTGGCTGACCTCCTCACCCTGCACTATTTGCACCTCCACTCCTGCACCCAGACAGGCATTTTTCCCATGCTCGGGGGGGTCAGTGCCCTCCCTGAGCTCCTGGCAGGAACAATGTCAGGAATGTACCTGGGAATAGGCAGGGCTTTGCAGGGTGGAGGGGGGAGAGGAGAGCCAGGCACCCTCCTGTTCCCCATCACCCACCAAAATCCATTTGAGGAGATTGAAAAGGTGCTTTTCTCATGCAAACGCCCTGCAGAAATGGAGCTGTTCTGTCAGGGGGTGCCCTGGGACCCTGAGACTTGGGGACTGGTATATTTTTGTGTCCCCTCAAGTGGTGCCAGCCCATGGTGCTGAGTCCCCTGGCTTCCAAACCTTCTCATCCCCTTTTTAGGATGGAATAAGCCCATCTCCTCCAGCTCTGCAGAGGCTCCATAGGCCACCCGTGCCTCAGTTTCCCTGGGCTAAATCATGAAGAGCAGCCTGTCCCTAGGACACATTCCCTGGACATGGAGCCTGGCTGGCCACAGCACCTGCCAGCATCTCTGCCATCCCAGGGTGGATCCTGCAGCATCCCTTGGTCCTAAAGGCTGCACTTCCACCCTCTGATGGTCCCTTCCCAACTGTCAGCTCAGAGAGGGAGGATGACAGGGAATAACACAGGAGAAATGTGTTTCCCTGCTCCTCCCCACCTTGAATTTTCATCATCCAAAACAGTGATAAAGGGGGAATGAAAATTACCTGGTTTAGGACAAAAGCTGGGCCCCAGCTCAGGAGGTGGTGGGATGATGCCCAGGTCTGGGGGCTGCTCCTGTCACCCAACAGGGTACAAACCCCACGTCCCCTGCACTGAGTCCTGTGTGTCCAGCTGTCCCTCCTCCCTGCCCCTTTCCTGGGCACACAGTGGGTGGCACAAGCCCCCTCCTGAGAAGCAGATTTTCCTGCCTGTGCACAGGGATGATCCGTTCTCTGCAGCTCAGGGGGACAGGAGGGATGGAAAAGCTCCTGGGGCCACAGGAGGACACGGAGAGGAAGCCAGGCTGGGCACCCCAGGACACACCACACGTGCAGGGACCATCCATAGGGACCTGGCAGGGGCTCTGGGGGGGTGGACCCCCCCAGGGCTCGGGGTCCATCACCCCTCTCTGCTCACGGGGCGCGGGATTGGGGTGATGTGTGGCCTGGGGGTCCCCAACCATCACCCTCCTGCATCCCCCTCTGCTCTGCAGGAGGGTTTGCCTGTCAGCAGCAGCCCCTGGGTAACACTTTTAATCCCTTGCCTCTTGGCTATTATTCATCCCCGACTACCCTCCAAGCCTCCCCCTTTTTCTCTGCGAGGCACCCCCAGAGCAGAGGAAATTCCTCAGCCCTGACGTGATGTGAAACACGAGCGGACTCGGCCCCAGCCGCCCCCTTTCCCTGCCCCAACCTCGCCG
>NW_009953902.1:420891-424054 GCF_000747805.2 Chaetura pelagica
GAGCCCCCTCCTCCCTCTCGCCCCCCCGTGCAGCTCCATTCACAAGGCTCAGCCGCTGCCCTCCCCGCACACCCGCGCCCCAAAAGCCCGCGCTGAACACGCACACAAATGAAACGGGGATGAATGAGAAACCCCCACGTCTGCCCCTCCTGGGGTGCAGGGGGGATCCCTGCATCGTCTGCTCCACAGGCAGGTCCCCTCACCTCGGTGAAACAGCAGGGATTGGCATCCCAAGGCCCAGGGTTGGGTTAAAGACCCGACCTTCCTAAGTGGGGCTTGGAGGGGTTTTGGGGTGCTCCAGTGAGGATCTCTGCCCTCCCTGTCCGTGGGTGACTCCAGCCCAGGATGGGACATGTGGTTCCCAAGGTGTCACCACAGCACTGGGGTCCCAACTGGGTCTGGGAACCCAGAGGGTGAGAAGCAACACCCTTCCAAGCACCCTGTGGCCACACTGGGCTCAGCATCCGTGATCCCAACCCACTTTTTGGGGGGAGCCCAGCACCTCTGCAGCCCCCCCGGAGCCTCTGTGCACCCTGGGCTTGGCCACATCTTGCAGGATGATGCCCCTCACTTGCACTGTGACGAGGGGTTTATTGCACATCCAAAGCCACCACTGACACACCGAGGCACCGCTCAGAGGTGACCTGAAGCAGGTGACACCACATCGGGGGGGGTCCCATCTGTGACACCCACTACCTGGCCGAGGGCAGAGCCTGCTTCCTGGCTGGCAGGGCCCGGGACAGCTCACGGGAGCTCGGTGGGAGCATCTCCAGCAGCCCCACGGGGGTTCCGTGCAGCCGGTCGGTGCCGCCGCTTCGCCCCACGCCCCTGGACCGGCCGGTTCTGCGGGCACCGGAGCCACGGGAAACACACCGAGGTCACGCCATGACTCAAAGCTCGTGTCAGGAAAGCCACAGCCTTTCTGTGTCACGGCTTTAATGGCCTTTGCAACCCTCCCCTCCTTCCTCCAGGGATGCCTGTCCCCATCCGCAGGGGGATGCTCGGGGGGCTGATATGGGGGTTGTGCTCCTGGCTTGGCATTGACCTTGATGTTCTGCCCGCAGGACACAGGTGGGAACCTCAATTTTAGCTCTTGATGGGCTGCAAATCTGCTTCCTCACCCCACCCCAGGGCCTCCTGGGCAGCAATTCGCCCCTCTCTCCGCCCTGGGCATTGCCCTGGGCCGCCTCATTTTCACCTATTTACTAATTGTGCTGGCGGGGAAGGCGGAGGGGGGGAAAAAGGGGGGAAGGAGATACAAAAAGTAAACTGCGAAAGCAACACTGCGGCTCCGAGGGCCCAGCACAGCAATCAAGCGATAAAGCAGTAATTAAGCCTGATTATCATGCAAGGCAGCCCCAGTTAGACTGGAATGCCGCTGAAGAGCCCGAAAGCTGCCGGGATTGTTTGCAGCGCTGCGAACTGATCTTTTGATGTCTGCTGAGAGCTCCTCTTCCCCCCTCCCCAGACCTGCCACCATGTGCCACCCCGGGGTCCTGCTTCTTCCCTGGCGTGATCCCGTTTGGGGTTTTTGGGGTTTTTTTTGCCTCCTTTCGAGCCCTCTGAGCTGCAAACTGCTCCCCGGGCAGCTTGGGTTGGATGCAGGGGTGGGAAGAGTCAGGGATGCTGCTGCATCCCCAAGGCAGGACCTGCTTGGACATCCCTGTGTCCATGCCCTCCTGCACTTGGCTTTCTCAGCAGCTTTCATCCCGGAGGAAGAGGGTTGGGAAAAGAAGCAGTTCCTTGGGATGAGGGCAAAGAGGGTAGGAAGCAGGATGGGGTTTGTTTCATGTTGGCTTTTAAACGTCTGACACATCCCAGTGGCCTCGCCTGGGCTGGGAGGGATAGAGGTGAGTATGTGGGATGGGCTTGGGGGGGAAGAAAATAGTGGTTCCCAGCCCTGGTTTGGGGTAATTTGGGGAACAGGGATGTGTCTGGGTGGGTTATTCTGGAAAGAGATGGATACAGCTGGGAAATGGGGCGACATCCTGCTCCACACAGCTGCAGCAAGTGCTCCCCATCATCACCTCCAAAAACAGGGGCGTTTTCCCCAAGCCAGAAGGGATTCAAACCCCTCCACGGCAGCAGGAAGAAGTGGCCACTGACTCAGTCCCCTGGGGAAATCGGGAGCTGGGCAGGTTTACGCAGAAGGATGATTTGGCCCCGGATCATCCAGGTTGTCAGACACGTTGTTTCCCTTCGACGCTAATTAGCAGGTTTGGGGCAGGGCAAGGAAGAAGGTTGCACCTCCTCCCAAGGAGGTCAGGAGAAGGCAGCCCCCAGGAAAGCTTGGCCACTCCCAGGGTGAGCTTTGTTTGTCAATACAGAGCCCAGGTTTCCAGGGCAGCCCCTTTGGTAACTTTCATCATCATCATCATCATCAAAAAAAAACCAGATTGGAGTTTTTGGGGCCAGATGCTGAGTCACCTCATCCCATGGCTGAGCAGGGACTGGAAGAACCAGTTGTCCCAAATATGCCCAAGCGTTGGGTGGGAATAAAGGCAGGAGAAAGGTGCCTGCCCCTCCCCTCCACCCTCAGCTTTTGCATCACCCCAAATAATAACATTTAAAAGAATATTGAAAACAAACCAACAAAAAAAAAAAAGGGGAAGAAGGGGGTCAGATCCTCCACTTTCTCCCCCTCTCCTCCCAGATAAAAACGTCAGCTTCTGGGGAAAACCAAAAATAAATCATCAGTGGTATGGGGTATTTTTTTTTTTCTGGTTTTAGGTTTGTAGTTGGTTTCAGGGCCCTGAAAAGAGGATGTGCCACATTCTTGGTAAAGTCTAAAAGAGGTGGTGACAAACCCTTCCCAGCCAGCACGAGGGCTGAGCCACAAAGGGGTTTTATTTTGGGGAGCATTTTGGTTGTGCCTTATTTTTATTTACGTCTTGATTTCAAGACATAGGAAAGGGCTCTGGAGCTCACCAGCGTTTCCAGTAAAGCCCCATTCGATTTCAAGCAATTCATCCCACAAGTATGTGTGGGATGCTGGGAACTCCTCGGTCTCTCTCTCGGGGAGCAGGAACCCAGATGGGCTTCGTCTGGAATAATTCAGCTCCTGGTGGCTGGAGCTCTTTGCTCTACATGCTAATAGAGTGAGTAATCAGAGACCTCCATCCAGTAAATTATTTATCTTATCTCTGGAACTCGGGAAAGCATC
>NW_009953903.1:0-26401 GCF_000747805.2 Chaetura pelagica
TGATCTCTGACCTTCCTTTGAGCTTACGTGGCTCTATGGAGGCTGAGAAAGCGGATCCAGCTGCAGACAGCAAAAACAAAGAGGAACTCAGAGGGATCTCAAATGAGTCCATTGGTGAAAAATCGGTCACAGGTTGGTCATTGAGACTGTGCTTATCATCTGCTGCCTCAGTGTGAAGGTGAAACCACAACATTCAAAGCCCCCCCAGCAGCTGGTACCCAGGCTCAAGAGCTCACAAGGAGGGAGGTTTAGGAGCAGCTCCCTGGTCGCTTCCTGAGGAAGGCTTGGATGATGCTCAGGGCATCTTCCTCCCCAGGCAGAGCCAAGGGAGAGCGGCGCGGATCTGGCCGAGGGAGCTCGGGCAAGTCTGGGGGGCAAGGCAGGGGGGGAACCGTGAGCCCTGTGCCCAGCTCCCCGGGATGTCCCCAGCCCTGGCTGAAGGCTGATCCTGTTGAGGTTGTTGATGCCCCATCCCTGGAGGTTTTTAAGGCCAGGTTGGATGAGGTTTATGCAGCCTGGTCTAGTGGTTCCTGCTCATGGCAGGGGGGTTGGAGCTGGATGATCTTTGAGGTCCCTTCCAACCTGAATGATTTTGTGATTGCTTCCATCACCTGCAGCTCCAGTTTGCAGGACACAGCCCTGAAAGTTGCTTTGCTCTTCCTCCAGCAGGCCAGGAGCTCAGCACCCATGGCACAAGTGCCCTGCTACTTCCCAAGGGACCTGGTGGCTGTGTCCACAAGCCAGTCCTCACCTTAGGGTGAGCTAAAGCACTGGATCTAGACCCTCTGAGCTTCCCCATGGCTCTGCTGACCCTGGGAAATCAGCTGGCACAGAGGGGCTGTTTTCTGCATTTAAAGGACTGTCTTCTCTGCCTTCACTATAATCCTGTGTGCAATATTAATTATCCAGCCACCCCTGTTGCCATGACACCCCTTCAAGCCAATGTAAGCACATCAGACCTTCCACCCCACCCTGCCCATTTGCTCCTGGCCCCAGACAAATCCCAGTGCCAAGTGGACCTGGCAGGGAAGGAACAGGCACCAAGCACCTCCAGGGTTACCCATCCCTCAGCAGGGCACAAGAAAAGTCCAGATTTGGACTTTTTGGATGTTGTGCCTGATCCTGAAGCTGCATTCCAAGAGCTGTCTGAATCCAAACGTGCCAATTTTTAGGTCGAGCTGCAAGATCACTTTTCCCTTATCACAACATTGTCTTTATCTTTCCAAGTTAAAAGGGATAATTAGAGTTATAAGGAGAAAGGAAGAAAGAAATGAAGAAATGAAGGGGGTGGGGGTGCATAAACAGATCCAGAGCCCCCCCAAAATATACAAATATGAGATCAAAAGAGAATGAGCCAGATTCTAAATATATAGCATTTACATCCCTGAGGGCCTGACACTTAAGAAACTGCCCACAGGCAGTGACAGAACAGATCTGGGTCCTTCCCCCTCCCACCCATCCTAAACACTGAAGGCACCCTCTTACACCTCCAAAATCTGGGAGAAGGTCCTGTCTCTGACACCACCCTCATCAATGCCAAGGTTCCCTGCAATCAGTCTTAAAACAGGGAAGGAAATAAACAGACAACTTACCCCTCTAATGTCCTTCTCTTCTCCAGGCTGAACACCCCAACTCTCCCAGCCTGGCTCCAGAGTAGAGCTGCTCCAGCCCTGGGATCATCTTCAAGGTCTCTTCTTGACTAGCACCAGCGGCTCCACGTCCTGCTTGTGTTGGGGGCTCCAGAACTGGACTCAGTTCTCCAGGTGGGATCTCAGCAGAGCCCAGCAGAGCTTGAGAACCCTGGGGACTCAGCAGGTAGGAAAGTTGGTGCATCCATGAGCTGCAGATATCACTGGTGGCTTTTCTGTTTGGTTTTGTCTCACACATCAGTTCCACAATCAAGGGGATGTGCTGCATGGCCAACCTCCAGGGTTGGAGGGCACCCTCCAGGGACTGGAGGCAAGAATGGGGGGAAGACCTGCCCTGGAGACTCTTCTCTGCTTGCCTTACATGTCTCATTGCCCCTTTGGGATGTACCTGCCTCCTTCCTGAAGAGGCTGGAAGACACTCAGCAGTGCTCTGCTGAGCCCCTCCATGGGGTGCAGGGGCTTCTTGGATGGCTTTGGAGGTGTTCCTCAGGGTGAAGCAGCAGCAAAGGGCTCCTCCTGAGGGAGGGGGAAACCAGTGGCAGAGCACCATCCAGGGACAGATGTCACAGGAACTGAAGGAGACTGGGCTGGTGGCAAAGTCCATCAGCAATCCCACATGAGATGACAAATCAGGTCCAAGGTTTAGCCAGGAAGATGGGCCAGGACTAGGAACAGAAAAATCCACAGTAGAGCTGAGAGAAGGATCAGAGCCTCAGGCCTGACCTTAAATAGAGGTGTGGGTGTGTGGGTGGGGATCCCAGGTGGGGCCAGATGGGCAGTTAAAGCCTCTCAGTGCCCCCAGGGCCATGACACTCAGGCTATGCCAGCTGTGGAAGCTGCTTTGTCCCTGCAGGAGCAGGGATGCTCCTGGGGCTGGGAAAGGAGCAATGCCTGCAGAAGGGGGGCAGAGCATGGGTTGTGTCCCCAGGCATCCCTTCCCAGGGCTGGGAACCTGGCAGGAACCCTCCATCTGGGGCATTAGGTAGCCTTCTCCATTTGTTGAAGCTGTTCCTTCTGCAGATCCTTTCCAGATCCATCCTGGGAGGGGAGAGCTTTAGTACCATTCTTGATTTTAAGGCTCTTCTCAGGTTCCTTCCCTTACTTAGAGCCACAGAGTCATCAGGGTTGGAAAGGACCTCTGAAGATCATCCCATCCAGCAGGGTCACCTACAGCAGGTCCCACAGGAACATGTCCCCATGGGGTTGGAATGTCTCCAGAGCAGGAGACTCCACAGCCTCTCTGGGCAGCCTGTCCCAGGGCTCTTGCCACTCTCACAGGAAAGAAGTTTTTCCTTCTGTTTAGGTTGAACCTCCTGTGCTCCAGCTTTTGCCTGTTGCTCCTTGTCCTGTGAAAATGAGACTGACCCACCTCCTGTCCCCAGCCCTAAATACCTTCTTGTGCCAGGCTGAGACAACCACACACTGTCCCACTGCAGGAGGACAGCAGGCCAACCCAAAAGCAAAATGCTTATTCCCTAAGCACTCAGGTAAGATGTCATCTCTGAGGAGGGAACCTTTCCTTCATCTCCCTTCAAATTTGTCTCTCTCTCCTCTGCCCACATCTGGGTGCACAGCTGGGGGTGGGGGACAAGGAGGTACAAAGCAAGGAGGCACAGAGGAAGGAGCTGCTAAGCAAGGAGCTGCTTTCCTTGCTGCAGGAGGAGATCTGATCTTTGACTTCAGCTTATGAAATACCCTTCCTGACAATATTCCCACCTCCAAGCAGCTGGCCTCCTTCTCCATGTGCCAGAGGCTCTGCTGGTGCTGAGCTGCTGCCTGGGAGCAGCACCCCTCACAACTGCTGTGTTCATGCAATTAGAGGCAGTGCCAAGCAGGATTTCTCCTGATATTATTGGTGATGAAGGGGCCTCCTGTGTGAGCAGCAAGTCCATTTCCAATCCATCTGTATCTATGTCTAAAAAAGCTTTCCTTTTCCCCAGCACTGCAGCAGATTCCCCTGATAAATTGCTGCCATCTCTTAGCTCCCCACTCCATTACATCCTCTTCAAATCCCCTTCATTATAACAAGAAGCAAGATGACACCAAAAGCTTGTCTCTGGAATTTATGACCCAGTGGAGACTCTCAGATCCACTAAACCCCATTCAAACCCTCTCCCTTATAAAACATACACCTGATTATGCACTGCAGAGGAGGCTTCTGCCAGGGCTCTTCTCACCTGAGCAAGGGAACCAGGAGGAGCCCAGAAAAACTGAGTCCCTGCTGGAAAACTGGGGCTGGCTCCAAGTCTGTGCCCCCAGTCATGGGAAGGGCTTTGTACACTCATCTCTTTTTATTTTTTTTTCCAGGTTTGCTCACTAAGCCAAGACCAAACATCAAAAATAACACTTGTTGGCTAACATCCAGCCTTTCTTTTTGTATTTTTTTCTGGTCTCTTTCTCACATAAAGCTTAAAAAAATGGGATTTGGGGTGGAATGAAGTGTTAGATTTGATCTGAATGGAAAAGTTATGGTTTGTTTTCTTTCAAGCCTTTTGATTAATATGAATTTACTCTGAAAAATCTCTTTCAAAATAAAAGTTTCAACAGTGGAGCCACAGGGAGTGGTGATTTCCTAGGCTTGTCAAACATGCTCCATGCTTTGTCAACCTGCCTCGTGTCAGTCTTCATTTCAGGGAGGGGTTTGTTGCCTGGGTGTGCTTGGAGCACCTTTGTGGAATCATCCCAGCCTGGTTTGGGTTGGAAGGGACCTTCAATATCATCCAGTCCCACCCCTGCATGGGCAGGGACACCTCCCACCAGCCCAGGCTGCTCCAAGCCCCATCCAACCTGCCCTTCAACACTGCCAGGGATGGGGCAGCCACAGCTTCCCTGGGCAACCTGGGCCAGGCTCTCACCACCCTCACAGCAAAGAATTTCCTCCTCATGTCTCACCTCAATCTCCCTTTTCCAGTTTCCATCCATCCCCCTCATCCCATCCCTCCCTGCCCTTGTGCCAAGCCCCTCCCCAGCTTTCCTGGAGCCCCTTCAGGCACTGGAAGCTGCTCTAAGGTCTCTCTGGAGCCTTCTCTTCTCCAGGCTGAACACCCCAACTCTCCCAGCCTGGCTCCAGAGCAGAGCTGCTCCAGCCCTGGGATCATCTCTGTGACCCCCTCTGGACTCACTTGAACAGCTCCATGTCCTTCCTGTGCTGGGGACCCCAGAGTTTGCCCCAGCCCTGCAGGGGGGTCTCAGCAGAGCAGAGGGGACAATGTCCTCCCTGGCCATGTTTCCCTGGGCAACCTGGGCCAGTGTCTCCCTGGCTTGTTGAACCAGGGAAGCAGGAGAAGAGGGGACACATGTAAGGGTGCTGGTGAAGCATCTGACCAGGTTGGTTTGCAGGCCCAAGCCTCTCTGACCTCCTCCACTGCATCCCCACAACCTCTCTGCACCTCACACCATCCATGCTCAGCTTCTGGTGGAGAAGTGGATGCCACCAGGCAGTAGCAAGGAGCAGGCCAGATGACCCTTTGGAGCTGGGAAGATATGGCCCTTTCTCACCCCTGAGAAAGTGCTTTTGCTTTTCTCCCACCCCACATCCATGCTCTTCCCCCACTTCTCACCTCCCAGCTCCTCCACCCACCACCAGGCTGTGTCCTTCAGGAGTCCAGGAGACCATCCATGGCTGATCAGTGTGTTCCTCATTAGACTAGGTAAATATGTGGGTGGTTTCCTCTTTTTTTTATCACTCATGTAGTCTCACCTGCCTGTGTTGTTTGCTGTCCTGGATTATGCAAATAAATATACACAACCACTATTGCAAACAGGAAGGTAAGCAAAGCTTGTGCCCACTCTTCTGGACCATGCCAAGGACAGGAGTGCAGGCTGTCAGGATGGAGTCACCTTGGAACTGCTGAGCCTGGTGCCATGGTGTGTCGGTCCCACTCCTGTCCTGGGAGTGATCCAACCTCCTCCCACCACTGCCTGTGCACCCCAGAGCAGCCAAAGCAGGAGACGTGGTCCCAGTCACAAGTATCTTCTTGCAGGGCCAACTCAGTCCTGCTCAGGACTCATCTCAGTCCTGCTGCTGCTTCCCAAAGGCCTGGGATGGTCCTCCTGGGGGGTGTGCTGAGTGCAGCTGTGCTCAGCACACTGATGCCTTAGGAGAGCTGCCCCTCCCTGGACCTCCATGAGGCTTGAGGGATCTGGCTGGGAAAATGGATGGACTCTGCCTAGAGGTGGGTGCTTTTATCCCAGAGCTGCCAGGGAGGAGGAGCAGGGAAGTGAAATCCTGGAGAAGAGCTAGAGCAGGAGATCAGCCTGGAGCACAGACCCATGGAGCTGAAGAGGAGCTTAACACATGAGTGGAGGGACCTGTAAATAACTTGAGGAGGCTGGAGTGCAAGTAGCCATGGCCACGTGCCTTTGCAAGTCCTGGAGATCAGGATGAGCAAACGTCTCTGTGACAGGGTGTCCTGGATTATTGATGCTGAGGCCACAAAGGCCACTCTCTCCTCCTTCATCACCAAGGCCAGAGAGTTTTACCAAGTGATTCCTGTGTCAAACCTGTAATTTCTGGCTGAGTTAGGGCAGCTCTTTCAGAAAACCATCCGGTGGCAAGTGAAAAAAGACACCAAGCAAGGAAGAATGAACCATCTCCTCTGCATGTTGCTTAATGGCTCATTCCCTTCACTGTTGGAATGTGTCTTCTTTTCAGGTCTAATTTGTTTAATTTCAGCTTCCAGCCACCAGATCTTGTTACATCTTTGATCACCAGATTAAAGTGCTCTCTTGTCTCAAATATATTCTCTTCTGCTGGGTACTCGTGTCGAGGAACTCCATGAAGTGCTTTTCATTCCATCTTTCATTATAAAACAAGGGGGTTGAGTGGGTTTTTTTTACAGTTTCACTAACTTTTGTACCTCTTTCTAGGACTCTTTCCATGTTTCCATGATGTGTGACCCTGGAACTGGACGTGGAGCACATGGGTACTCTTATTGAAGCAAGGCACAGTCCCATACGGATGTGACTCAGGTGTGTGTTCCCTTTGTTGTTCTCCTCTTCAGCAGGTTTCCACCTGCTCCCACTACACTTTTCTAATCCAGGCTCTGTTCCACAGTCCCAATCTTTGTTCCTAGATGCATGGCTCTCTATTTCATTCTCCCAAAATTCAGACTTCTCGGACAAATTCAGCCCACCAAGACACTGATGCAGCCTTTGTGACATTTGTTGTCAAGAGGGGTTTTATATCCTCTTGATTTCTTATCTCTAAAGACTTTACACTCTCCATCAGGTCATCAATAAGTGCTGGGCTGTCTTCTACCACAGACCTGATGATTTGCCATGGAAACCACTGAGGGTGCTTTCCACAGTCCCTGCAGGACCATGTCTTCCCTGCCACCCATACAGTCCCCTTGGATTTAGCATAGAATCCTCATATCATAGAACGGTTTGGGTTGGAAGGGACTTTCAAGATCATCCAGATCCAA
The DNA here is from genome assembly GCF_000747805.2 of Chaetura pelagica. Taxonomy (NCBI): domain Eukaryota; kingdom Metazoa; phylum Chordata; class Aves; order Apodiformes; family Apodidae; genus Chaetura; species Chaetura pelagica. The sequence goes on from NW_009953903.1 coordinate 7,076, forward strand.
CCCCTTGCATGGGCAGGGACACCTCCCAGCAGCCCAGGCTGCTCCAAGCCCCATCCAACCTGCCCTTCAACACCCCCAGGGATGGGGCAGCCACAGCTTCCCTGGGCAACCTGGGCCAGGCTCTCACCACCCTCACAGCAAAGAATTTCCTCCTCATGTCTCACCTCAATCTCCCTCTTCCAGTTTTCATCCATCCCCCTCATCCCATCGCTCCATGCCCTTGTCCCAAGCCCCTCCCCAGCTTTCCTGGAGCCCCTTCAGGCACTGGAAGCTGCTCTAAGGTCTCCCTGGAGCCTCCTCTTCTCCAGGCTGAACACCCCAACTCTCCCAGCCTGTCCTCACACGAGATGGTCACCTTATGGTTCACCCATCATCAAGTGGGTATTGTAGTGATAGAAGACAGGTTAATGGTTTTAAACTGGAAGAGGGGAGATTTAGGTTAGATGCTAGGAAGAAATCTTTCACCACAAGGGTTGTAAGGCTCTGGAATAGGTTGCAATAGGAACCTATAGGTTGGAATAGGTTGGAATAGGGGAACATCTCCCTGCTGAGGAAAGGCTGAGGGAGCTGGGTCTGTTGGGCTTGGAGAAGAGGAGACTGAGGGGCCACCTCATCCATGGGCACAAATCTGTTCAGGGCAGTGTCAGGAGGCCAGAGCCAGGCTTTGTGCAGTGATGTCCAGTGACAGGACAAGGGGCAGTGGGTGCAAACTGGAGCCCAGGAGGTTCCATGTGAATCTCAGGAAGAACTTCTTTGCTGTGAGAGTGACAGAGCCCTGGGCCAGGCTGCCCAGAGAGGCTGTGGAGTCTCCTTCTCTGGAGACATTCCAACCCCCCTGGATCCTGTGTGATGTGCTCTGGGTGCCCCTGCTCTGGCAGGGGGGTTGGGCTGGAGGAGCTTTCCAGGTCCCTTCCAACCCCTGGGATTCTGGGATTCTGTGAAATTGAGGCAGAAATGTTGTGTTCCCAGGTGGCAACATCCTAACACCTCCATTCTTGATTCTGGATGAGCTCAATCCTGTCCTCACATCAAAACCCTCAGCTAAACTTTGCTGGGTCACTTTGGAATTGCCCAAAAATGGCTGGAGAAGCTCAGCTCCCCTAAGCAAGTCCAGGAAGTCGTTTCCAACAAGAAAATCAAACCCCACCACCCCCAGAACCTGCTGATTTCCCCCAAAATGGCTTCTAGCAGTGAATGTTCATTTATTGCTCTTACACTTCCGAGTTTCCAAGCCCTTAGGTGAGCACCAGCAATTCCAGGCAATCCCACCCTCCCCAGGACAAACCCTAGTTCCCAATTCTAAAATGTTCTTGCAATATGGAAATTCAAACAATACCATATGAAGCTTGAGAGCTTCCAGATGGGAGGCAGGGGTGGGGGGAAACCTCTGCAGCAGCTCAGGAAGCCCTGCTAATGATGTCAGTAAATTGTATCAGAAGGATTCTCTCATTTTGGGAAGAGAGGTGGAACAGCACAGACTATTCTCACTGGCACTAAACTCATTAGTTCATTTACAGTGTTGCTGAAAAACCTGCTTTTGCCTTTAGTGTTTGGAGGCAGAAAGAGCAGGGAGAAGGCAAAGATTCCCAGCAACATTTGATCCTATCCATGTTGGGATGGTTGTTTTCACAAGGGGCTTGTAAAGGCTTGACCTCTGGCTGGGGAAGTACCTTGTTTAGGAGGAAGATGTGATGGTTCCCTCTGCCTGGCAGGGGGCAATGGCCTGGGGGCAGGTCCTGATGGACAACAGAAGGGTGAGGGCATGTTCTGGGGGTGCAGTGGCCATAGGGAGATGCCAAGGGCTGGGGGAGAGCTCAGGGTCTGCAGGAGATGGTGGCTGGTGGGTTATGCAGGAGTCCATTAGAGAGTGGACCCCCTTGAGAGCACCCAGGGACACCTCCCATCAGCCCAGGCTGCTCCAAGCCCCATCCAACCTGCCCTTCAACACTGCCAGGGATGGGGCAGCGACAGGTTCGGCAACCTGGGCCAGGCTCTCACCACCCTCACAGCAAAGAGTTTCCTCCTCATATCTCACCTCAATCTCCCTCTTCCAGTTTCCATCCATCCCCCTCATCCCATCCCTCCCTGCCCTTGTCCCAAGCCCCTCCCCAGCTTTCCTGGAGCCCCTTCAGGCACTGGAAGCTGCTCTAAGGTCTCCCTGGAGCCTTCTCTTCTCCAGGCTGAACACCCCAACTCTCCCAGCCTGGCTCCAGAGCTGCTCCAGCCCTCCCAGCATCTCCGGGGCCTCCTCTGGCCTCTCTCCAACAGCTCCATGTCCTCCCTGTGTTGGGGACCCCAGCACTGGCCCCAGCCCTGCAGGGGGGATCTCAGAGGGGACAATCCCCTCCCTGGCCCTGCTGGTCACTCTGCTGGGGCTGCAGCCCAGGACACGGGGGGTTTCTGGGCTCCAGCACATGGAGCTGGGTCATGGGGAGCTGCTGCTCACCCAGCACCCCCAGCTCTTTCTCCTCAGGGGTGACCTCAGCTGAGAGGCATGAGGGCTGAGAGAGGTGGGTCAAGAAGAGCTTTGGCTCTGCATGGCCAGACTGTGCCAAGCACTGGCCAGGGAGACAGAGCTGGCTGTGCTGTGTCCCACCTGCCACCAGCTGTGTCCCCTCTGGGGCAGGCAGCTCTGCCTGGGTGTCTGTGCCTGTGATAGCCCAGGGGTTCCAGTCTGCTACCAGGGGGGGCAAAGGTGTTTATTGGAGCCTATGGCACCAGCAGGGACTCTGCTGAAGGAGGGTGTGAGATGAAACAACCCTGCAAGAAGGTGAATGGGACATATGGAGTGAGCTGGGTGATCTGGGGAGGCTCCATCCTGCTGACACCTCCCTATGAAGCTCCTGTTGGACCAGGTGTGTCTGAGCTCCCCCAGCACTAACTCAGTTTCACATTTCCTTGGTCTAGGAACACATTTCTCCTTGGCCTCCCTGCCCAGCTTTCCTTAGGGTGGTTTCTCAGGAGGGAAGACTTTGCTCCCATCCTCCACCACAGCTAATGTGGCCATATAACACCAGCAGCTTGCAAGGTTACTCACTCATCTCATTACCCAGACATAAACCCCAGGCAGACAGATAGAAAGCAAAGCAAGGTTTATGCCTTATGGAGGAAGCTGATTACACCTCCTAAATGGGAATAAAGCATCCACAGGTGAAACACATGGCTTCTGGTACAGCAGAGCTGGTGCTGGAATGGGAAGGGCTCCCACTGGAATGAGCCCAGTAGGGTCAAGGAGCAGAAGGCTGCATCAGAAGGCTGCAACCAGGGGAGTTAGAACCTCCAGTGGCAGTGGGATGTGCTGGTGGCCATGGGGATGGCTGCTCCTACTCCCCAGCTGTGTGTCTGCCTCAGTTTCCCAAGAGCTGGCTCCAAATCCCAGTGCTGGCTCCCTCAGCAGCAGTTCCTGAGCTCGTGGTTGGACATGGCTGTGAACACAAGTGCCTCTCCAACGTGTAAATGCTGAGTGCTATTAGCAACTACCAGCAGTTCTCCTCTGGTTCAGGGCTCTGTTGCCTCTGCCTGAGGCCATTCCAGTCAAGCATCCCCCAGAGCAGCACTACTCGTGTTGTGGCAGGTCCCCCCAGCAAGCAACCCTCAGCCTGCTCTGGAAACCATCTGGAGATGGAGCTGCCAGTCCAGAATCTAGTGCCTGGCTCTATCTGGGCTGATGGGGAGATGGGAGAGACAGCATCACTGGGTAGGAGGGTGAAGGAAGGCATCCCAGCAGCAGGGGCTGGCAACTACAGACCTACCTGGCTGCTCTGGGGAGGACATTGTCAATGGAACATGTTTGGAGGGAGGACATGACCTGGTTGCCCAGGGAAGCTGTGGCTGCCCCATCCCTGGCAGTGTTGAAGGGCAGGTTGGATGGGGTTTGGAGCAGCCTGGGCTGGTGGGAGGTGTCCCTGCCCATGCAGGGGGATGGATCTAGATGATCTTGCAGGTCCCTTCCAACCCAAACCAGCCTGGGATTCTGTGCATGCCCTCTTGCCTGCTGGGCTGGGCAGCAGTGCAGCCTGCAGACAGCAGAGTGCAAGGCTGGAGGCAGAGCTGTCCCCAAACGAGCAGAGAACACCCCTTTCTGGGCTGGCCTTGCCCTGCTGCCCCCCTCTCTCTGCCTCAGCACCCTCACCATCCTTTCCCCTCATCCTACCTGCCCATCTCCACTCTGGATCCTGCCTGGAGACAGATGATGTGCTGGGCAGGGGTGGGAAAACCTTCTGCAGGTGGGGTGGGGAGCTCTGGGTTCACAATTAGGCTCCCAAAGGCAAGATCATAAAGCATCCAGACACTTGGGATACAGGGCTGATTACCAGCATCTTTCATCATTAAATATTAACACCAAGGCTGCTTAAAGGCCAGTGCAAGAATTATTGAATTTAATACCTATCAGGCTCTATCAATAGGCCTGGAGAAATATGGTCCTTTCACCTCTGGGTTTGTGGGTTGGGGTTTTGGTTTTTTTTCATGCTCCAATGTAAACGAGAAGAGTGGCAAAATTAAACAGCACAATTCTTGGTGAGGAGCCCCTGGGAATTGCAAACAGGGAGCACCAGGGATCAGGCTGGTTTGATGTGCTAGGGGAGGCAGCTCATTACAGCACAGGCCTTGGTACCAGGAGGAGAGGAAATTAAAGCATCATTTAAGAAATCCATCTATGGTAAGTGGTGCCAGCCCCCAGCACTGCCCTGGGTGGTTTTCTGGGACCCCAACCACCCCAAGAATTGCCCTGGGTGGTTTTCTGGGACCCCAACCATCTCAAGAACTGCCCTGGGTGGCTTTCTGGGACCCCAACCAGCTCCTCAGCCTTGTGACGTGGCCAAGAGGAGCATCTACACCCACCTCTGCCAAGCAGTCCTACCTGTGCTGAGCCCCCCCAAACCTCTTGGCCATTGCAAGCACATGAGGGTGATGGCAAGGACACACATCTGGGGCTCCCCAGCAGTGCTCACAGCTCCTTCACCCTGAGCTGGAAGTTGGGAAAAGTCCTGGAAGCCTCCAAAAAGAAAAGGCTTGTGAACAGGGGAACAGACTGAAGGTGAAAAAGGGGAAGAGTCAGATGAGATGGCAGGCAGAACATCACCCAACCTGCCTAAACCACCTGAAATCAGGGAGGAAACTGGTTAGGGAGTCAGAAAGGCAAATCCAGGCTCAAATGACCCCAGGGAGCCTGATTGAAATAACTAATTAGGTTCTGCCTTTGCAAGAACAAGGCAACATCCTGCTCTCTATTTCCCAATGAAACCCACTCCAAGGTTTTTAATGATTTGGTGAATGGAGTTTCTGGGCTGCAGCACCAGCCTGGCCCCCTGCAGCCCCCCCAGATTCTGGGGAAGCTTTTCATACTCCCTCCAATTTACCTTTCCCTGCTGGCATGCAGGATTTTTAAGCTTCCCACCATCAGAGTGCAAATTCCACCTCCTGGTGCCATCCAAAACAACTCCCCCCCCCCCCCCCCACCCGTTTACCCTCTTTCAACACACACAGGTGGTTAGAACTTGTTCTCCTCTTTGGAGCACCTCTCAGGGAGTCTAACCAGGTGAAATCTTCTCTCCCCTGCCTGACACAACCCAGGATGGCTCCACAAAGTGACTCCAGGCTTCTGGAATCACCTTCCACATCCCAGAGCTCCATTCCCAACACCCACAAGCACCTTGAGCCCCACCAACTTCTTGCAGAGCATCTTCCCAGCTGCAGAAAACTCTGCTGAGCTCAGGAGCTCTTGCCTGCAAACCACAGCATTCCTGGGCAGAATTATTAGCCACGTTGTGATCAAATCATCTATTTTAATTGTTCTCTGCAGAGACACTCACTCTGCAGTGGATTTTTCTTTTGGAAACCACCTTGTTTCTTGTTTTTTTGCCTCTATTATCTTGCAGCTGTGAGGAGATGTAGGATTTTTTTTTTCAGCAGTGCTGTTATTTTACTTGTGGCTAAGGTCAGACTAACTTATGAGAGTTGCCAAAATCATGTTCCTTTCTTTATATGCACTTTATATACCCAGATTTGACTTTTTTCTACTGTTTTCTCCAGGGCACGTATCTTTCCCCAGGGAATTGCCAGCATGGCAATAAATCACTGCTAATTCCCTCCACTGCTCCTCACACCTCTTCTTTCTACAAATTTAATTTTTCACACATTCATTTGTGCACTGCTCATGAAAAATGTTGGGTTTTTTATAAAAAGGACTTAAGTCTTTTCCTAGTCACCTGTTTTTTTCCCCTTCTGCTCTTCCATTCCCTTGAAATGAAGCACCCCAACACTGATAGTGAATTCACACCCCTCCTCACTACACCAAAATGGCTTTCTAGTCCCTAAAATGCTTCTGCAGAAGGTCCCTTGGCTGGGCTGCACCCCCGTGGCTGCACCAGCAGCTCCTGCAGCTGCTTTGCCTGTTATTTTTGTCCCTCCAAGTCATAAGAAATTCCAAGTCACCTCCTACTATCCCCTGTTGTGTAGGAGATCTGCAAAGCTTGGCCCCTCTGAAGTCATAGTGTCCTTGACTTTCCTTCTTGCATCTCCCTCTTAATTACAGTGACTTAATTAGAGTGACTTCTCAGACCCCTCTGGGAGCTGTGGCACTTCTGGACTGTGACATCCCACCCATGACAACATTGTCATTAGTTTTATTGCTTCTCCTACTCTGATTAGTTTATTAGGGGCAGGATGGGTGTCTCCAGCAGGTCAGGCACAGCCCTGATTCAAGCAGTTTCACCTCAGATGTCCAAGGCAGCAGAAATTGAAGCTGGAAAGGCCGTGGCCACGTCCTGGAACTGAAGCCACGTTTGGCATGAAGAAATGGCAGCAGGGTTGGCAAAAGGCTCCTCCTGCCTGGGATGCTGCAGGTCTGGGAGGGAAATAAAAAGCTGGGATGACAGGGCTGTTCTGGTTGGAAAAGCCCTTTCAGATCACCCAGTCCAACTGTGCCCCCAGCCCTGCCAAGGCCACCCCTGCCCCGTGTCCCTCAGCACCATCTCCAGGGCTTGGAAACCCCCCCAGGGATGGGGACTCCCCCCCTGCCCTGGGCAGCCTGGGCCAGGCCCTGACAACCCTTGCCAGGCAGGAATTGTTCCCCAGATCCAACCTCAGCCTCCCGTGGGCAACTTGAGGCTGTTCCCTCTTGTCCCATCCCTTGTTTCTGGGGAGCAGAGCCCGACCCCCCTGGCTCCAACCTCCTCTCACAAGGTTGTAGAGAGTTGTAGGACATTGCAGCAAGACATAGGGTCGCAAAGCCAGAATGTCCAGCCCCTGTGAGGAGGGCAGAGTGTCTCAGGGAGGTGTTTGAAGAGTATTTCACCCAGTGTGACTCTCCCCAGGTCCCACAAGGCCCTGGGTGGGCATGGAGCTGGGTGGGCAGGAGCAGCTCCCAGCAAGGCTGAGCATCAGGACCTGCAGACACCCATCCTGCACACAGCCTGGGTGCTGTGCCTGGCTGCCCAACCCCACGTAAAGACCAGAGGTGGTGAAATGGCTTTCAGGGAATCAAAATATTCATGATATTGCCAGGTCACTTCTGTCTCCTTGGGGTTCTGCATCTCCACAGCCCCAGAGAAGGAAAGTTGCTGCCCCAGGTGCCACTTGGGCACCTTCAGACCTTGAGTCACCCAGATTTTCTGCTGAAATGATCAAGTCCAACCCCCTCCCTGTGGGCTACATGTTGATCTCCATGCTCAGCCAGAGGGGTCCAGGCTGGAGGCACAAGGATGCTCCAAAGGAGCCAGCTGGAGCTTGCTCTGCCCCAACAAAGGGCCAAAAAGCACCAGTTCTACCCAAACATGTTGTGGGTTTTCAGCCTTATCTCCACTGCTCAGTTGCTGCTCCTTCTGAGAAATCCTGGGGGGAAAGAGCCAGATCTCTTTTTCTTTTCTGGACAATTGTGGAGGTGAAGATGTCTAAGGAAACCCTCAGGTGGGGTAAGGTGAGAGCAGAGTGTTTGCTGGCTTGAGGTTCTCACTCTCAACAGAAACCACTGCCACACCAGGGGGGGATTTTCAGCAGCAGAAAAAGGGGAAGTTCCTCTTCTGAGCAACACACATGGGGCTGCCACATCTCCCAGAAAAACAGGGACCAAGGTGAAGAGATGCTGAAGAATGAGAAATGCCACAAAGAGCCCTTCTCTTTCCTACAAGTGAAAGAAAAAAAAGCAATATACAGGCAGCCAAAGATGAAATGGCAGCTTGAAGAGACATTCAGCTGCACTTCAAGGAGCAGCTTCAATATAGAAAATAAGACCATTTCTGAGAATTTCAATTAAATACAAGGTAACTTGGAACCATTCCCATCCATTCCTTAAATTTTCCAGGCTTTTTTTTTCCCTCATATTTTCTGGGTGGCTCTCAGAAAGGCTTTGCTACATCAAAGATGCTGCTTTTTTTTGGGTCTCCTTTGTTCAAATGTAGAAATTTGCCTATAAAAACTAGAAATATCATCAACAGCAAAAAACAAAAAAACAACCAAAAACACACTATAATAATTTATTTGTAAAACGGAACTAACTCGTGTTTGAACTAGAGCTGGGAATTGAGATAATGTCTATGAACATGGGGAATGAATAGATGGAAGTATCTGAATTTATGGAAATACATTAATTCTCCTTTGCTGATAGAAAATTACAGTCAGGGCCTATCACAAGGCAAACTGATATTCAACATCATCATGTGCCCACATAGGGACCCAAAGAGACAATTGATCTTGTTTCCACTAAAAAAAAAAAATCAATGGGGAAAAAAACTCCTGGAGAAGGTGTTTCAGGAGTGGTGCTGAGCCAGGAGAGCACCTGGGCTGAAGGAGGTTCACACCTTTGGTACTCCTGGATTGCTGATCCCAGGCCAGGTCACAGAATCCCAGAATCCCAGGGGTTGGAAGGGACCTGGAAAGCTCCCCCAGCCCAACCCCCCTGCCAGAGCAGGGGCACCCAGAGCACATCACACAGGATCCAGGGGGGTTGGAATGTCTCCAGAGAAGGAGACTCCACAGCCTCTCTGGGCAGCCTGGCCCAGGGCTCTGTCACTCTCACAGCAAACAAGTTCTTCCTGAGATTCACATGGAACCTCCTGTTGTCCAGTTTGCACCCAGTGCCCCTTGTCCTGTCACTGGACATCACTGCACAAAGCCTGGCTCTGCCCTCCTGACACTGCCCTGAACAGATTTGTGCCCATGGATGAGGTGGCCCCTCAGTCTCCTCTTCTCCAAGCCCAACAGCCCCAGCTCCCTCAGCCTTTCCTCAGCAGGGAGATGTTCCCCTCCCTCCAGCATCTCTGTGGTCCTTAGTTTTTAGCTTGAAGTCACATCCAGAAAACTTGGTGGGAGCATCAACAATGATGCTTTTCACCCAGAGGTCACCTTTTGAGATGGGCTTCCTAGATCTTCAACCTCCCTCTCCAGGGAGATGTTTTTCTTCATCAAGGCTCAGCACGGGGCAATATTAACACTACCAGACATTCTTTTTTATTTCTCTTTCAAAGTCATCGATTTTTCTCCATTTGATTCCAAGGAGGAGCTGTGGCACCTATTTTACATTCTGAGGCTGCCCCTGAGTTGTAATAACTTGATGCTGGAGGAGAGTTGGATTCACGGCTGGTCCTGCCAGCCCGACGCCTTCAGCATCTGCTGAGAAAAGGGAAAATGGGGCATCTTCCAGCTTTCCTGGGCCAGAAGGGTGGTTGAAGTTCTGGAGTAGGAAATTCCAAGCCCCCTCCCCAGATTGATAAGAGGTTAAAACCATGTAGCCAAGGGAAGGATGACTGATTGGTGGTCATGCTGGCCAGGGATAGTCAGCAGGTCCTGGGGAGGCCTGTCCTGGGATCCATACAACAAACCACCTGTCAATGATCCAGGAAAGTGGTGAATAATGAAGTGACAGTGTTTGCCCATCTGCCAAAATTATTCAGGATCATGAAATCTAACACTGACAGTGAAAAGCTCTGGAGGATCTTCTGAAACTGAGTTACTGACAATAAAGCAGAAGATGAAATTCAGTGTAAAGAAATGTAAAGAGAAGGGGAAAAAAACCCAACCCACAACTGTGACCAAGTTTTAACAGACAATGATGAGCTCTGGATTAGCTACCACAGCTCATCAAAGAGGTGCTAGGGCCCTGTGGGAGGTGCCCTGGGAAGGCTGCTCAGACCCTTGCTGGGGTCAAAAATCAAGGAGGATGTTGGGCAGAGGAGAAGGTAACAGTGGAGGAATTGTCCTCATAACCAGCATGGAGATCCATGGTCCATCTTTGCTTCCAACCCCAAGTGTGTGTCTGATCCTACACCTCAGAAAAGGCACAGTAGGAAAACCAAAGGGAAAGTGGAAAGGCTGAGCCAGTGATGTTCCTGGTGCTGAGAGACAGGACAGAGCCAGGTTATTCAGCTTGGAAAGACTATGGAAGCAGGGCTGGAGCTCACCTGGCCTCAGCAGAAATGCTGGAGCCATCTGCTTCACGTCCAAACCTACTGCAAGGTGGGAAATGGTGCTGAGGAGCACAGCAAGGAAGCATTTCTTTTCTCCTGCATGTAAGACAAAGAGGGAAAAGTCTGGTTTTTTATAAAAACCAGAATTACTCAAACAGCAACGTGCTGCAGGAAGCAGGTCTGCAGGCAGAACCCCAGAGGAACGATGCTGTAGAGTCAGGATTGGAAGGGATCTCTGGAGATCATCCCATCCAACCCCCTGCCAGAGTAGGATCACCTACAGTACACCCACAGGAAGACATCCAGGTGGGTTGGAAAGTCTCCAGAGAAGGAGCCTCCACAACCTCCCTGGGCAGCCTGTCCCAGGGCTCTGGCACCCTCACAGTGCAGAAGCTTTCCCTGTGTTTAGGTTGAACCTCCTGTGCTCCAGTTTGTGCCCATTGCCCCTTCTCCTGCCACTGGGCACTGCAGAAATGAGACTGATCCCACCCTCCTGACTTGGAACCTCCTGTGCTCCAGCACTGAGAGGATGCACAACAAGAGGCCACCTTTGCTGCCCCATCCCTGGAAGCCAGGCAGGAGGGACATCAACCCATCCTGCTCACCGCTGACCTGCAGAGCTCCTCTGCAGGAGCACACAGCTCCCCTCTGCTTGACTCTCCTGCACTCAGCACTTCATTCCTGCCTTTTTTCTACTTTTCCAGAGAGACGCAATTAGAAAGAACCCGTCAAACAACCAAAAAACCCTCCCATTCTGTCTAAAAATCTGTTTCAAGAAGAAAGAAGATTGCGTGTGAGGAAAGCGCTCACCACTGAGGTTCGACATCAAAGGGATGTTTTGCATGGACTAAATAGAAGGATTCATTTCTCATCCATGCCCAGATCCACGCTGACACCAGTTAGACTTTCAGAAGAGCACACTTTGTTTACTTAAAAGCTTGAAGGAAGGGAAAATGTCACAACTGCTCATGTGAGGCTGCCCCTGCGCCAGTCGGACACATCCAGCACGGCTGTTTGTACAAGCAAAGATCTCCCAACAGGCCAGAAAACGCTTGCATAAATCATCTGCCCAATCATTTAAGAGGATGAATAATTCATAGCAAGGCAAATGTGTTCACCAGCAACTCGTAGGAGCTCTGTTCAAGGGAAGGATTTTGCTCTTTGCTGTCTCTGTGAGCCTGAACGGGCTCCTGACTTCACAAGGAACATCAAACCCAGAGCAATTCTGAAGCTCCAGCCCTCCAAAGGTCAGTCAGTGATTGTCCCTCGTCCTGAGCTGCTTGTCCACTCCCTGCAGTCCCAACAAGATGAGAACCACAGTGTGTCTCTCCAGCAGTGGCACCAGTTGCTGGGACACAGCAACTTCATGGGAATCAGTTCATTTCTTTCTTCATTCCGTAGCTCTCGAGGCTGGAGATGGAGGCACAGAACTGTCCTGCTTGAGACTTGTGTCTGGCAAAGACTTGTCTGTCCATCTCCAGAGCGTGTCCCTGCCCTGCCCTGTGGTTTCTCCAGTTGTGAAATGGCGAGGAAGATACTGAGCAACTGGAAAAATGTGTTGATATCTAGGTGGAAAGTGGGCTTTGTACAAGCCAAGCTCTACTCTTACCCCAGCCCTCCCTGAAGCTGAGGGTGGTAGGACAGTGCAGGGACAACCAGGCAGGCAGAAGAGCCTCCTGCAGGGCTGGATCTACCTTCTCCTGCCCCAAGCTCCTGCCTCCAGCACCACTAGCTGAACTAAGGGGGCCCTCTCAGTGTTCCCTCATCTAGAGAAACAGCCTTTAGCAGAGCACCAACAGGGATACCAGTCAGCAGGACCTCTCTTGGGCACCCTTCATACCTCTAGTCACATCTTTTGGAAGCAAACTAGGAGTTTTGTAAGCCCCCAACCCCTGTCAGGCACAGCAGAACTGGCCCAGTTCTCCTTAGTCTTGCATGAGATGCAAAACATAAATAGCAGCAAAAGGTTTCCTACCAGCTGTATATCTGTCCTCCAGAAGATTTGCTGTGCAGCCTCAAGTAATCCTGCACAGTCAGCTATCAATTCTGGTTTTGCAGGATCATTCCTAAATCTTCAGAAAAACTATTGCCAAGACAAGCATGTTTATCCTGCAGCTGCCCAGATCCCCAGGAAACAAGCATTCCTAGAAATCCAACCTGCCTTCCTGCTAAGGAACCAGTCATGGAGAGCCAACCACATCCTGGGCTGCATCAGAAGTGTGGTCAGAAGGGTCAGGGAGGGGTCTGGTCAGACCTCACCTGGAGTGTTGTGTCCAGCTCTGGAGTCCTCAGCATGAGATCTAGACCTGCTGGAGAGACTCCAGAAGGGCCACCAAGATGATCCCAGGGCTGGAGCAGCTCTGGAGCCAGGCTGGGAGAGGTGGGGTGTTCAGCCTGGAGAAGGGAAGGCTCCAGGGAGACCTGAGAGCAGCTTCCAGTGCCTGAAGGGGCTCCAGGAAAGCTGGGGAGGGGCTTGGGACAAGGGCAGGGAGGGATGGGATGAGGGGGGGTGAATTAAAACTGGAAGAGGGAGATTGAGGTTGGACATGAGGAAGAAAGTCTTCACTCTCAGGGTGGTGAGGAGCTGGGATGGGCTGCCCAGGGAGGTTGTTGATGCCCCATCCCTGGAGGTTTTTAAGGCCAGGTTGGATGAGGTTTGTGCGACCTGGTCTGGTGGTTCCAGGGGGGTTGGAACTGGATGATCTTTAAGGTCCCTTTTAACCTTAATGATTCTATGATTCTATATTTCAGGCCCAGTATCAATGGTCTTCACCAGTGTGGAAGTGTCTTCACCCTGGTCCTGCTGCCCACCAGCTGTTGATGGTTCCTGATGTTCAGAAGTGCTGATGAAATACAATTCCATTGCTCTCTTCATTAAATATAATCCAGAATCATAATTCACACCTATAAAATGGTTTCATTCCTTCTCCCTGTTTGCTTTGGAATTAGTTCTTGGTCTTGACAACGTGGGTTTAGCAAGGGTGACTCTTGGCCAGAGCCACTCAGCTGCCAGCACCCTGCAATTTTAATGATCTAATCCAGCAGCAAGGATGCTTTAATTTAAAGTTTTATTAACGACTGCTTCCTACCCTCAAAGACTATATTAAAATTTGTTAATGGAATTGGAGATTATAAATGCCCCACTGCAAGGCCCACTTGTGCTGCTCTGCACCACCCCCTTTAGAATTCACAGCAATCCTATTAACTCTTCTTGATGTTTTGTAGAGGTCATTTTGATGGCAGGGTTTTTTGTGTACTTCCCTCAGGAGAGAATGTTCCCCCCATCTCAGCATTTGAAAGAAGATAATTTTACAAAAGATCACATATTTCAGATTCATTATCCTTCAATAGTGAGCTTAACATTTCATTTCTTTAACTTCCTGCAAATTTTATTTATTTATTAATCTATCAGGGGAATAGAAATGAATTTCACCAGAAGCATCAGCTTGTGGGACAGAAATGACAGGATCTACCCCAACCACTGTTGAAAAAGGAGAGATGGAGGAGGATGCAAAGGCACATGCCTTTCATAGGCAGGAAGCTGCTGGATCAGGACAATCGTAGAATCACAGAGAGGTTTGAGTTGGAAGGGAACTTAAAGATCTGCTCATTCCCACCCCCCTGCATGGGCAGGGACACCTCCCACCAGCCCAGGCTGCTCCAAGCCCCATCCAACCTGCCCTTCAACACTGCCAGGGATGGGGCAGCCACAGCTTCCCTGGGCAGCCTGGGCCAGGCTCTCACCACCCTCACAGCAAAGAATTTCCTCCTCATGTCTCACCTCAATCTCCCTCTTCCAGTTTTCATCCATCCTCTTCATCCCATCCCTCCCTGCCCTTGTCCCAAGCCCCTCCCCAGCTTTCCTGGAGCCCCTTCAGGCACTGGAAGCTGCTCTAAGGTCTCTCTGGAGCCTTCTCTTCTCCAGGCTGAACACCCCAACTCTCCCAGCCTGTCCTCACACGAGATGGTCACCTTATGGTTCACCCATCATCAAGTGGATATTGTAGTGATAGAACACAGGGTAATGGTTTTAAAGTGGAAGAGGGGAGATTTAGGTTAGATACTAGGAAGAAATCTTTCACCACAAGGGTTGTAAGGCTCTGGAATAGGTTGCCCAGGGAAGCTGTGGCTGCCCCATCCCTGGAGGTGTTCACTCCAAAGAATTCCTTCCCAATGTGTCACCTCAATCTCCCTCTTCCAGTTTTCATCCATTCCCCTTCTCCTCTCACTACAAGCCCTTGTTAAAAGTCCCTCCCCAGGACAACCAGTTTTCCTCTACATGCCTGAAGGTGTGAAGCTCTTGATATCAAACACCCTGTTTTTTCACACCCCCTTGAGCACATAAAGGTGCCTCTGCTAACCTGGTCTTCAAATGAGCATCTCGAGACCCCTCACCAGGTCCTCCAGAGGGCTCTTGTGCAGTGGGGCCCTGTGTTTGTTGTGCCATGAAAGGGACCCCTCTTACCCATCCTTTACTTCATATCAAGAGTCAGCAAAGCATCACTAGTCCCTACATCCCCACAAATCCCAGCACCTTGGCAGGAAATGCACCGTTATTCATCATTTGTCCTACAGACATAATTTCTCACATCCCCCCTCCCCCCCCTTTCTTTTCTGTTGCTATTGTTCCTTCTTTCTCCAGCTTCAACATTTCAGGCACCCAGTGAAAAGGCAGAAACAATACCAGGTTTTCCAGCAACCAAACAATCAATCAGTTCACCAGCCTCACAATGGGACTCAATGGGAGCAGCAGGGCAGCTGCCTCTTGTTGGAATATCACTCACCCAACAGCCTTGGCCAGGCTACAGAAAAAGCAGTTATTCACAGGAAAAAGAGGTAGGTGAAGGACACAGAGGGGGATTTCTAAGTGGAAATTTTTGCATTAGAGATGTTTACACTTGAGCCACTCATCTGGGCTCCTTTTACAGCCCAGGAAAGGACAATAAAACGTAGGGTGCAACTTGTCTGACGCACTTGAAATCTCAACCTTGGGACAAAATGACCCAGGCGTGCTGTGAAGGGCCCATTTCTCTCCATTTTCCCCTAAAAATAGCCTCAGCATTTGAGCAGGGAACAGGGCAGACCTTTAAAGCCAGGGAAGAGATACTCCCTGCTCTGCAGGGTGTGGGGAGCACATTCAGATCCCTAAGGAAAGGGTTTTTCCCAGCAGGCAGGTGAATCCCATTGCCCCACCCTTGGGTCTTCTGTGCTTTGTGCACCAATCAAGTGCACTGGATGAGGTGAAATATCCACCCAAGAGCCACACGACACCTTTTACAGCAGATCTACACAATTTGTTGTTTGCCTACCTCCTGTTGGGTGGTGACAGCCCAGGGTGTCAAAGAGATCCATATTGCTGGTGGGTGGTCAGTTCCTCTCCATCTTCCCTACCCCAGGTTCCCACTCATCACTATTCATACTGTCATTCTTCACTTGAGCTGCTGAGGAGCCCTCCTTCCATTGTGGCTCTTCCCTGTCCTCACCTCTCCACCACCAAGCCCTCATCACGCCCAGCAGTTGACCTCAGGCCCTCCTCATTTCTCCCCCTTGATTCTGAGATCTTCCAAACCACCAACAGCTGTGCAGTGTGAGGCCTCCAAACCACCCGTGACCAGGGTGAGGTTCCCATTGTGAGGCACCCTCCACTTGGGAATGCTCCTGTTGCTTAGGGTTTAGTATTTCCCTACCCTTAGGTCTTGATCTCACTATGGTCCTCACAAAGTCAGGTAGACCTTCCTGTGGTTGCTGTTTGCCATGGGGATGTGCAGCCAGAGGCCACAGTAGAAGTGTAGAGAAAAGTCACCTGGACCTCCCTATCTTGATGTTGTGAGACCCAAAATCAAGGCTGCTGAGACCCTCAGTGGTGGGACATAGAGCAACTTGGGGGTTACACAGAATCACAGGATGGTCAGGGTTCGGAGGGACCTCTGAAGATCATCCCATCCAACCGCCCTGCTAGAGCAGGAGATCCCACAGGAACGTGTACAGATGGGTTTGGAGAAGGAGATACCACAACCTCTCTGGGCAGCCTGTCCCAGGGCTCTGCCACCCTCACAGGAAAGGAAGTTTTTCCTTATGTTTAGTTTGACCCTCCTGTGCTCCAGCCTGTGCCCATTGCCCCCTCTCCTGTCACTGGGCGCCCCTGAGAAGAGTCTTCCTGCCACTCCCTGCAGATATTGACCAGCATTGGTGAGATGGCCCCTCAGTCTGCTCTTCTCCAGGCTTCTCCTGACAACCAAATGCTCCTGCAGGTTGGTTCTTGTTGCTGGTTCCTCCTCTGCCCTTGAAGTCCAGTGTTTGAATTCCATCCCTGCTGGCCCCATCCCCTTCCTGCCCCTCGTGGCCTTGGAGCAGCCTGTTCCACTCAGGAGACACGGAGCAGCTCAGCATGGCAGGAGCACGACCCACCAGCCTCAGCAGCCCAGTCTGCACGTGCCAGAACTCGTGTCCTCATTCACTGCTCTCCCCCAGCCCTCAACAAGCACATGAAATCAGTGCATTTCTTTCATTTGCTGCCAGACCAGGGCCTGGGAACGAGGCTCCACGACAGCAGAACTCAAGTCAAGATGATGGGGATTGTGGGCACGCAGGGCAGGATTTATCTTTTGTGAATATTTGTGTGTTAAAAGTTACAGATTTGCTTTTTCACCACATTTGCAGTAGCACTCCTCAAATATTTGTGGAGACTGAGCACAGTCTAATTGAAATTCAGTTCCATTCCAATTAATATTCATGGCCTTTTCTGTTTTTTTCTGCATTCTGCTCCAAATGGAAGCAGGTTCCTGCTGTGGAGAGGGCAGCTGGGAGCTGGTCGACCCCTGTCAGGGTGAAAAGTTGGGCAATCCCATTGGAATTCCTTGAGGCAGCACCAGGCTGGATGTCACACCATCCCCATCTTTGCCTGTGGTGACAGACAGGTCTTGAGCTGGCTCAGCTGTTGCCTGCATGGGGTGGGTGCTGATGGCTGGGGATGTGCTGCACCCCCCTGGGCATCCCAACACCTGCTCCTTCCTCCTTGGTACCCAGATCCAGCACAGCACCAGTGCCCTCTGCCCCACTGATCCCTCCAGCCTGGGCCAAGGTTGCCCCCCAAACAGCAGCATCAACCAACCTTCCATGGATCCACTTCCCATGAGAGAGCTGGAGAAGAGAAGGCTCCAGGGAGACCTTAGAGCAGCTTCCAGTGCCTGAAGGGGCTCCAGGAAAGCTGGGGAGGGGCTTGGGACAAGGGCAGGGAGGGATGGGATGAGGGGGAAAGGATGAAAACTGGAGGAGGGAGATTGAGGTGAGACATGAGGAGGAAATTCTTTTCTGTGAGGGTGGTGAGAGCCTGGCCCAGGTTGCCCAGGGAAGCTGTGGCTGCCCCATCCCTGGGGGTGTTGAAGGGCAGGTTGGATGGGGCTTGGAGCAGCCTGGGCTGGTGGGAGGTGTCCCTGCCCGTGCAGGGGGTTGGAACTAGATGATCACCAAGGTCCCTTCCAACCCAAACCACTCTATGAGTCCATGAATCCACCTCCCCTGGAAGGCAGGAGCCTGCTGCTAGCACTCAGCAGGTGGGACTTCTCCAGGAAGGAAGAGCAGAGATTTGTGGCTCTGTGTAAGTGGAGAGGGATTTGGGGATGTGGCTTGTTTTAGCTGTGCAGAAGCAGGGCTGAGCTGCTGGAGACCTCAAGCCCAACAATTGCTTTCATGATCACAGGGGCCGACAGAAAAGCTGGAGAGGGACTGTTCCCAAGGGCAATAGGATGAGGGGCAATGGCCTTGAAGTAGAGCAGGGTAGATTTAGACTGGATATCAGGAAGAAGTTCTTTACTGTGAGGGTGGTGAAGCACTGGGAACAGGTGGCCCAGAGCGGTGGTGGAGGCCCCAGCCCTGGAGACATTCAGGCTTGATGGGGCTCTGAGCAACCTGAGCTAGTTAAAAAGGTCCCTGCTCATTGCAACGGGGGCTGGACTAGATGACCTTTAAAGGCCCCTTCCAACCCCCCACATTCTACCATGATTCTACAATGCTTTCTGCTTAAGGCAGCTGATATTTTGAGCAGAAGGTGATGCAACCCCACCCCTCCATAAAGCACCATTTCCAGACCTCACCCACTTCCCCATGTCTAGTCAGGCTGCTTCTCTGTGTCTGCCACCCAGGAAATCCTGCACAGGGAGATGAGAGTTGCCTGGCACAGCGAAACCTCCCCCCCAGTCACCCAGGAAACATAAAGACATTTTTCTTCTTCTTTGGATAAAACATGGAAATTAAATTGGAAGCAGTACATGGAGGCAGCTCTGCCCAGCTGAGCTCAGCCTGTCAGGATGCAGATGTTCCTGTGGACTATTACTGCTCACATGCTTCTCGGAGCATCCCAGGTAGCCTGGAAGTGCTTTCCAGCAGGTATTTATGGTCCCCAGTAAAGCACTAAGCTAGAAATATTATAAACTACACATTTAACAAGAAAAACACAGGAATGGCAAGAACACCTAGAGGCACTTCAATGTTTTGAAGTGGAATCACCTCACCCTGGTTGGCTTTTTTCCCAAAGATGGGCTTTTACAACCACCCACCCTGCATATAATCACAAATACTGGTTGTTTTCCTCTTGATTCTTCATTTTTTATATACCTTGTGGCTGCAAGACCTAAAGGAAACAGAGGCAGGTGCAAAAAACAAGCCAGAGTTTCTCCTCAGCTGCAGAAGTCCTTGCAGCAAAGAGGTTTTACAGCTCCCAGGTGCCCTACCCCTTCCCTGCCTCAGCCAGGAGAACAGCACCAGGCACATTCATCACACCTCTAAATACCAGCTGAGCTGAACACGGGGTTTAAAGAAGTCATCGTGGTGCTGCAGCCCCAGCAGTGCCTGGGTGGCAAATCCTAGGATCACAGAATCACAGATCTGAGGGGTTGGAAGGGACCTGGAAAGCTCCCCCAGCCCA
>NW_009953903.1:27131-54564 GCF_000747805.2 Chaetura pelagica
GTCCCTGCCCGTGCAGGGGGTTGGAACTAGATGATCACCAAGGTCCCTTCCAACCCAAACCACTCTATGAGTCCATGAATCCACCTCCCCTGGAAGGCAGGAGCCTGCTGCTAGCACTCAGCAGGTGGGACTTCTCCAGGAAGGAAGAGCAGAGATTTGTGGCTCTGTGTAAGTGGAGAGGGATTTGGGGATGTGGCTTGTTTTAGCTGTGCAGAAGCAGGGCTGAGCTGCTGGAGACCTCAAGCCCAACAATTGCTTTCATGATCACAGGGGCCGACAGAAAAGCTGGAGAGGGACTGTTCCCAAGGGCAATAGGATGAGGGGCAATGGCCTTGAAGTAGAGCAGGGTAGATTTAGACTGGATATCAGGAAGAAGTTCTTTACTGTGAGGGTGGTGAAGCACTGGGAACAGGTGGCCCAGAGCGGTGGTGGAGGCCCCAGCCCTGGAGACATTCAGGCTTGATGGGGCTCTGAGCAACCTGAGCTAGTTAAAAAGGTCCCTGCTCATTGCAACGGGGGCTGGACTAGATGACCTTTAAAGGCCCCTTCCAAACCCCCACATTCTACCATGATTCTACAATGCTTTCTGCTTAAGGCAGCTGATATTTTGAGCAGAACTTGATGCAACCCCACCCCTCCATAAAGCACCATTTCCAGACCTCACCCACTTCCCCATGTCTAGTCACGCTGCTTCTCTCTGTCTGCCACTCCTGCACAGGGAGATGAGAGTTGCCTGGCACAGCGAAACCTCCCCCCCAGTCACCCAGGAAACATAAAGACATTTTTCTTCTTCTTTGGATAAAACATGGAAATTAAATTGGAAGCAGTACATGGAGGCAGCTCTGCCCAGCTGAGCTCAGCCTGTCAGGATGCAGATGTTCCTGTGGACTATTACTGCTCACATGCTTCTCGGAGCATCCCAGGTAGCCTGGAAGTGCTTTCCAGCAGGTATTTATGGTCCCCAGTAAAGCACTAAGCTAGAAATATTATAAACTACACATTTAACAAGAAAAACACAGGAATGGCAAGAACACCTAGAGGCACTTCAATGTTTTGAAGTGGAATCACCTCACCCTGGTTGGCTTTTTTCCCAAAGATGGGCTTTTACAACCACCCACCCTGCATATAATCACAAATACTGGTTGTTTTCCTCTTGATTCTTCATTTTTTATATACCTTGTGGCTGCAAGACCTAAAGGAAACAGAGGCAGGTGCAAAAAACAAGCCAGAGTTTCTCCTCAGCTGCAGAAGTCCTTGCAGCAAAGAGGTTTTACAGCTCCCAGGTGCCCTACCCCTTCCCTGCCTCAGCCAGGAGAACAGCACCAGGCACATTCATCACACCTCTAAATACCAGCTGAGCTGAACACGGGGTTTAAAGAAGTCATCGTGGTGCTGCAGCCCCAGCAGTGCCTGGGTGGCAAATCCTAGGATCACAGAATCACAGATCTGAGGGGTTGGAAGGGACCTGGAAAGCTCCCCCAGCCCAACCCCCCTGCCAGAGCAGGGGCACCCAGAGCACATCACACAGGATCCAGGGGGGTTGGAATGTCTCCAGAGAAGGAGACTTCACAGCCTCTCTGGGCAGCCTGGCCCAGGGCTCTGTCACTCTCACAGCAAAGAAGTTCTTCCTGAGATTCACATGGAACCTCCTGGGCTCCAGTTTGCACCCACTGCCCCTTGTCCTGTCACTGGACATCACTGCACAAAGCCTGGCTCTGTCCTCCTGACACTGCCCTGAACAGATTTGTGCCCATGGATGAGGTGGCCCCTCAGTCTCCTCTTCTCCAAGCCCAACAGACCCAGCTCCCTCAGCCTTTCCTCAGCAGGGAGATGTTCCCCTCCCTCCAGCATCTCTGTGGCTCTGCCCTGGGCTCTTCCCAGCAGTTCCCTGTCCTTCTGGAACTGAGGGGCCTGGAACTGAGGGGCCCAGAACTGGGCACAACATTCCAGATGTGGCCTCCCCAGGGCAGAACAGAGGGGCAGGAGAACCTCCCTGACCTACTAACCACCCCTTTCTAACCCACCCCAGATCCCATTGGCCTTCTTGGCCACAAGGACACATGGCTGGTCATGCTCATCCTCCTGCCCACCAGGACCCCCAGGGCCCTTTCTCCTGCCCTGCTCTCCAGCAGCTCAGCCCCCAGCCTGTCCTGGTACATGGGGCTGTTCTTCCCCAGATGCATGTCTCTACACTTACCCTTGTTGAATTTCATCCTCACCACAAATCACAGCTCAGGTTCCCCAAGCACTGTGTTTGCATTTCCACAGAGGTCACCCTGATGCCCTCAGGCTCTGGAAGTGAAATGCCACCCCAGAGCAAAGGACAAGGGAGAGAGGGAAGGGGATGCCCAGGAGTTATCTCATGTCCTTCTTTTAAATGCTGTGGGTTTACAACCAGATTTCAGGTTTGGGTGGAGAATTTTCACTCTGGTTGTGTCTCCTGGAAGTGTCTCAACTGGAGCACAGACACCCCTGGGCTGCATCAGCCCAGGGATCCCTCTAAGCCAGAAAAACCCCTCTGGCATCAGACCTTTCAGGGAAATATGCAGGACCTCTCAGGTAAGCTGCTCAGAGGTGGCTTATCACCAAAGCAGCTTGTTTCAACTCCTCAAACACCTGCACCCCTAAATTCAGGGTTAGGAGGGTGGCAGCACCAATGGGGTGAGTTGTCACAAGCTGGGAAGAGGAGGTTGTACCAGGAAGAGGAGCCAGAGCCCTTTGAAGGAAGACTCCTATGGCCACGGGGTGATTCAGGCTGGAAGGGAGCTCAGGATGTCATCCAGCCTGGCTGCATCCCACCTTTCTGAGCTGCTTGTCTCCAGGTGTTAGGAAGTGTGATTTGAAGGCACAGCAAGGTCCCTTTTAGGAAGGCAACTGGAGGGGAATTGAATTGTGCCATGTAATAGATGTGCACAAAGGGCTGAGCAGGCAGCCTGAAATCTGAATAATTTTTCTGCCTCAATACATTTTCTATCTTTCCACTTTAGCAAGTCTTTCTTCTCCTCTGGGGAAATTTCTAAAAGGAAAGAAGGTGCAAGTCTGAGACATCTCCTCAGCTGCTGCTGCCACCTGATCCCTCTGATCCTGAAGTCCTGGGAGTGGAAAAGGGGCAAGAAAGGGTGAATGGAGTCAGGAAAAAAACAATGAGCTGGTTCTCCCCATGCCCAGGTACCCTCAGCACCACGAGGATGGATGGGTGGATGGATGGATGGGTGGATGGGTGGGTGGCAGCTGGGGGTGCTTTGCCACCCCCTCCTGCACCCACCACACCACCTGTGGTTCTGGGACTGACACTGGGCAGCAGCTTCTGGATGTCTCCATTTTTTTCTTCACCAAAGAGGGAACTGCTGCTGCCCTCCAGCCCTCTGATCCCTCTCTGGCTTTGACAGCCAGATGGATGCTGTTGCAGCTCACCCAGCAGCTCAGCCACTGGATTATTAGGTTTCTTCCAACCCCCTGAATGTCCCATCCAGCCCTAGTGACTTAATATTTTTTAAATTACCTCTTTGCACCAGCGCCTCTTCATTTGATACCTTAAGCCTTAATAGCAACTCACCTTTATTACCAGAAAAGAGCAAGTCAAGAGCAGATCTCTCCCAACATCCCCTGAGGTGAGAACTTATGAAATGAAATCATTTCACTTCTCTGCTGTGTCCTCATCTCCTTAATTGTTCCCTTTAACTCCTGGGGAGCCAGCAGACCCGTCTCACTCCTTCACAGCTTTTCCTCTTCCTGGCAGCCTTGAATTATCTATTGTTTGATTTCATTCCTACCAAGCCTTGCTATTTCTTGCCAGCTTCCTGCTTCCCTTCTTTCACCTCGTGTTTTCTGCTCTTGTTTACTGACCTCCAGAAGGTTGGATTTTGTTTGAAGGCCCATTGTGGGGGCTCCCAACACCTCCCTGACCCCATTTACCTGCCTCCCTCCCCCAGCAGAACCAGGCAGGCAAGTCAAAGCCCCTTTACCACTGCTATAACTAAGCATATGCTCCAAATCTCATTAATGGCAATTAAAGTTGAACAAGTGCTTAAGCACCTTGCAGAAGGCAGCTGCTTTGCTGTGTCTCTCCTTGAAGAGCATCCATGCCCATTTGGTTTTTTGGGGGGGAATTTTAATCTCTTTTACTTCTCAACTCTCGCCGGCTGGATTCCTCCTTTGCTTGAAATCTCTGCACCCAAAGGTTAGCATCACTCTGAGAGGATTCCAGCCTAGGGATGATGAAGATAATTACCTTCTTAATGAGTGAATGAGATGCCAGCAGGATTGCTCTGACAACGAGCCCTGTCACTGCAACGTGGCTGAGCCTGCTCGCCCGAGCCCACCCCGCGTTCCCGAACCACTGAATCCTCCACGTTCTCTTCCACGTCTTATTGGGGTTTTAAAAAATGATGTCTTCTTCATCTATTGATGACAGTGGCCTCTTGGGTGTCAATGGAGGCAATTACGAGGGATCATGCAAATTAATCAATTATTTGCAGATTATTACATTCGAGCAGGAGTCTTGCTCTTCGGTTTAGTTCCAACTCTGCCTCTGAGTCAATTATCAAACCTCCAAATGAAGCTATTTATTAGCTAAGAAGATCTGGGGAGGGGAAAAAGGACCAAAAAAAAGCTACACTCACAAATTAAATGGCAGCAGGGGTCATTTTAGAAAGGGTTTAACACATAAACTGTGGTATTTAAGAAGTACAGAAGTGCCAGCCCTGACCCCAGCCAGTGGGATGTTTGGGATCCTGTAAAACAGCAGCAGCAACATCCTGGTCCAGCTGCAAACCTGACAACAAAGCCCCATCTTGCAGGGTTTTAGTGGAGAGTGTCACTGCTGGTGGGAGGTGAGGGACACAGAGAGGACACCAAGGACCATGGTGGGACAGGTGCTCCTGCTTGCTGTGGGTGGATGCTTCAGGAACCAGCCCCATCCCAGTTCCTCACCACCCTTAGAATGAAGAATTTCTTCCTCATATCTCACCTCAATCTCCCCTCTCTCAGTTTCAAACCATCACCCCTTGTCCTGTCACTGTCTTCGCTGATGAAAAGCCCCTCCCCAGCTTTCCTGGAGCCCCTTCAGGCACTGGAAGCTGCTCTAAGGTCTTCCTGGAGCCTTCTCTTCTCCAGGCTGAACACCCCAACTCTCCCAGCCTGGCTCCAGAGCAGAGCAGCTCTAGATCCTTCCTTAACCAAAGGTGCTCAGTTGCTCTGCAGAAAGCAGCCACTTCGGGTCTCTTCCAAACTAAGCAGCAAGGGGGGAAGGAAAGAATTGGATTTCCTCCCTGGGGCCCAGCCAGAGCCTTTAGCTGAAGACACAAGATGCAGAACAAACAAACTGAAAAGCTCTGCTGTTCATTAAGGTGTTGGCTGGGGTAGGGAAGTCAAGTCCTGTGGCTGTGGGGAGCTGTTAACTGGGAGAGCAGCCCTTGTTGGAAGGGAAGTGGTGCTGGCAGGGCTGGAAGGAGAATTGTCAGCTATTGTAATTGCAACTGCAGTAATGAGGAGCTTGGGAGTGGGGCTGATAAGCAGCTAGATAACAGGCTAATGAGCAGGTTGGCTGAAGTCTGTCAGAGAACTAGCTAAGGTACCCACAGGACCCTCCTGGTATTTGTAGGAGAAGGGAACTTGGACCAGGCAACAGCCAAATATAGCCTTGCAAAGATGTATAGGATGAACCCAGCACTTAATGCTGATAATAATTGGAGCTTGAGGGTGTGCTTAGTGTGTGAATAAAGTAATTAACCCATTAAAAATGCACAAGAGAGGTATGATAGGAAATGATAACCAACAGGAAAATGATTGATGCCCTGTGTGGGGAGCTGGAACCTTCACTGTGTGTTGTGGCTGAGCTCCTGAGATACCAGCACGTGTAGACCCACTGGGTGCTCTTTGATCACTGGGTTGAAGGGTTGTACTTGCCACCTACTGTGCTGCCTGGGTGATAAACTGCCTGGCATTCATTCAAATCCCCCCTTTTTAGAAGAAGTAAGCTCAGGAAAGCTGTGTGGGGTCCACATTCGCTGGGTTTGAAATGACCCTGGGGGGGCATCTGCCTTCCAGAGGGAAGCAGGGCCTGAAAGGAGAAGTGGCCACCACTGTGGGACGTGTCCCTAGATGGACCAGGGGGGATTATATTGGTGAGGCATGATTGAACTCTGCTTTATTAGCTTATTTTTTTAAGAAAATGTCAGTGCCAGAGATGAAGGTTTCAGAGCAAGGCAGTGAGGGTGAGGAACACAGTAAAGGTGACCTGCACCACTTGGCTCCACCTGCCTCAGGGATGGGCACTGTGACCAAGCTGTGGTTGTGCAGGCAGCATTTTGCTTTCTTCTCCAGGTCCAACACACTGGGAACACAGCAGCTGTGCTGGGAGGGCAAGTCAGGGCTCCCTAACCCTGAAGGACCCTTCATCTGTGGCAAAGCTGGGAAAGTGTTAGGGAAGAAGGGAAGCTGTTTTGGGAAGAGGACATTTCTGTGACAAGATGCCACCTTGGAGAACTACATGTTGTTCTTGCCTCTGCTGAAGTGCTCCCCTCTGAGAGCTGGCAAGTCCTGTGCACCAGGTAATTCACTGGTGATGTCTAACGTGTTCCTCATTTCCCAGCACCTGGCTAGACACCCTGGAATTCCCTAAGTCTGAGGGGCTGTGCTACAGCTGGAGGCAGTAGGAACCTTGATCTGGACATAGGAGCCATCCTTCATAGAATCACAGGGTAGTTTGGGTTGGAAATGACCTTAAAGGTCATCCAATCCCACCCCCTGCATGGGCAGGGACACCTCCCACCAGCCCAGGTTGCTCCAAGCCCCATCCAACCTGCCCTTCAACACTGCCAGGGATGGGGCAGCCACAGCTTCCCTGGGCAGCCTGGGCCAGGCTCTCACCACCCTCACACCAAAGAATTTCCTCCTCATGTCCAACCTCAATCTCCCTCTTCCAGTTTCAATCCATCCCCCTCATCCCATCCCTCCCTGCCCTTGTCCCAAGCCCCTCCCCAGCTTTCCTGGAGCCCCTTCAGGCACTGGAAGCTGCTCTAAGGTCTCCCTGGAGCCTTCTCTTCTCCAGGCTGAACACCCCAACTCTCCCAGCCTGGCTCCAGAGCTGCTCCAGCCCTCCCAGCATCTCCGGGGCCTCCTCTGGCCTCTCTCCAACAGCTCCATGTCCTCCCTGTGTTGGGGACCCCAGCCCTGGCCCCAGCCCTGCAGGGGGGATCTCAGAGGGGACAATCCCCTCCCTGGCCCTGCTGGTCACTCTGCTGGGGCTGCAGCCCAGGACACGGGGGGGTTTCTGGGCTCCAGCACATGGAGCTGGGTCATGGGGAGCTGCTGCTCACCCAGCACCCCCAGCTCCTTCTCCTCAGGGGTGACCTCAATCCTTGTATTAACTGTGCTGGAAAAAAAGTTGCAAACAAAAGAAAAACAACACACAAAACTCCAACAGGGACGAGGTGTCTCAGATGGGTTTCTAAAACTAATGGATGTATTTAATCTTCATCAACCCCTCCACAGCACAGAACCTTGTGCAAATGCATTCTTGGGTGTCTGTGAAGCACTTGGGCAGGAGAATGACAACTTTCATAGGAGAGCAGATGAGGACATCAGTATTTCTGTGTTTGTTGCATGACTAGGACAGTGGGCAATAAACAAGGTATTGGGCTGTGCACTAAAAATCATGGGGAGAAAACAAAATATGAGGGAGGTGTTTGTTCAGGAAGGGCTGTTCCTGTGAAGGCCTCATGTTGAGCTGCTGGATTTGCTCCATATCTGGAGTGTTCCTTTGCCTTGGTGGCCAGGCAGCCAAATCCCAGTTGGCCCTGTGCTACTTCCCTCCCACAGAGCTTTTAGACCAGTGAGAAGTGTCCCCATGGAGTACTGGTGTGAGGAGGTGGGATTATGGGTGTGGGGTAACCAAGGCTCAGCAGCTGATGGATGCTTGGCCAGCCTGGACCCATCATCATCTGCCTTGGTGCTCTCAGGTCCCTACGTGCTTTGCAGCAAAGTTTTGAGGTGACTGAGCAGAGGATGGGGGGGTTTTGTAACTTCTTGAGAAGCTCTGGCTGATGAAACCACTTTCCAGTTCTGGGTGAAAGCTGCAGGGCAAAGAAGTTTGAGCTCTGGTTTCAGCTTGTCCATACAAATCATTGCAAGCCTTCAGTATCTCACTTGGTCTGCTGCCCAAACCCAGCCAGGGTTTCCTCTTCCTAGGCAGGAGATGCTGCCAGGGCTCCTCTGCTGGGAGAAACATAAGCTCCTGACTGAGCAGACAAGACTGTCATGTCACCACGGCTGTGTTTGAGGCACAGGGACACTGCCTGCCTGGCACAGACACCTTCTCCAGGGGGGTGGTAGCAACACACGTGTGCTCCACTGCTTCAGGAAACCCCAGGCCTGAGCCAGGGATCCAGAGGTTGCTGCTTCTCACATAGAAGCTTAAATCATAGACTGGTTTGGGTTGGAAGGGACTTGAAAGATCACCCAGTTCCTGCATGGGCAGGGACACCTCCCAGCAGCCCAGGCTGCTCCAAGCCCCATCCAACCTGCCCTTCAACACTGCCAGGGATGGGGCAGCCACAGCTTCTCTGGGCAGCCTGGGCCAGTGTGGGCTACATCCTGTAGCCTATTTTAAATGCCCTGGTTCACAGAACAATTGCCCAGCAGCAGTGACACTGCAGAAACCCAGAGATGCAGCCTTTCCTAGGGCTGATCTGTGGCAGGGTCTGAGAGGTGTTTCTCCTTGGGTCTGAGGCTCTTTCATGGAGCTACTGGAGCTGAGCAGCAGGCCTGGTATCCCAAGGAGGCAACAGTTAGCAGGCAAACTGAGCAAACCTTCTCCTGAAGCCCCACCAATCTGCCTGGAGAGCAAGGAACTGTGATTCCCTCCGTGTCTGCAGCCCCAGGGGAACAGCACAAACCCTCCTTCTTCTTCTCTTTCTTACCCTTTTTACTCTGCTGTCTTGCCTGGGTCATCATCACACAGCATCTCCTTTCATCTTTCTTTTTCTCTTTACCTCTTTCACCCTGGAGTGGCCAACTTAGTGACTTGAGGCTCCTTATCAGAATGTTTCAGCCTCCCCAAACCTCCTCACAATATGACTTGAACTATTGAATCGTTTTAATGAGTTTATTTTTAATAGCTTATTAATCAGTTTCCCTCTGCACAGCAGAGTCTGTAGGGTGACCTCAGACCATGGGGGCAGCAAAGTGAAAGGACACTACTGTGGGGCATGACATACCAGCTGAAGAAGGGGATTCTTGCCTGCATTATGAAATGCTGCGAGTGCATCTGCTCCTGCAAAAACCCTTCCTTGCTCTGTCGTTGAGAGAGTTTGGTCCCTTGAATAAATGAGCCTGAGCTCTGGACTCGAAATCCCCAGCTTAGGAACATGCTGCAGATATTAGTCCAGCCATGCTGGAAAGCTCTGGGATGCTACAGTGACAAGCACAATGTGAGCACTTGTAGAAACCAGAACAAAAAAAGCTCCTTCCTGCAAACGTCCATGAGAGGCTCCATGTGAGGGAACCTGCCCAACCCACTTGTTTGATATCTGTGAGTTTGATATCTGTGAGTTTGATATCTGTGTTGGGAAGAAAAGGCAAGTCAAAGAGAAGAGGTTTGCCTTTACATCCTGATTCAGGAAACAAACAAACAAAAAAATCACTTGAGAAGCTGCTTAACTTTAAACCTGTGGTTAGAGCTGAGCAGTTGCAGGAGGGTTTTGTCTTACAGGGATTGAGGAGCAGATCCAAGGAGAAAAAAATATCTGAGGTACCTGAAGTGGGATTGGGAGGAAGCTTGTATGTCTCAAAAATTCATTGAATGGTTTGGTTTGGAAGGGACCTTCAAGATCATCAGGTTCCAACCTGAGCAGGGACACCTCCCACCAGCCCAGGCTGCACAACCCCCATCCAACCTGCCCTTCAACAGGGGCATCAAAAACCTCCCTGGGCAACACATTCCAGTGCCTTCCTACCTTCAAGGTGCAGAATTTCTTTCTGATGTCTGATCTAAATCTCCCCTCTTCCAGCTTAAATCCATCACCCCTTGTTCTGTCACTGCCCTCTCTGGTGAAAAGTCCCTCCCCAGCTTTCCTGGAGCCCCTTCAGGTATTAGAAATGAACTCAAGGAAATAAATAACAAAACAAGGTCTTTCTCAAAATCCTATTCAAGTTGCCTCCACCAGGAAGATACCTCTACCAACTTCAGGTGATGCTAAAATCCCTCTTTTTTTGCCCCAAAGCTCTTCAGTCCTGCAGAGCTGAGCACCCTGGGCTGGTGCTACAGGGACCTAGGCATCCTTTGGGTGCCCTTTAGGGCCTGCTCAGGGCATAAGCAGCACCCCAGAATGTTCCCTTGGTGAGGAGGGATGTGTCATGTCTGGAGGTCAGTGCTGCCAGGGGAGATGGGGTCCTCCTTGGCATGGAGGAGCCCGGGAGAAGGGCAGAGGGACAGTGCTCTGGGGCATCTGCTGCACTCAGAGGCTGTGGCTTCAGCATGAGCCCTGTGCTATGATTAGATGAGATAATACAATTGCACTGCTAACTTGAGGGAATAACCATAAATGTTATTGCAGAGGATAATGAGGTCTGAAAGACTTTGAAGCCTTTTGTGGGCACCCTGGGGTGCTCCACTGCCCATGCTGTCTCTCTGCATAGGTTTCCCTGACTTGGGGTCAGATGCTGCATGGCAGGACAGGCACAGGATCTGCATCCTCAGCTGTTTGGAGGACTGATCTGGAGCCTTTCCATTGAAGCCAACCCACACCTGTGCTCCTTTCCCATATTCTGTCCTTTGCCTGCTGGTCAGGCCCTGGAAGAGGCTGTGCAGGGAGGTGGTGGAGTCACCATTCCTGCAGGTATTCAAGAAACGTGGCACTTTCAGGGTGTGCTTTGAGGGCATGGTGGTGGGTTTTTTTGTGGCTTGTGTGGTGTTAGTTTTGTGGGGTGTGTGGCTGAGGGGCTTTTTGCTGTTGTTTAAGTGGGTTGTGCTGTTCTCTTCCCTCCCCACCCCTCTGGTGGATGTTTGGACTGGCTGATCATAGAGGTCTTCTCCAGCTGTGATGCTTCTGCCCCAAGATGGGACACAGAAGGGACCTTTGCCTGGGTGCACCTTGCTTGGCATGTCCTGAGGCACCTCCATGCCTGGTTGTGCTGGGGAGCACCCACCCTTCCTGCCCTTGCTCCTCTTCCTGGGGGAATCCCACATCACCTCCCACTGCAGCTGCATCCCACCCAGTGTCCCAGCAGTTCCCATGGGGGTCAGCACTGGGAGAAGGAGCAGATTAAAAACCTCCTTTGTGAAAAAATGTCAATATTTACATTCTCTAAGTTAAGTTGTTCTCTTTTTTTGACCACTTTCTCCCAGAAGTGCCTGCTCTGCTGTGTTGAAAAGCCATGGACCTAAGAGCAGCACAACCCAGGAACTGCCAGAATGAATAAAGGGAGAGGCTGGGACTTATGAAAATAAGATGATATTAACAAGATAATTATCTCTCATCAAATTAGTCCAGAGGGAGTCGAGCCAAGCTCCACTCAGTAGCCTGGAAGGAAAGGAACTGGCAGGGGAAGCTATTTGTGTAACAACAATAGGAACACTCTGCCCTGCTGGAGGAAAGGGCTGGGAGAGGAGGCACCGCTGGGATAAGTAAGCACTTTGGAAATGCAGATCGAGGGTAACTTTTGTCTGAGGCGCTGGGAGCAGCTTCCAGAGAAGCCCAGCAGCTCTGCAGCCTCGCTGGGGGAGGCTGGGACCTGGGGCAGGACCTGGGCTCCCTGGGGCAGTGGAGGCAGGAGGACTTCACCTCAACCCAGCCACCCTCAGCTTTTTTTTTTCTCCCATGTTATTGTGTTTCTCTTCTTCTGGCATAGGTTTTTTTCCCCCCACTTTGCTCTTCTGAGGCCCAGAGAATTTTGTTGCCATCCAGTGTCTGGATCTCACCTGGGTTCAGCCTCACTGGAGACCTTGCACTGATCTCACCTCGGGGTTTTTTTATGTTCCCTTTTGAGCAAAACAAAACGCTTCTGTGTAAAAACCCGGTGTTAACAGACCCAGGCTGGTCCTGGTGGGGCTGAGCATGGAGGATCCCAGGGAAAGCTCTCCTGGTGAAGGTGGCAGGGGGAGTGTGTCCTGCTCCACCAGCTCCCTGAGCCCCCCTTGCTCCCCAGCACAAACACCAGGAGCCTGGAGAGCCAGGAGGGATCTCGAGACACCTCAAGGCTTTGCACATCCAAGCATTCCCCAGTGTTGGACCCTAAATCCTGTCCTTTCCTTGGGGGGAAATCCCTGCCCAGAACATCCTCCCCAGGCCACCACAGCAGCTGTGGAGCAGCCCAGGAAGCCTTTCCTTGGGCTGTCTGGGGCCCCCCAGCCTGACCCGGGTGCTCCAGCCCAGCTGCTGTGATGGGTTTGAGGTTCTCAGCACCTTCCTTCTCATCCTGCTGCCTGATCCACCCTGGTAGTTTCCCTCTAAATGCAAAGCACCTCGAGGAGGCTTCAGCAGACTCTGTTTCATAACTTACCTCAGAGCAACTGACTTTTTCTGCTCCCCTAGATGGCAACTTAAGACAAGTGTTGATCCACCCGGGCAGGAAGGCGTGGGAGTGGGAGCAGATGATGGACTGAATGTTGATGACTTCAAGATGATGCTGCTGCAAACCAGACAAATGCCAGGTTGGGCCAGACTGTGAGGGAACCTCCTGCAAGGATTTCTCATCTTTGCCCCTCATAAAGGGGAAGGTTAAGTCTCCACCTGTGTTACTTGGGGGGAAATGTGGAGCCATGAACCCAGTTGGTCCCTTTGCTGGGGAACTTGGGAAATGCTGCTGAGATCCAGACCTGGGCTGTGCTCCTGCTCTGCATCTCCAAGCCTTGGCTTCTGCAGGAAATGGGAGCTGTTTGGAGCAGGAGCCGTGATGTCTGCCATGGGAAGCAGAGGACAAGGTCCCACTGCACGTCCCTTCAGGCCTTCTAGCTCCATCTTTGCTGGCAAAGTCTCCCCTTGTTTTGCCCTCCATTTCCTTCACCTGCTGCTCATCCTCATCCTCCTGTTCTCTGCCCTTCCCTGAGCTGCTGAGCATCCCTCAGGTCAGTGCACAGGTGAGTTGTGGGGCTCACCTTTGGAGTAGGTACCCCAAAAATTCCTTGTGAATGGGGTGCAGCCAGTTTTTCTAGGCAGACCTCCGACTTGCAGAGCAACACCTTCAAGGCAGCAAGCTCTGGTTAAATGCTTGAAATGGTGAGGTTTGTGTAGGTCCTCACAGGGAAGCCAGAGGGATCTGCATCCCTTCTGGGCAGCAGAAGAGGGTGACAGGTGGTGGGCATGGGGATGGGGAGGCAGCACAGTGGGGACAGTGCTCTGCTCCTGTCCAACCAGACGTGGCAGAGATGCAGAAAAGCAGCCCCAGCTCTTAAAAATCTGGCTCTCCAGGTGCTCAGCCCTGGCAGTGCTGGCTTGGAGAGGCCTCCTTGGTGTGGGGGACGTGGTGGCTGTGCCACCAGCAGTTGTGACAGCAGCTGGTGCCTGCAAATGGTGCTGGATGGCTGCTCTGCTGCTTGCCCTGGATGAACCCCCATCGGAGCACGACGTGCTGCAGTGTTGGCCCTGGGAAATCCATGGATCTCGTGGAGGGAGGGAATGAATGAAGACTTTTGGCTTCTTCTGGCTGGAGAGAAAGCTGCACCCTCCCCACATGCCAGGCTGGGGAGGGCTGCCAAGTGCAAAGCCCTCTGAAAAAAAAAAAAAAAAGAAGAAATAAATAAAAGGGAAAATGACTCAGTGAGCTAGAAAATGCCTGGACTGTTTGGTGAAATTCCTGGGCACCAGCCCTGTCACTCCTCCTCAGCCTTGCACCCAGCTCTGCCTTTGATGGGCAGCCCTGCTGTTAATTAAAGGCGACAGGGTGGGGGGGAGACAAGAGGGTGGGTCTCTGGGAGTTTCAGCCCAGCCACCTCCCTGCTCTTGGCTGTCCCTTCTGCTCCTTCCTCCTGGGCAGCTGCCACCCACAGCTCACAGGAGGGGCAAGAGGCAAAAAGGTTGGTGCCATTTCCAATTAGCCAGGGGTTTGATCTCCTGGCTCCCAGCTCTAGATCTCTCCTGGAGGCTGCAAAAAAACCCCAACAAACCAAAAGCCTCCCCCTGAGGACTAGATGGATGCCCAGGGTGTTTTTTTAATTTGAGGGAAGGAGGAAAAGCCATCCTGTTTCTAACCCTGGGATCTGTGCTGTGCTTAGAGCCCTGGGAAACCTGCCTGCCTGAGGGGGAGGGTTTGTGTGTTAGTGTCACAGCCCAGGGAATGATCCCTGGTCAGAATTCCTGCCTGCTGGTTCCCTGGGGAGAGATCTGAGCTGACAGAGGGAGCCAGGTT
Source organism: Chaetura pelagica (assembly GCF_000747805.2). Lineage (NCBI taxonomy): Eukaryota > Metazoa > Chordata > Aves > Apodiformes > Apodidae > Chaetura > Chaetura pelagica. Next base: position 41,478 of record NW_009953903.1, read on the forward strand.
CTGGAGCTGTGGGAGGAGCATCCTGGTTGTCACCATGTGGAGCAGCAGCCTGTCCCCCTGCCTGGGCTCTGCGTGTCCTGGTCATGGAATGTTTGGAGTTGGAAGGGACCTTAAACATCATCCAGTTCCAACCCCCCTGCATGGGCAGGGACACCTCTCACTAGAAGGGACATGGGGCTCAGCCCTGTGGTGCTGTTGGCTCCTACCTCCCCTTTTCCCCCTGGGATGCACTCACCCCAGTCCTGGGAAAGCAGGGAAGGGTTCACTGGGTTCTTTGCAACCTGAGGCTTTCAGGTGAGTGGATGAAGGCTGAGCCCAGGAGCTGGATGCTGTGTGACTGGCCAGGGAGAGGAGCTGGACCCAGCTTTCCAGAGGAAGCCTGGCCAGGGAGCTGCAGGCATGTTTGGCCCCCTCCTCAACCCCTTCCTCCCCCCTCAGCAGAGCTGGACCCCCCTGCCTGCCTGCAAAACTGCACTGAATGTTACTCTCCTGCTGCTGCAAGTTCTCCTCTGGCACCTTGGCCCTGCTGGTGCCTTCAGCTGAGCCCCACACCCCTCAACATCCTCATTTCCCAGCCACCAGGGCCACCAGTGCCATGCCTGGGTGTCCAGTGCCTGCAAACCTCAGAGCCTGGCTGAGGAAGAGTCCCAGCAGCAAGAATTGAGACTACAGTTATTTTGAGACAGAAAATAAGTTGCTGAAGGTCTCATCCCAGCTGGGTAACACAGCAGGTTGGTGAGATGGCACCGTGGAGAAGCTGCTGAGCCCCTGCCCCAGACCCTGCTCCTTGGAGTTGTGCAGAGAAACTGGTTCTCTGGAGAAGAGAGACAAGCCTCTGCTCAAAACCTGAAGCACATTTAAATGAGTGGGAAAGATAAAAGAATGCAGATAAGAGATAAGAACTCCTATGTGACATAGCACAATCTTCACAGCTGCAGCAGGCGAGCAGGAGAAACAGCCATATTCAAATGTGAGGAATATTATCTTGAAAAACAAGAAGTAATTAGCCTGGCAGGAGATAACACTCCCTTTCCTTCCCTCTGTTTAGGCACTGGGTTGCAAAGGCAGTTTGGGTCACCTGCAGCCGGTGTCTCCAGACAAGATGGGGTTTGGTGCATCAGGAGCACCATTGTGCTGCTGGGACTGGGGTGTCTTTCATTACTGCTGTAAAATTGCCTTTCATCTGCATGAGGCAAGGAGGTGTCATTAGCACAAGCTGTGTGATGCTGCAGGAGGCAACCACACATCTCTGGGCAGCTTGCAGGGAAACTGGCTTCCTCACCAGGCTCTCATTTGGCACCACCAGATTTTGCTGGGCATCTTCTCCATTAGCAAGATGAAAGCCAGGAGGGCTCTCCACTCCCTTTTCAGCTTTGGGGCTGTTGTTTTCCTGAGCTTCTGGCTGTGTTGATCCAAGATATTTCCAGCATTGTGTTCTGCTATCTAAGATCCCACACCCTGCACCAGTTTGGGTTAGGGCACTGGTCTATCTACCCCTCCATCTCTCCTGTGTGGGAATGGGGAAAAGCTTCCCTGAATATGTATGAGGTGCATCCCAGCTCTTGGCTTCCACACAGGCTGGTGTCAGAAAGTGCTGAGGAAGGGTTTGTGAGCAGGGCAAGCCACCAGTTAGAGCTTCCCTGATTATCCCCTCCAGCAGTGACAAGAGAGCTTCTGTGTAAGGGCTTCCCAAGGCACAGGTGGCAGCTGGTGCTTTGTTTGCAGCTCTGCCATGGCTCTGTGTGCTGGGAATTCCTGTGCCTGCTCTTTGGGCTCCCCTCTGCAGGACCACAGGGTCCTTGTCATCCCCAGGGCCACCCAGGAGGGCCATCCTGGTGGCAGTGGAGAAGGGTTTTGCCTGCATTAGTCCTGATGCTCCCTCATTTCATTTGATGTCCCTAGTTCTTCCTCAATCCTTCACAGGTAAAACCCATTCCCACATCCTCTCCCACCTCACTTGCAGACAGATCTCATTTGCTCAGCTTCTTTCCAACAGAGGCTGTTTCATGTCCCCTGTCACTGCCATCTTCCTCCTCTGCACTTCTGCTGCTGCTGACAAGTGCTTTGGAGATCAGAGCCCCAAGACTGCAAGGACTGCTTGGGACTTGAGTGCTGCAAAACTTTACACTGGGGCAGAGAAGTGCTTTTTTTAATCCCCCAGAACCAGGAATCCAACCTTGGCTCATCCTCTGCTGCTGCCTAACCTGCTGAAGGAGCTTTGCTCCCTGTCCTTTTGAAGCACAACGACCTGCTGTTAAGTCATTTCTTCTTCTCCATCCAACAGTGGAAGCCTGGGGAGTGGTTTGGGAGGTTCTGTACCCAACCCTGTGGCCCATCCCGCCGGGAACAACACACAACCCTGAGATGAAAAGCATCCCAGCATGTAAGGAGGCAAAGCACAATCTTGCCAGTGAGCAAAGTCATTGTGCTCCACGCTCTCCTAATGTTTGACTTTGAAATGCTAATGTTCTTTTTAAAGTAGGTAATTTTCATGTAACTTCTATCTACAGGACTCAAAGAAGGTGTTTATTACAATCCTGCCTGTCCTGGGGCACAGCTCATGAATTACAGACCAAACTCCAGCCTGGCTGCTCCAGTTAAAGCTGTTCCCAGCCTCAGTGGGAGCAGGATGGCTGAGGTTCCTGTGCTGAAGGACCTGGGGAGGTGTCAGCTACAGCTCCCAAAATGTCCTTTCTCTCCTGGACCCTCCGCTGTGCCATCACTCTCGGAGTGTCCTCAATATAGAAAGGTTTGGGTTGGAAGATCACCCAGTCCCACCCCCTGCATGGGCAGGGACACCTCCCACCAGCCCAGGCTGCTCCAAGCCCCATCCAACCTGCCCTTCAACACTGCCAGGGATGGGGCAGCCACAGCTTCCCTGGGCAACCTCTCCTAGCATCTCACCATCTCCATGTCAACATCTGCACACATCTGGGCAGCTGAGTGCTGGCAGGGGAAATACAGCTGCCTGCCCTGTCCCTGCCCTGTCCCTGCCCCTGTCCTTCCTCGCCCTTTGGGCTGGTGTCCCAGTGCACTGCAGGGCTGTCATGGGGCCCAAAAGCTTGGGGACAAAGTTTTCAGCAGGGCCTGTATTGAGGGGTGATGGTTGTAAAATGAAAGAGAGGAGATTTGGAGAAGATAGAAGGGAAGAAATGTTATACAATGAGGGGGGTGAGACACTGGCCCAGGTTGCCCAGAGAGGTGGGAGATGCCCCATCCCTGGAAACATCCAGGGTCTGGCTGGACAGGGCTCTGAGCAACCTGGTCTAGTTGAAGCTGTTCCTTCTCACTGTGGGAGGTGGGATTAGATGACTTTTCAAGGCCCCTTCCAGCCCAAACCATCCTGTGATCCACATTTCTCTCTGCAGGATGGGGCTGAGACAGCCCTGACCAGTCGGAACACCAGCCTGGGAGAGACAGGAGAAGAACCAGCCAAAAGACAGGGGCTGGGAGAAGCAGAAGCCCACCCTGGCCTGCAGCTGGAGCTTTCCCTGGGCCAGTCCTGCCAGAAGCCCCAGGAGCTGCAGTGCTGCCATCCTTCCCTTTTGCTCCGTGGGAAAAGCAGGAATTGCAGGCTGTATGGCCAGGAGCTGCTGGATCCTCATCTGACAAGGGATCCTCTGCCCTGCCCTGGGGTGAAAAGCAGAGCCATCAAGCAGAGCATCCCCAGAGGTGCTTGCACAAGTCCAGGTAATGTTTTTAATCCAGGTCCTCTAAACCAGCTCTCCATGAGCAGCACCATCGGCCTCATCTGAATAATGTTTTTCCTGGGGGTGTTGGGCACGCCAGGAATGTGTCAGAGCCGGGTCTCTGAGCATGCTGGGTTTGTCTGGAAGCATCTGGAGTCAATCTGTCTGGTAGCTGCTCAGCAAGGCACTTAGTCAGCTGGGGAGAGCTTGAGAAGGAGCTTGAGAAGGAGCTTGGGCAGCCCGGGTGGAGCGCGGCTCCACGGGGCTGGGCTGGCTGGGAGGCTGGGGACGTGCAAAGAGCTGGTTCCCAGGAGCACCAGGGATCAAAAAGAGAAGGCAAATGAGATCTGGAGAGTCAGTGTCCTGCAGGAACCCTGCTTTGAAGGGCCTCTCCCAAACCTCTAAGGGGAGCCGTGAAAGGCGGTCAGTTCTGGGAGCCCTGTCTGGGCAGGGGGCACAGAGCTGGGGGTCACAGACACTGGTTTGGAGTGAGGTTTGCACCCCCAGACCTCATCTGGGGAGACCTCATCCCTCTCTACCACTCCCTGAAAGGAGGTCAGAGCAAGGGAGGGGGGGAGGTCAGTCTCTTCTGAGGAGCAAGTGATAGGATGAAACAGGCTCAGGTTGCTCCAGGGGAGGTTAAGGTTGGATATTAGGAGAAACTTCTTAACCAAATGGGTTATCAAGCACAGGCTGCCCAGGGAGGTGGTTGAATCACCATTCCTGGAGGTGTTTAAAAGATAGATGTAGTGTTGAGGGTCATGGTTTAGATCTGGACTTGGTAGAGTTGGGTTAACTGTTGGACTTGATCTGCATCCCCCGACATAAGAAGGACATGGAGCTCCAGGAGTGAGTCCAGAGGAGGCCACAGAGCTGATCCAAGGGCTGGAGCAGCTCTGCTCTGGAGCCAGGCTGGGAGAGTTGGGGTGTTCAGCCTGGAGAAGAGAAGGCTCCAGGGAGACCTTAGAGCAGCTTCCAGTGCCTGAAGGGGCTCCAGGAAAGCTGGGGAGGGGCTTGGGACAAGGGCAGGGAGGGATGGGACAAGGGGGGATGGATGAAAACTGGAAGAGGGAGATTGAGGTTGGACATAAGGAGGAAATTCTTTGGTGTGAGGGTGGTGAGAGCCTGGCCCAGGTTGCCCAGGGAAGCTGTGGCTGCCCCATCCCTGGGGGTGTTGAAGGGCAGGTTGGATGGGGCTTGGAGCAGCCTGGGCTGGTGGGAGGTGTCCCTGCCCATGCAGGGGGTGGGACTGGATGGTCTTTAAGGTCCCTTCTCACCTGAGCCATTCTATGTTTCTATGGCCTGAAAGGTCCTTTCCATCAGGAGCGATTCCTGGTGCTGGGGTTCTGAGGGGCAGCACTGGGAAGAGCTGGAGCTGCCCTCCCTGGAGCAGAACCTGTCCCTGCCCTGCCTCACCAGCAGCACCAGCAGAGCTTTCTAGATGACTGGGCATGCTGGCCCCTTCATGAGGGAGAGCGAGGCTGCCCGGATCCCGGGTTCTGGGCTGAATTATGTGCACAAAACACAATTTGCTTAGCTAATGGTTTTTGCTGGTTTGGTGCTGGGGAGCTTTTCAGAAATCATTACCACGCGCTCGGCTCTTGATATTTTTCACTCTCTTCTCAGGCAATTTGTCAGAAGGGATTTTTTTTTGCCTCTTTCACTGCTTGAGAGCAGGTTAACCCCTTGAGAGCTCAGCTTGGATCCTTCTTTGCTTTCCTTACCCATGAGGGTGCCTACCCTTTTAAAACATTCTTCAGTGTATACAGAGAGAAGGGACGGGTGGATGGGATCTGTTCACAGGGTTCCGTGTTCAAAATTCACTTGGACATCCCCTGCACACCCAAAGGATCTGTCTTCCAGCTAATGAGAGTCAATTCGTTCCTCAGGGACACCTAAACAACAGGATAATTGCAGTGATGCTGTTGGGGATGTCTCCAAAAGCACTGAACCCTGGAGCATCCCTGAGCTTGGTGGGAGCTGGGAGCACTTCCCAGGCAGGGCTGGGCTGGCTGGGGGGGTGGGACACATGCGGGGAAAGGCTGAGGGAGCTGGGTCTCTGGAGCCTGGAGAAGAGGAGACTGAGGGACCACCTCATCCATGGGCACAAATCTGTTCAGGGCAGTGTCAGGAGGACAGAGCCAGGCTTTGTGCAGTGATGTCCAGTGACAGGACAAGGGGCATTGGGTGCAAACTGGAGCACAGGAGGTTCCATGTGAATCTCAGGAAGAACTTCTTTGCTGTGAGAGTGCCAGAGCCCTGGGCCAGGCTACCCAGAGAGGCTGGGGAGTCTCCTTCTCTGGAGACATTCCAACCCCCCTGGATCCTGTGTGATGTGCTCTGGGTGCCCCTGCTCTGGCAGGGGGGTTGGGCTGGGGGAGCTTTCCAGGTCCCTTCCAACCCCTGGGATTCTGGGATTCTGAGAGTAGACAGGTTCTCATCCCAAAAACACTCTTATAGATCATGAGTTTGCCTCTTCCCAAAAGATTCTTAGGAGATGTGGGAATGGACCTTCAGATGGCTGAAATGGAAAAGGCTTTGGGGCCATCCCAATAGTTCTGGTTGTTGCTAGCAGCCTTTTATCACTTTGAATGACTCCCATGGCTGGAAAGCAGGCTTGGAAACCTTGCTCAGCCTCTGTCCTGCAGCCTCAAACACACTGAGGTGCTTCACTGCTCCCTGCAGGAGCAGGCTGTTCCTTCTGGGGATGTGTGGGTCACTCCATGAAGCTGAAGGGTCTGATGGGGATGGAAGGGTCTGTTGCAAATCTTTCAGAGCATAACCAGTCCATCCATGGGTTGCTTTATCTGCTCTTTGGGGAGCTCAGGGGAAGAGCACCTCTATTAGGAAGACATTAGGAAGAAATCCTTCCCTGTGAGGGTGGTGAGAGCCTGGCCCAGGTTGCCCAGGGAAGCTGTGGCTGCCCCATCCCTGGCAGTGTTGAAGGGCAGGTTGGATGGGGCTTGGAGCAGCCTGGGCTGGTGGGAGGTGTCCCTGCCCATGCAGGGGTGGGACTGGATGATCTTGCAGGTCCCTTCCAACCTAAACAATCCTTTGATTCTATGATTTTAGAAGAGCTTGCTCTGTGTCACCACCTCCTCGTGTTTCCTGGGATCACATCGCAGGGAAATTTGTGAGGAATCTTGTTGGAGCCACAGCCTGCATTTGTGGAAACTGTGTTCAGACATGAATTCCCTTCCAGCACACGTGAGCACTGAAGCCTACATTCCCTGCCAATTTATTTGCATCCCTAATACCCTTGTCAATCATTTCAAGCTAAGCAGCAGGGCCTGGGCAGGTCTTGAGTGACAAGGGGACATCCCTGGGAGGATGCAGACCCTGGAGCTGGTGGTGGTCAGCAATGGGAACACGTCCACCCTCAGAGCTGCTACATCTTTGGTTGTGCTACTTTTAGGTGAGGATATAACTCACCTGAGCAGAGCTACTAGCCTCTGTGTGGTGGTCAGGGGTCAGGTTTTCAAGTGTCTCCTGCTGCCTGAAGTTCCCCTGCCATGCCAGCTGGTTGTCACGTCTCTTTTGCTCCCCGTGGTTGTTGCAGGGCCCCTGCAGAAGGAGCTGACAGGCCCTGCCCCACTGCTCCCCTGCCAGCCTGGGAAAGGCTCCTCCAAGATGAGAGGGATCTTTTGTTACCACTCATGATTCAGGTCCTTTTTCTGCCACCTCATCAGCTTATTTTCCAACAGGCAACGAATCAGGTGAGTTTGGCTATGGATTGCTGGTGGCTTCCTGGTGGGTAGTGTTAATCACCTCCAGTGGGTGCTGCCAGGTCTGTCAGTTGCTTCCATAATTTCTGCACTGCTGGGAGCTGGACTGGGACCTGCTGGTGTGTGTGTTCAACCATGAGGTCTGCTGCAAGGTGAAGCACTGGTGTTGGTCCTTGCTAATGGATCCACCCCAGCCACTACCTCCATGGTGAGGTGATTGTCTGGATTTCTGCTGAGCTAAAGTCCCTCCTGAAGATGCTTTGCATTTCTTTTACAAGCTCCTTTTCCTATTACTGAGTGTTGTATCAAGTGTCCTTCTCATTTGTGTTCTCCATGATCTCCATATTGTTGGAGATGAGCCCTGGGAAGCCCCTGGGGTAGCTCAGAAGATGTGCAAAGCCAGGTATGGTCAAGGAAGCTCCTGCTGAGCTGCAGGGTCATGGAGAGGCACCTGATACCACCTCAGATAAGGAGCCCATCTCTGTCACAGTTCCCTCCATCCTGCCCCGCCATCTCCCCACTTTCCCATCCCAAATTAACCAGTTGAACTCTCTGTGATCACAGCTGCATTTATGAAATCCAGCCCCCAGCCCCCACGGCTGGAGCCCTGCCAGAGCAGTTTGTCTGACACTGCTGAGGACATGGAGCTGGGCAGTGAAATGAGCTGGGAAACCCATCACTTCATGAAAACATCTGAATATCCATAATGTCACTTTGCTAAAGCATCACTTGCTGAAGTGAACTCATCTCTGCCATGTCAGCTCTTGGAGGACAAATTTCTCCTTCTCCTGTGAACTCATTTTTTTTAGAGATGCTTGTTTTTAATCATCTGCTGGGGCCTGTTGAACTTATCACCCTCCCACGTGGTCCTTCTGATGACATGGCAAGAACCTTGTGCAGTTGAGAGAGTTGTCCCAAATGGCTTTTGGGATGTCAGGGACCTGCCTCCTCCAATTGAACACTTTGCAGCCTGGCAAGTTGAGCATCAATGAGGACATCCAGCTTGTGGAAAGATTTACCCAAATCCATCTGTCGATCAATTCAGAGGCTTCACACACACAGTTAAAGGACAAGCATCTCTTTAAATCCTAAATGAAATAAGCTGGGTTGAATGCTTGGAAAATCACCTGGGCTACAGGAGCTTCTGGAGCTGGTCTGCACTGGATTTCCTGTGCAGCTCATGATGCCAAAAAGATTGATTATTTTTTATTTATTTTTTGTTTGTTTGAAAACTTGGAAAGGCAAAATCATTTCAGATGTGCAAAATCTTTCAATGAAACTGAAGAAATTCCAAGATCTACCTCTGGTGGGCCTGGGGCCAGGGAACTGCAGGTTATAACTAAACCCTCAAACCAGAAGTGGGGGGAGGTTGTTGTCAAAGTCATCAATACTTGCTGCACGTGTCCCTCTGCCACGGCTGCCCTGGAGGACACACAACCCCACAGCATGTTCCAGGCTGGCTTCAAAGAAAAAAAATAATGAGCTTCTGACCCATCTTCACATCCTTTTTGGGTCACCAGTCTCTGGATTCTGCTGCCACAACACAAGGGTGGTGGGTGGGAGAAGGACACAAGGATTCAGCTCTTTTCCCTGCAAAAGGCAGATCTCATTTTTCACACTGCAGAGCCAACGCTGGAGGCTGCAGCCTGGCTCTGCAGAACAGTTTCCACAGCTCAGTGCAAAGCTGAGCTTCATATTCCTGGGAACTAGACTGCATTCCTCAGCATGTGTCCTTGGGACACGGGGTTGAGAGACCCAAGAGACCCTCTTTGTCTCCAGCTCTTTAGCTGATGGCAATGATGGCACCTCCACCTGCTCAGATTTCTCTTTGTCCCTTCCTAGCTGTCTTAGAATCATGGGATGGTTTGGGTTGGAAGGGATCTTAAAGATCACCCAGTCCCACCCCTGCATGGGCAGGGACACCTCCCACCAGCCCAGGCTGCTCCAAGCCCCATCCAACCTGCCCTTCAACACTGCCAGGGATGGGGCAGCCACAGCTTCCCTGGGCAATCTGGGCCAGGCTCTCACCACCCTCACACCAAAGAATTTCCTCCTCATGTCTCACCTCAATCCCCCATCCTCCAGTTTTAATCCATTCCCCCTTGTCCTCTCCCTCCCTGCCCTTGTCCCAAGTCCCTCCCCAGCTTTCCTGGAGCCCCTTCAGGCACTGGAAGCTGCTCTAAGGTCTCCCTGGAGCCTTCTCTTCTCCAGGCTGAACACCCCAACTCTCCCAGCCTGGCTCCATAGAAGAAGACAACACTGCAGAGCCCCTTTTTGGCTGAGCCCTGAGCTGCCTGCTGACCCCCTCCCTCTTGCCAGAGTGCCCATGGAGTGCTGTGTGCTCCCATTGGGATTTGATCCCATCAGCCCACATCCTGGCCATCATCACCCTCATGCCCACATCCCTCCATCCCAAAGGTACCTGCTCCCCACAGCACTGCCAACCCCTCCTGCCCCACCTCTGGTGCCCCTGTGCCTCCCACCTGCTCTGTCCTCTCCAGCCTCAAGTCCTGCTCCTTTTCCATGCCTGAGAGGTTGTTTTGCAAACCCCCCTGGCCCAGGCAACACAGCAGCAGCCTCCATGAACATCCCTGATGTGGAGGCTGCAGGTCCTGCAGGCTCCAGTGCCATCCCTGCTGTGTTATCACTCTCCAGGGCAAACATCTGCCCCAGAGTAGAGGGAAAGAAAACTTCCCCGAGGGGAGATCCAGAGCTCCCTTTCACTGGGGCAATTGCTCTTTTATTAACCACTTAAGGCCTGTTTCCAGGTCATTGTCCTGCCTGCCTGAATGCTCTGGTCATAGCCACAGGGCATGAAGCTCTTGGCTCCTGCTGGGGCAGCTGGTTCCAGAGACCCAGGGATGACTGCAGAGATGCTCTCCCACGCCTCCTGGTCTGGTGATGGGAGCTGGCAGGGTCTGGGTGAAGAGGGGCCAAATTCTCCCATTAGAAGTTGCTCTGAAGGCAACACTCTTGGCCTTGGAGTCGCTGACAATGCCTGGGGACACACCAGGCTCTATCCTTATGTTGCTCCTGAGACGTGGCTTCCTGGCATCAAGTTCTGCATCTCTGTCCAGGCAGAGGTTGTTCCCAGGCCAGGGGTGAGCACCTCGGGCTCTGCTCGGGTGTCCCAACAAGGGGTCTGAGCAGAGCCAGGCTGGACCAAGATACGTGTGGGGTGAAAGGGGAGAAGCACAGGGGGGCTGGGACATCCTGAGGGTGCAGGGGCTGTGGGAGCACCAGAGAGCCAGGGAACAAGGCAGAATGGCAGAACAGACCTTTCCTTGTAAGGAGATTCAATAACAAGAGCTTTGGCCTTGAACGGAGGTGACTAAAGCAGGATGTGATCAGAGGTTTGTAGAGCCATGGCTGACACAGAGCAAGTGATGGCTGAGTGGTTATTCATGACTTCTCATTAGGTATGAGCAAAATGAAATTAGCCCACAACTCTTTTAAGACAAACGAAAGGAATTGCCTTCTCCTCTGGTGCATTGTGGTGCTGAGGAACTCGCTGCCATCAGATGTGGGTTCAGAAACCCATGGGGAGCAGCTCAAACACGGGGCTTCTGGAACAGCCTCCAGAGCTGGGCTGAGATGGCCAGAGGAAGGATCATCCCCATTTCTCACCTTCCCTAATCACTTGGCTGCTCTCTGCCCAGAGAAGCCTTTGCTCTGGGCCCACGGGCCCATCCTGCTGACTGATGTGATTATCCCTGCGTGGAGGTGGTGAAGCATGAAGCAGGAGCCCAGCAGAGGGGGGCATGGCTGGCAGTGACTCTCCTGGTCACAGAAGTGACAGTAATCAAGATGTTAAGTGACAAACTCCTGACTGTGACTCTGCAGCTCGTGTGTGGAGGGTCAGCATGGGTAGAAGCAGCTGCTTGGCAGAGGGCTGAGACAGCCACTTCCAAGAGCCAAGGCTGGAGGAGCTTCCAAAACAGGGATGCTGAGAGGGAGAAGATGGGTGGGCAGAAAGTGCTCCTCTTTCTTGCTTGCTCCTCTTTCTTGCTTGCTCCAGCAACACACAAGTTAATGAAGAGTCAGAGCTAGGCTGAAGAGCCAAGGCACCAAGGAGCAGCAGCAATATGGGGTGCCCACCAGCACAGGCCTGGGGGGTGACAGTTAAGTGACATCAAGATGGATGCACGTTTAAAAACAGGGGGTTGAGAAGGGGGTTGGGAACTCTTTCAAACTGGAAGAGGGGAGATTTGGATAAGAGATTAAGGAGAAATTCTTTGCTGTGAGGGTGGTGAGAGCCTGGCCCAGGTTGCCCAGGGAAGCTGTGGCTGCCCCATCCCTGGCAGTGTTGAAGGGCAGGTTGGATGGGGCTTGGAGCAGCCTGGGCTGGTGGGAGATGTCCCTGCCCATGCAGGGGGTGGGACTGGGTGATCTTGAAGGTCCCTTCCAACCCAAACCAGTCTGGGATTCTATGGAGGTTTGGGGATGCACATTATTAAGGTCTGGCTTCCATAGGGACCCTGAGGATGCAGGGAGGGACGTGGTGCTTGGGCAGCCCCTCTGCAGCCCTGCCCTGCAGCCAGAGGAGTTCCCTGCAGCAGGGCTCAGTGCTGCTGCTGACACTCCTTTTTTTAGCAGTGGTGGGGGTTCCCCCAGACTGTGGTTTTGAGGAGTCTGGGATGCTCAGGAAGACAGGCTGATCTGGGGGTTATTTCCCTGCCTGCCCATGGCAGCAGGGGCTGGAGGCTGTCAATGCCAGATCAATACTGTGCTGCAAAACCTCCAGCCAGCTGTGGGGAATCTCTGCTCCTTCTCCTAATGCGGGAGAACAACTGTGCCTGCCAGGGGGGCTTGGCTGGGATTTATTCATGTATTTATATATATGTTTTTTTAATGTCATTGATTTCCTTTGTTAGCTCGGCTGGGAAGTGTGAATGGGTTGATGGGTGCTGGGTTCTGCTGGCTGAGGGGAGGGAAATGAGAGGGCTGGTTTGAACATTGTGTCCTCAGCATGTTCTGGTGGTGGAAAGGCAAAGCTGTAAAGGTCAGAGCAGCCTCTGGGTCCCTCTGCCTCTGGTGGAGCCTCTTCCCACTGCCAGGCAGGCTCCTGCCACTCCCTGGGCTCTGTCAGCTGCAAGTGTCACTGTCTGACAGTGGGCTGAGAATGGTCTGGGAATGGTCCCTTCCCTTCACCCAGCATGAAACCAGAAAAAGGGCTGCAGCCAACACGGGGAATTGAAGCCAGGACTGTAGCTGGGATCAGAGGGGACTGGGTGCCCCCCCACCAGCCCTACTCTGGGAGCAGGGACAGCCTGAAGGGATGGGCAGTAAGGATTTGGGATGCTCTTATCTCTGAAGCCCACACAGGCAGGCAGGCTGCTCCACCAAAAAATGGGAAAGGCAAGAAACAGGAGGAAATGCACCCTGTTTTCCCTGCCCCCCCAGGCCTGGACAGGGTTTTACCCCACCCTGTCCCTGCCAGAGCGAGCTGTGCCTGGTGAACACAAACCTCTGAGCAAATATCTCCTCCTCCCCCCCACCCCCCGGGAAAGTCTAAAGTGCACAGTCAGTCAACAGAGGCCTGAAATTTCATTTTCCTCCACCAACGCAGCTGAGAAGTCGAGTGTTAGTCACGAGCAAACAGCAAAGGGCAAAAGGCAGAGCTGTTGGGAGGGTTTGTTTGCCCAGCCTGGGGGGCAGAGACCCCCCCCCCCT
>NW_009953903.1:55059-69221 GCF_000747805.2 Chaetura pelagica
CCTTCCTGCCCCCCAAGGCAAAAGAGGAAGGGGGGGTTGTTGGTTTGTTGTTTTTTTTTTAATTTACTTTTATTGGCCCGTAAATTTCTCTCCCTTTCCCCACCGGCCCGGATCGATGTTCGCAGTTTCCTCAAGTCCCAGGCACGCAGATTAAATCCTCTCCCTCTATTACACGAGATGGGCTTTTTATGCTCCCTCTGATCACTCGGAAATAAACACGGAGCTGGGGGAGGGGCGGGGTGACCCATTTCAAACCTGGTTATCTCTCCCAGCCTCGGAGCTCCCAGTCATTAAACCAGTCACTCCCTCCCCCATTATTTTTAGAAGAACAATAATAATTAGGCAGAGCAGCCTCTAACACAATCGTTTCAGCCTGAGCAGGCAATTAGGACAGGCAGAGTGAGGCTAATGAACGGTGCAGCGGTTCCCCAGCCCAGCCCAGCCCAGCCCAGCCCAGCCCAGCCCCTCCGTCCTGCCCCGCAGCCCCGGGGGTGGTCCGAGCTCTGGCAGGGCTGGCAGGGCAGGACAGGCCCCCGGGGCCATGGGCAGCCCAGCCTGGGAAGGGGAGGATGGAGGGAACCGCGCGGGAGAGGGATGCAGAGGGAGAGGGATGCAGAGGGAAGGGATGGGGATGGAGAGGGAGGGGAGGGGATGCAGAGGGTCGACCTGTCCAGCTGCGACTTTGGCAAAAGGGGATTCGTCTGTAGAATAAGAGTGACAGCCCTTTGCACGACCCCCCGGGGGGCTCTGGTGTGCAGGGGGGGGAAAACAGGAGCCAGGCATGTCCCTGGGGATGGGTACAGGCTGGGAGCTCCCGGGTGCTGCTGTGGGGAGGGGGCAGCAGGAGCCTGGTGCTACCCCATCCCGAGGATGGGGGTGGGAAAACCTGGCTCAGGTGTCAGACGGGGCCCAGGGTGCAGTTCCCGGGGTGCTGGCAGCAGCCCTGGGCACAGATGCCCCTGGAAGGGCTGTTCCCAGAGCGTGGTACCCGGGGCCGTGCAGCTGCACTGCAACATCCCTGCCAACCTCTCTTTGAAGGCAGCAGGATTTCTTGGAAACTTACTGCGTGTCTTAAATGGAGCTGTCTGCTCTGCAGGGCTGCCTGGGTGTGATGGGGAGGAGGCAGCAGGGCCCTGCAGGGCTGGCAAGAGGCTGGGAAGCAGAAGTGCCCACCTCTGCTGTGTGTGTGTGTGATGTTCACACCCGTGAGGAGCACGGAGGGTGTCCCAGAGGGACAGGGGCCTCAGGGTGGCCAGGCTGCTGTGCTGACAGGGCAGTGCCCCAGGAGCAGCTGGCCCCGAGCTGGGATGTGCCCAGGTCTGATGAGGGGATATGATGGTGGTAGAGGCAGCGCCGGGGACAGAAGGGCCACAGTGACAGGGTGGCAGGTGATGGAGAGGGAGGTGGCAGGTCAGGTGGAGGTGTTTGTGGCAGGCTTCCCTGGCAGGTGATGCCCGAGGTGTTGAGATGGTGGCTGCAAGGTGAGAGACAGTGGTGATGTGGGCTTTCAGGAGACTGTGACACGAGTGGGAGCTGCCACCTGTGCCCTGGTCTCGGGAGGTTTGGGATGAGCCTGTGCTGAGCCCGTGATGGGTACAGGCTGCTGAGAGACCTCCCCAGCACTCAGCTGGGGCTCAGCCCTGCTGTTCCCCAGCCCTGTATGATCCAGACATGTGGGCATGAAGAGGGGAAGGGGACACGGGACACTCTGGGTACTCTCCTGGATCTGTGCCCCAAACTGGCCCTCAAACCCAACATCCCCACTTTCACTGAAGCAATGAGACCTTTTGGCCCCCGGGCCACTCAGCACACAAAAGCAGCATAACACGTAATGGCACCCAAAGGATGAAACCAGAAAACCTTCCTTTCTGGCCAGGAAAGCTTGGGAGATGTCTGGATTCAACCCTCTGTTCCACAGCCCACCACAGTGTCTCACAAATCCCAATGTAATTTGCTGTCCCTCAGGCCTGGTATTGCTGCTTTCCAAATGTCTCTCTCCCAGTCTCCATGGTGTTAAATTATATTTCCCCAGCTGGATTACTTTGCATTTGTTCAGAATGAATTTCATTTGGCTATTTCCTTCCTATGCCTGACCCTTCTTTCCCAGTGCATTATCTTTTAGCTCTCTGTCCTCACCAGGATTTGCAGCACCTTCCCATTTCATATCCTCTGCAAATTTAATTAACATGCTCTTTACCCTCCCTCTTGCAGCTCAAATGAAGATGTTAAAGGAGAGCAGACCTGGCACAGATCTAACCACTAACCACTAACAACAATACAAGTACCTTGCACTTAAATTATGCACTTTCCATCAGAAGATTTCAAGGGCCTTTGCTGAACTGGGTAAGTATAATTATTAAAGCTGGGAACTCTGCTACGCTGGGGAATTTAATATTTGTGGTCTGCCTGAGGGCACATGTCTTGTTGACTGTTGTGTTGCCATAGACCTTGACAGTCCTGGGAGAAATGTCCCTGCAGTGTTTTTGTCCCTGTCACCCTGCTCTGGCCCTGTGGGTGCAGAGATCCCAGGCTGGGGACCCCCAGCTAGAGCCCCGGGGTTCAGGAGAAGCAAAGCAGTGACCTGGCTGATGATTCCAAGTATCTCCTGGTTTGATTCCAGTAAATGTTGCAAGTTACCCCTGTTAGGAAATGTTTCCTGAATGCTTCAGTCTTGGTTAGTAGCCATGCAGTGGGGAAACTGAGGCACGGAGGTGATGGTTGTTGGTGTGTTAGGCACGTGGACTGCAGCTCACCTGCCCTTGGGTCACCAAAAGAGAAATCTCCAGGGCTCCTGGAGTGAGAGCAGGAGCAGCCCCTGTCACTGCCCTGACCTCCCTGGGGCTGGGAGGGATCACCCATGGGCTCCAGGGGTGTGTGAACCCCACCTTGTTTTCCCACAGCCTGTGGTTAACTAACTGTGTGGCAACTGGAGCTGAGTGTGAAAGGGATTTGTAGGACACAGTAGCTAAGTTCTTGACATGGGGGAATGACCTTCCTTCTCAACCCCACCCCTCTGCTTTCTACCATTGAGCAACTAGGGGTTCTCATCTTGTTAGTGTTACCTGGATGATGAATAGTGTTTACTGCTCCTGCTCTGCCTGGTGCTGTGTTCTTAAATCTCTGGTGCATTCTGTACCTGCACATGCCAGCACCCCAGCCCACTCTGAGGTTTGCTGCTGTGACCTCCTCCTGCTACAACAAGCACAAGAGCTGCTGCTGAGAGGACCCTGCATCAGGTGCATCCTCGTGGCAGTGCACCCTGGGAAGGAGTTTTA
This sequence comes from Chaetura pelagica, assembly GCF_000747805.2. Taxonomy (NCBI): domain Eukaryota; kingdom Metazoa; phylum Chordata; class Aves; order Apodiformes; family Apodidae; genus Chaetura; species Chaetura pelagica. The sequence goes on from NW_009953903.1 coordinate 58,335, forward strand.
CTGCACTCACCATTCAAAATCACAGAATTCCAGACTGGTTTGGATGGGAAGGGATATTAAGGATCATCTAGATCCAACCCCCCTGCATGGGCAGGGACACCTCCCACCAGCCCAGGCTGCTCCAAGCCCCATCCAACCTGCCCTTCAACACTGCCAGGGATGGGGCAGCCACAGCTTCCCTGGGCAACCTGGGCCAGGCTCTCACCACCCTCACAGCAAAGAATTTCCTCCTCATGTCTCACCTCAATCTCCCTCTTCCAGTTTCCATCCATCCCCCTCATCCCATCCCTCCCTGCCTTTGTCCCAAGTCCCTCCCCAGCTTTCCTGGAGCCCCTTCAGGCACTGGAAGCTGCTCTAAGGTCTCCCTGGAGCCTTCTCTTCTCCAGGCTGAACACCCCAACTCTCCCAGCCTGGCTCCAGAGCTGCTCCAGCCCTCCCAGCATCTCCGGGGCCTCCTCTGGCCTCTCTCCAACAGCTCCACGTTCTTCTTCCATTGAACATTATGTTGAATGTTCCTCACCTTTGTCTTGTGTGAAGCAAGAGAAACTGCCCTCAGACCAAAGGAACTGAGCGTGCAGGTTCCTGGAGGCAAAAACCTCATGAACACAGTCTGGGTGTAATGGAGAACATGGTAGCACATTCTCCAGGGCCCAGCATCTCTGCACAGCCTCTTCCTGAGGCTGGACATCTTGCCCAGGGTTAGAAAAATCTGGAAGTGGCTCTTGGAAGGTGCTGTGTGGTCTTCCCTTTACTTGGCTGGAGGTTCTGCTTCCCTGTTAATGCCCACAAGTCTCTCAAGGTCCAGCCCTGCCCCAGGCTCCTGCCTTGCAGGAGAAATTCTGTTCTCCAGTGGCTGGGCAGAGCCTGAGCCAGGCATTAGTCCTTTGGGTATTTTTCTCTCCTGATAAGTCAGCTCATATCCTTGATTTTCACAGCAATACTTCAGAGCAGCTAAGCAGCAGCTCAAGCGCTGTTTCTAACACAAGGAAAATAAACCCCAGTGCCATTTAAGGAGAATATTGATATAGGGGTGAAGGGACCGTGAAATCCCAGCTGGAAATTGGTAGCATCTTTCTAGCACTGGAGCAGTGAGCTCCCAAACTGCCTCCTCCTAAGAGGAGTGGGATTAGGGAACCCAATTTCTCTTATGATAAACCGTCCTTCAGCCAGGACAGAAGTGAACTGACACTGGCTGCTGGCAGCTGAGTTTTGTCATCTTAGTAGCCCTCTGGCCTGACTTTCTGGGTTAGATCTGCCTCAGGTAGTTCTTGTGGCATGTCCTAACGCTGCCAACTAGTGAGTTAACCATTAACTAGCAATTAGTATTCCCATTTCTCATTTCCAAATGAGTTCCCTTGCTCTGCTGTAACAGCACGTTGGGCCCCCGCGCTATTTTCTCTGCCTTTTCTTAAGCCAAATGTTCAGCCCACCATGGCAGCAGCACCTGGAATTTTTGCTCAGGACTCACGACAATGAATCCAAGAGTTCCTGACGAGACCTATTCCCCCCAGTTTTCCATCCAAAATGCACCTTGCAGGAGTTTCCAATGTAATCCATTTTCTCCTCGTTCATCCTCATCTGAGCAGGGAGCAGGTTGCTGAGGCCACTCCAGGCTGCTCCAAGACAGCTGCATGTCAAAGTCAGGATTCTTTCTTTATTTTTTTTTGCCCCCCCCCACCCTCCCCCATTTCTTGCTGTTCTCTGTACAATTTATTATCAGCAAGTTGTGCCAATCTCCTGCCTGTGGCCTGTGCTCACACGCCCACGATCCGCTGGGCGCAGCCGTACGTGCAGGAGCTGTCAGTGAGCTGAGAAAGTTACTGCTGCTGGATGTGATGAATTCCATCCAGGTAAGTCATCTTGGCTGTGAATTGTCCCCTTCTCAGTGCCAACAAATCTGCTTGGCCAGGACAGCACATCTCAGGAGCAGCAGCTCCTCCCAAAGGAGATGCTGCAGGAAATGCCCTGCGGAGGGTCCATCTCCCAGGAGGGGGGGGGGAAGATTGGAAATGGGGGGGGGTTGGAGGAGTGAGGTGGGGAGCATGAAGCTCTCTGGCTGCTGGGAGATGAGAGAAGCCCCTTGCTGGGTGAGGAGTGGGCAAGCTCAGCCCTGCACGGATCTCTCCAATTCTCAGCGCCGTGATTTTCATTTTGTCCCGTTAAATTATTAATCGAGCAATAAAACTGCCCCCCCCCCTCCCCCACCCCCCGCCCCTTCTCCAGGGCTCAGAGCCCCAGTCAGAATCTCCCCTGGCTTTTATCTCCAACTACATCACTCAGGAGCCTGAGTGCAGGCAGGGAAATGAGGTGATGGGATGGTCTCAGGGGAGAGAAAGGGAAGCTGGATGCACTTGTGTCCCTGAGCTGGTGGCTTCTGGTGTCTTGCACCCCAGGAAAACAAGCAGCAGCTCAGTGACAGCTGGGATGTCCCAGCAGGGAGGACACAGACGTGTCTTGGTGCTGGAGGCTCCAGCACAGCCACCCTGAGCTGGTGGCTTCTGGTGTCTTGCACCCCAGGAAAACAAGCAGCAGCTCAGTGACAGCTGGGATGTCCCAGCAGGGAGGACACAGACGTGTCTTGGTGCTGGAGGCTCCAGCAAAGTCACCCCCCTGTGGCTGGCAGCTGAGCTCTGGGTGCAGCTGGTACCAGAAGGCATCAGAGGAGGAGGGTCTGTGCTGGTGGGAACATCAGCTGGAGGGATCTGGTGCCTCAGAACAGGGTCAAGAGACTCCACTGGCTCCAGGAAACCAATGTGTTAGGGGATTTTTTTGGCACGGTGTGTTTTAAGCCAGCTTGGATCCTTCACCAGGGCCTCAGTGTGTCCCTTGGAGCAGCTCTGCTCGGGCAGGTGAGAAGCTCATGCAGGGAGGGTTGAGGGGGAATGAGCTGAGGGAGAGGGTGGGGGAACCAGCAAATGGGAGGGCAAACCAGTCTGCTCCACAGAGGGTCCTGGATCCCACCCAATCTGGGATGCACCTCCATTATCCCAGGCTGGAGGAGAGCTTTTTACAAAGGCATGGAGTGATGGGATGAGAGGGAACAGTTTCAACCTGGAAAAGGGGAGATTGAGATGAGATCTTGTGGCAGCATTTTGGTAGAGCCCGGTGTGTGAGCGGGCAGGGGACAGGGATGCTGGCACTGGGAACCACTGGAGCAGCCTTCCTCGTGGAGGTGTGAGAGCTCTCCAGGGGGTCTCAGCTTGCCATTTGAAATGTTGGGGGCCAAGATGTTGCCCTCACACCAAGGCAGGGCAGGGTGCTGGGTCCTGAGGGGAGTTTGCCAAGCAAGAGGCTCTGGTTCCTGCTGCCTTTCCTCCCCCACTTCTCCAGGTGCTTGGGTGTCCTGCTCCCTGCCTCTCCCTGCCTGCTGGCATCTCAGCAACACCAAGTTTTCTACCACCTTCCACTTGCTTACCCTGGCTCACCAACATGTCACTTACATGTCACCTCAGATCCTGGCCCGGAACGCGCCACGTGTCACCTCGGCGGAGGATTAACCACCCAGAGCTCTGGAGCCAGCCAAGCAGAAAGCCAAGCATATGTCATCTCTCCTTATGTTTACAGGGGAGAACATCACCTGGCATCACCAGAGACAAGGACACACGGTGAGTGATCTCCTCCTTGGGAACCTGCTCCAGCAGCCTAAGGACACAGGTCACTGCCAGGTGAGCCCGGGCACCACCTGCACCCCCAGCCAGGAGCTGCCCCCAGCCTCATGTCAGGGCAGAATGACATCCTTCTCCATCACTTTGGGACTTGGAAGGGGAAAATCCATTCCTTCAGGGCAGCACAGAGCATAAAAAGGCCTGAAAGCAGAGCCCAGCCTGATCTGTCTGGTCCTGAGGAGACTTAATTGCAGAGCAGTTTGCTGCAAACCTGCCGTGAAATGCTGGTCTCCTTTGCTGTGTCACCAGGCTCTTGGCACTCCTTTTCATCACCATCTCTTCCTTTCATGTCTCTGTCTTTTAGAACTGCTTCTCCTGCAGCGTTTTTGTTCTCTTGTTTCCCACCTCTGGACAGCTCTGGTGGAGAATCTTCAGCCCTGCTCCTCCAGGAGCCCTGGCAGAGCTGTGCTGCCATTCATGTGGCCCAGAAAGCCACTGGGGATGGGCAGGGGGATGCATTTATCCTCCTCTTTTTGAAGGTCTTGGGATTCCTGTTGCAGATTGCACTCTGGCTGGCTTTTGTCTCAGTCACAAGAACACACAGCACCTGAGGGCTCATCTCTCTACCCAGCTTTTAAAGCCTTGTACTTGTCTCATCACTGGCTGGTGTCTGCAGGAGCCAGCGCATCAGCTTGATGTGTTGCTACCTGCCACCATCCCTGCTAGTTCCCTGCTCCCCCCCCCACCTCGCACAGTGACAAGCTCTGGGAGAGGGAGCAGGGAAGGAACCTCCTCTTTGAGACCAGTTGCCTGAGGGCTGCTTTCATATCCCCGTGGAGAGAGCTGTTCTGCTTCCATTCTGGGGTCCCTGGCAGCAGGGTGACAGCCCAGCCCAGCTGCACGTGTCCATGTGAACGTGGCCTTCTCCTCAGCCAGGGGCAGGCAGGATGGCCAGTTCCTTGGGGGAGCATCATGTTCCCCACTGCAAGCAACACTGGATCACCTGCAGCTGCCAGTGCTGGGGAGAAATGGCCCCATGTCTGATTTTTGGCCGTTCCCAGGTGCTTTCACGCTTACCTGGTGGGTCTTCTGCCTCTCCTACACTCCAAGGTCAGAAGGTGGGTACCCAGTCAGATATCAGAGACAGTCCAAGGGATGCTAAACCACATCAGGATTTGTAAATCCTCTCTCTGCAGGTTTAAGCTGAAAGAGGGGAGGTTGGGAGGAGATACTGGGAAGAAATTCTTTGGTGTGAGGGTGGTGAGAGCCTGGCCCAGGGTGCCCAGGGAAGCTGTGGCTGCCCCATCCCTGGCAGTGTTGAAGGGCAGGTTGGATGGGGCTTGGAGCAGCCTGGGCTGGTGGGAGGTGTCCCTGCCCATGCAGGGGGGTGGGACTGGGTGATCTTGAAGGTCCCTTCCTACCCAAACCATTGTATGATTCTGTGATGCTATGCTGGGAACACTGAATCCAAACTGAAACCTTTCTCTCTCATCCCTGGCCCATCAGTGCCTGCAGGCTGGACACACCTGAGGGCTTTGGGCATCAAATCCAGCCAGGGCTGCTGTTCCCCCTTCCCCTCCCTTGCACTGAGAGGGCAAAGGTGTCCAGGCAGGGCCACTGGAGAGTGTGACTGTGTGTACCTCACCCACTGGAAGCTCAGGCTGTCCCTGCTCCCCTGGGGGACTTGGGCATGTGCTGTGACTCCAGCGTTGCCACAGCTGCTCACCCACCTGCCCAGCTGGTCCCTCTGCCCTTTATTTTGAGGGAACCTGAGGGTCTCTGGGCTTGGGGGAGGTGGGAAGGGCTGGGTGATGGGGGGCAGGGTGAGCTCATGCCTGCAGCCCACATCCCTGGCAGTGTTGAAGGGCAGGTTGGATGGGGCTTGGAGCAGCCTGGGCTGGTGGGAGGTGTCCCTGCCCATGCAGGGGGGTGGGACTGGGTGATCTTGAAGGTCCCTTCCTACCCAAACCATTGTATGATTCTGTGATGCTATGCTGGGAACACTGAATCCAAACTGAAACCTTTCTCTCTCATCCCTGGCCCATCAGTGCCTGCAGGCTGGACACACCTGAGGGCTTTGGGCATCAAATCCAGCCAGGGCTGCTGTTCCCCCTTCCCCTCCCTTGCACTGAGAGGGCAAAGGTGTCCAGGCAGGGCCACTGGAGAGTGTGACTGTGTGTACCTCACCCACTGGAAGCTCAGGCTGTCCCTGCTCCCCTGGGGGACTTGGGCATGTGCTGTGACTCCAGCGTTGCCACAGCTGCTCACCCACCTGCCCAGCTGGTCCCTCTGCCCTTTATTTTGAGGGAACCTGAGGGTCTCTGGGCTTGGGGGAGGTGGGAAGGGCTGGGTGATGGGGGGCAGGGTGAGCTCATGCCTGCAGCCCATGCCAAGTGCCTGGCACACCTGTAATGGGGATGATTGAAGGCTTAGTGCAGGATGATACAGAACAATATAAGTAAGTGGTTTTAGTGTCAGCAATCTTCAAACTTGCTGTCAAAGGGAACATTTAAACGATTTTCCTGCTACTCCAACGCATTCAGGTTATATTTATACCCAGAGAAAACTGGTGCTATAAATGTCAGGTTTGGAGAAGGGCTGGCTGCATCCATCAGAGGAGGGATTAGAAGGGAAGGAGGAATGATGTAGCATTGCCAGCTGACAGACCTGGCTGGAAAGAAAATGCCAGGGGCCTGACCCCAGTCTGCTCCAAGCTGGGGTGTCTGCCCTGAGCCCTCCTGTTTGCACACACTGGGCAGAGCAGGCAGGACCCCAGGCTGGCCAGAGGTCTGAGGGGGAAATGCCCAGAGTGTTTAAAAGGCGTGTAGCAGGACACGAGAGAGCTGTAAACAAATTGGTGAGAACCCTATTTTGCTGGAGTGAGAATAAAAATGAAAGAGGCTGTAAAGAAATCTTGCTCTGCCCACTGTCCAGGGGGTTTCATGCTTCCTTCTGGGCTTGTTCTCAGTCTTCCATTGGTTTCCAGCAACCCCTCCACAGTGTCCCTTGTGTCCCTTGTCCCTCTCTGCAGCCCAACGAGGTATCTCCTCCCTGCTCTCCTCAGCAGCCATCAAGTCCCTCATTGCCCTTTGGAAAACCTTGGGAACTCTTGATGGTCCTGCTGCCATCCCTGCAGCTGGAGGGTGGGCTTGGTCCTTCTCTGTCCAAGGAGGCTGCCTTCTTCTGTTGGGGCTCTCCTAAAAGTTGTTGGCCCCAACACTGCCTGGTTGTCAGGTGGGAGGTGATGACCCTCTCTCCAATTTTAACCCCACTCAGGAATTGCCTGTGGAGTTAGGGGGTTCATCCTTTTGAGATGTCTCCATCCAGCTCCACCCTCCATCAGGGCTGGGGGGCCTGTCCCCCAAAGCAGGGCAAGGTGGGAAACACACACTGGGGAGTCAATCAGGAAGGGAAGAGGAGGCTGGAGCAGCACAAAGTGAGCAGCTCTCAGGAGGACGGAGATGGAGGACTTGATCCTTCTTACCTCTGCAGGGACAGCCTGTACCTGCTTTTGGAGGGGTCAGACCAAGAAGAGCCACTCAATGTGTGAAGGTATGTGGGGAGGTGAGAGACACACAGGGAATTTCAAAAGCTTTGCACAATTCTGGGGACATCTTTCAGAAAGCCCTTTAGGATCATAGAATCCCAGACTGGTTTGTATTGGAAGGGACCTTCAAGATCACCCAGTCCCACCCCCTGCACAGGCAGGGACACCTCCCACCAGCCCAGGCTGCTCCAAGCCCCATCCAACCTGCCCTTCAACACTGCCAGGGATGGGGCAGCCACAGCTTCCCTGGGCAACCTGGGCCAGGCTCTCACCACCCTCATGGGGAAGAATTTCTTCCCAATGTCTCATGTAAATCTCCCCTTCTCCAGTTTGAATCTTGATTTCTGAGGTGGGAAGAGGTGATTCTTCACTAAATGTTTGCTGTCCTGGAGCTCTGCTGAAGCAGGTGGAGAAGGTGGACACAGCTCAGAGTCTGGAGAACTCTCTGTGGGAAAGAAGGGTCGGATGCTTTTAGTCCAAGGGTCTTTTCCCAACTCTAACATCTGTTTTGATGATTTTCTTCATGCCTGGGCTCTGCAGGAAAGCCAACAAACTGTAATTTCACTGTCACCTTGTGCATGGAGAAGATCTTTTGGTGGTACATATGTTGCAGTATAACAGCCTGTAGGAAGTTGCACAGTTCAGATCTTGCTGTTGGCATCAGAGGGCTGTGTAAGATGACACATCTGATGTCAGCCAGGACCTTGGCTGCTCAGGGAGCCCCTGATCCAGTACAAACTCTCTCTGAGGGTCCAGCTCTTCAAAGCTGGAATGAACAGCATGTTGCTCCTTGTTGCAATTGTGACAGAAATGTGATCATGGAGTCAAACATCATCAGGGTCAAATTGGCCCTGGCAGGTGAACCAGCAGCCCCACAGCTCCTGCTGCACAGGATTGGCTGAAACTCAGTTAATTGCTAAATCAAAAAAAAATCAACAAGAGGGGAAAAATACAACTGACATTCCCAAGGACTTTTCATCTACCAGCAGGAAACCATCCCCAGTTCAGTGAATGGGTCATGTTGACAAGGCTGAGAGCAAGAAAAAGGTCAGCACTGCAGGGTGTGCAGGGGGGCAAGGAGGGGATTCCAGTGGCAGATGCAATGGGGACTCATCTCTGCCCTGAAACCTCCTCCAGCTTTGCCTCCATCTCTCCATCCAGCCTGTGCTGCCACTGGTGCCTCCTGCCTCCCAACCATCTGCCCTTACAAAATGCTCTGGGAACTGAGCCCAGAGGTACCCCTGCCAAAATCCTGAGCTCTGTCAAGGCAAAACCTCAGGGCTGGCTCCAACTGTGTTGCTGCAAGAGCCTCACCTTTGGTGTTCACCATGGGGAAAAAAAAACACCTGATTTGTGGTCTAAGAAACCAAAGCAGCAGGAGATCCAGAGCCAGAAATAGGACACATTCAGAATAGGACCAGAAATCTAGAGGGCAATTGACTCCGTGGCCCAGGGCTCTGATGATTTTCATTTCCTGGCATCTTTACAGGTTTGGTTTGGTTTGTTTTTCCCCAGAAAAACAATGGCTTTTATTTTTTATTTGGCCTTAAGTGGCAACATCAGGACGTCCCACCAGGGCCTTCAGTGCTGTGAGTGCAGAAGGGCAGTCTCTGGATGGGCTGGACATCCCTCTGCATTCATCTGGGGTAAAAAATAATAATTCAAAATCAAAAATCCTTCAAAACCCAGTCATTTCAGTGGCTGTTCCCCACAGTCGTGCTGGCAGCTGAGGCAAGGAGGGGAAGGGAAAGGAGGGGGGGACTGTTTAAGCAACCCCAGGAGATGCAGGAACATGGTTTCTGGTTTGGGGATGATGCATATCCTGACATTTCATCTGCTTCTCCTTCCCAGCACGGGACATTTTTGGGATCTCCCTGCTGTGGTGCTGCTGAGCAGGACACAGGACAAGCTTGATGGCCCTGAGCTCCAACAGCCCAGAGCAGCTGCCAGGGAAGAAGAACCAAACCCAAGCAAGGACACACAATGTTCTCCTCTAACCACCCCCCGTCCTCCCTTAATCTGCAACTCCAGGACTTCCCAGATCAGTCCTTATTACTGAGAGTTAATACCTCTCTGTGGACTTCTTTTCCATCATCTCATCTGCCCTTGAACCTGGGAGGATTTTTCATGTCCCCCCTCCCTGTTCTCTGAGCACTTTGCACTTCCCCTTCACAGGTCGAAATGAAGGCACAGCAGGGAAGGCAGGGAAGTCACTGCTGCTTTGCTGCTGCACCCTGGAAATCAGAGATGGGACTGAGGAAGGCAAAAAAGGCTTCATGGAGCCTGGGAACATTTGCATGGCATCAGATAGGGTAGGCACAGAGGGTGGAGAAGGCAGGTTGAAATAAGACCCTGGAGCCTCTCAGCTGGGTTCAGCGCCTGTCAGGGTCAGGTTTCTAGAGGGAAAAGCAGAGGAAATTGTCATTGTCTCCTCAGGAGGAGCTGAGGGGGAAAGGGAGCTCATGTGGGGGGTAGAAGTACCACCCTGCCCTGTCCCCAGCTCAGCCACTGCTCTCCTGCTGCATCCCAGGCACAGGGAAGCCCCAGGGTGGGTTTCCCACACCCCAGCTCCAGGCAGGTTGCTGGGGGTGCCTGGGGCCTCCTGCAGTTGGTTCTCAGGTGTTCCCAGCACGGGGAGCTGCAGGCATCACCCCATCCCCTGCCTGGGAGGAACAGGATCCCCGGGAGCCCTGGGGTGACCCCCACCAGAACCTCACTCCTTTCCAAGGGGCAGGGAAGCTCAGCCCATCTCCATGCCCACTGCTCAGCTCCCGGGAGGCTGCACCAGAGGATCAGGCCACACGGACTCTTTTCACTTCTGCAGCTTCGTCCCGTTCACTGGGCTTTTGCCTTCCCTCTGCTGCTGAAAAACTGAGGCATTTCCAGGCAGTCCAGGGCTGCCAGGCCTCAGCACGAGGATGCTGCAGAGATTAGTTCTTTCTCCTGACCTGAGCCGCTCACCGGGGCTTATGTTTGTTAGCGAGAGAAGGGATTAGAAAGTCACATTTCTTGCTTGTAATCCTATTTCATAAAACACCCTGAATCCCCTGTCCCTCAAGCAGAGGGGACTTGCCTCAAATTCCTCTCCCAGCTGATCCTCCGGGCACCTCTCCCCTTCCCACAGCTTTTTGCACCCACAGGTGTGTCCAGGGTTCCCACCGCAGGGCTCAAGCCCAGTGCTGGTGGGACTGGTGTTTCAGATCCAAGCTGAGAAAGAAACACTGGGCATGGTTCTGGGACCACTGAGGTGTGTCCCACCTTTTCCTCACCCTCCCAGAGCCTCCTGGATTCAGTTACTTTCTCTTTTCCATCTTCCTTCCCAGTCCCTCAGTCTTTTCTCCTCCATCCTTCCCCTTGCAGAAGCTAAAACATCAGAGCAGTGATCCTCACCCTCCAGCCCCCTCTCCACTCCTTCTCCACCCCTCCCCATCCACCACCACGCTTCTCCAAGGTTGACCTCCAAGCATTCCCAGCATAACTGGTCAGCTCAGATCTTCACCAGCAAAATAATTTGTGGAAAGGCTCAAACTTCCAGGAATTTGCTCTCTCCGAAGGGGAGATGCTGGGCTGGAAAAATGAGCATGACTTCTCAGCCACAGAGCAAACCACAGCATTGCTGGGATTGCAAACCACCCCTTGGGCCATGCCTGCAATGGATTTTCTTAGGCAGGGGGTAGCAGCTCCCAGGATGGTCCCACAAAACCTTTCCTGACCTGCTGCCCTGGGATTGCAGGC